>NW_017728996.1:36687337-36693175 GCF_001723915.1 Gavialis gangeticus
TGTGCCACCTGGGGCCGACAGCTACCCCCACTCCCTCAGCCCCCAACCATCTTCCCCAGCTCGGCCCCACAGCCCCACTTACCTCTAGGCTCCAGGGGTGAAGGGTGAGTCTGAACCTGAGCCCAGCCTTGGCTGCCTCAGAGGCTCAGGTCCCCCCCTTCACCCTTTCCCTCCAGGCAGGGCTAGGGATTTCCCACCCTTTCTGCAATTGGCTCTTGCAGGCTGGAGCTGTGCCAGCCTGCAAGAGCTCTTTGCAAAAGAGGAGAATCCGCGGATTTCTCTGCCAGAAAGGGAAATCTATGTTTTCTCTGATATAAACAGGGAATCTGTGGTTTTCTCAGTTTTTCTGTGGGAAACGGAAAGGCCGGATCCCTGGTTATGACATACCATCCTTCCCTGGAACCTATACAGAAAATCCTCAAACAATTGCAACCTATACTAGTAGAAGACCCAATTCTTAGAGACCTCTTTCTAGAATCGCCAATCCTAGCCTTTAAACAAGCACTGAACCTCGCAAACCTCATCATCAGAAGCAAACTTCCTACAGCCCAAAACACACTGAATGCATCCAGAACATGCCAGGACAAAAAATTCAAAACCTGCCAACATCTCCACCACTCCCACAGTAACTACACCCCAAAACAGGACCATCACCATTCCTAAAGCTTACACCTGCAGCTCCAGAAATGTAATATCTCTCATCCAGTGCAATAAATACCCTGATAGAAAATGTATAGGAGAAACCAAACAACAACTGCACTCTAGAATGAACGCATACCAAAAATCTATCAAAGAAAAAAATACCCAGTTGCCACCGGGTGCACACTTCTCACAAAAAAAACAAAACAAAACTCGCTCTCACCAATTTTTCAGTTCTAATCCTCAAAGGGAATTTACAAAACACCTTTCACAGACCAGCCTATGAGCTTTACTTCATCAACCTACTGGATACAAAAAGACATGGACTAAACACAGACATTGGATTTCTGGCACATTATAACCTTCCTGCCATCTGATAACCCCAGGTAATCTGTCTGCATTTTACCAGCTACATTCTTTCATCACTAGTTCAACATTTCCCCTTTTTCTTCTGTTGGCTACTGTCTGTTTTCTTCCAATCCAGATATTGTGGGTTCCAAAAGTATCATCCCTTTGGTTGACAAGTAATATTGCTTCCCTGTACAAAATTGAAAACACAACAAAATTAGGAGCTATATCTTCCAGCCATATTGATATAAATATTCTGTCATCTGCACTGCAATATGATAAAGTATTAAAGACTTGTGTTTTTATCCTCCAATTCTGTAGATGCTTCCAAATACTCCAAGGTTAAATCAGTCCTTTCTTTTATCTCAGGGCTGATTGTCCCTGGTTTAGATTCTTAACAAAAGAGGTGGGGAGGGGAAAAACAGGGATTTACAAATGTCACTTGAATGAAAATCACATTAGCCCCTGAGGAAAAGGTCTGATTTCAGTTCTTCATAGGTACTTCACAGGTACTTATGGTGGGACAAAGGACTTTATGATCCCAGAAAAAAAGGCTTTGTTCAGGGGAAATCTAGTGGTCTGTTTTTAGTTCAAGTGAAACTATCCATTGGAGCCTGGAATAAGGAAGCATTAACTCCTGGGAAATGTTATGATTTACATTTGTCTTCAATACATTTTGCAATTAAAGCATTGAATTACTTAAATACTGGTACACTAAATCAATCTATATACATTCCTTTCCTATAACCCTAGAGAGTATCTATAATACAAACATGCATCACATCAAACAAATTTTTTTCTTTCAGAACTGAAAATGGGTATTTTGGCAAAACTATATTTTACAAAAATGATGAAAATATTTTCTACTCTTCTGGTGATGAACAAAACCAAACTTGTAAACCTCAAAAATCTTTACAACTCGATCTGTTGTTTTCTAGCCTGATCTCATGATGCAGTCACTGACCTCTTAGTCTATCCCCAGAGTCTCTCTGTGCTAGACCCTACCTTGGCAGCAAAGACTTTTGTGTTGAGAGTCCTCAAATTTAGCTTTGCCCTGTCTGTGGCAGAATTGCACTGGTTGCACTGAGTCATGGTCAGTGCACACCCAGACTACCTAAACATACTAACACAATAGCCTGCAGATCCCTCTTACCCTCCCCTCACTCCAATTGAGCAAGGCCTCTGTATTGCTTTCTGACCATCCTCTCTCTCAAATGAGGTCTCTCTCTCTCCCCTACCACTACTTCTCCCCTCTCCCTCCAAAAGATGAAACCTAGAGCAGAGCCTCATCTCAGAAACCAGTGGCCCCATGCTACAGAAAATATCTGTCTTTAGCCCATTTTCTAGCCTGTGGCTTAAGAAAGAAATCATGAACTGGTGGTTGCAAGAGATAAGGCACAGTTGCTGCTGCTGCTGCCCCAAAATGAGGAAAGACTGAGAACAAAAAATAGGCAGAATGCCAGTGCAAGAAATTTCAGCCTCATACGTGTGAAGAAAAGTTAAATGCGAGTGCTCCAACTGTAGAACATTTGCTAAAAATATATATATTCAGCACTTCAAAGAGGAGTTAAAATAGCTTAGGACAAAACAGGCAGGAACTAATATCAAAGTCAATTCAGAATGCAACTAATAACTAAACTAATAAAGTTTTATCATAGTAAGACAACTTCAGACTGCATCCCCCACAATAAATTAGGTCATTATAATAACTTGCCTTCTCTCTGATCTGTTTTAACTCTATACACTGTAATCTCTCTGGAATAGAGACTGCCTCTTATATGCATGTACCATAAATCTACCACAATGGTAGATTTCATAAATTTCACTAGGGATCTCCAGCCACTAGCATGATAAATAACAATTAAGAAGAGTTATTCTGAGTGCCATCAGGCAGGGATGGGACTGTATAGCTTTATATTGCTCATTCCCCAATCCATATCTTAATTAACTATACATTGCAGACTCCCTTCCTGTTATCTGCATGGCAGCTCTAGCTCCCCATAGTACAACATTACAGAATGCTTTTATGGTGTGTCAGTTCTTGTTATTCTGCCTAAACATTTGAACATAGTTAACAACAAGTGCTGCCTTTTCAAAAGTAGATGCTAAGAGTGCCCAAGAAGATACTGCATGCACATCTATTTTGCCTGCAAACTTCATGTTTGCATTACCATTACATTATGGGAATTAGGGCTTTCAAATTAAAAGTGTCCTGACATTGAATGTCTATTGTCAGACCCTGACTCCATGTGACACCCAACGACTAGGGAGACAACAGATCAATGCCATCATGCATCACCTGCACACATTGCTCATCAACAGCTTTATTCAAAATGGAGACAGCTTCGGGCAAGCTCCCAAAAAAAAACTTGGGAGCAGCCACAAACATTAGTTTTTTCCATATTTATACACCTTGGTTTATGCTTATTAACATTTACCCCACCTTTGTCCCTCCCTTGTTCCACCTTTAGTTCTTCCCATTTTAAGCTCCGCCCCATTTACTGTTTGTTTCATTAGCATTGAATTGCCTATGCATTTTACTTATTTACATATATTTTTGCTATGAGTGCATGCCTAAGACCCTGCCCCAACTTCTTCGGTCACGTGGGTGGACTTTGACCAAAGCCTGGAAGTTTCTAGAGGCTTCTTTACCAATCACCATTCACCTTTTCAAATATGTTTATCTCGGATTCTGTTACCAGTTACATGTTGTCTTACACATTCCAGTCTGTTTTTCAGTCCCAGTTTGTACCATCTCCACATTCCTAAGACTTCACCTCATTCACACCACACAGACTTAAACAGACTCACCTGAAAATGGTTGACACAGTTAAGATGGTTACTTAGCATAAGCATTTATAAGCAAAATCTGCTTTATCTTCTAACAATAGCCGGTGGCTTGCATCCTGTTTCTTTTACACAATAAGCTATATATCTTACAATACTAGTATATTGTTAGAAAAATGCTTGCCTAAGTGCTTTGCAATGTTACTTTTAACATACCATTTTGCCTTGTGGTTAGCAGCTTTGCTAGGCCACAGTCATAGCCTTTTATTCAGCTGCAGATCCAATGCTCCCCAAGAGCTAAATATTGTCACCTTAATACCTATGTGCACACTAACTTGTTAAATCAGTTACAATACTTCCCTATAAATTAACAGTGAGGCATGTTCACCCACCACAGGGCAGAATCAAGCTCAAAGGCCAAACTATTCTCCCAATTCACATATCTACTGATTTCAGGGTAGAATGAAATCACTCTGCACTCAGTATTTGCCTACAATAAAATTGTGTCCGTTTAAAAGAGGCTTAAATGGAATGTACCAGATGCTGGCAGAGACGTGTAGGGAGGCTTACATTTGGATGTGAGTTGCATTACACCTACCTTTAGTTAAATTTATCAATACCAATGTCTAAATGGCACAGATAACAGGTACCATGCAGCTTGGAGCCAGAGGGGCACTGTTGGGCATCCCATAACAGTCTGCAGTAGCTAGCAGGAAGGAACTATATGGAAGAGAACCTGTCAAGCCATGAACATCTAGAACAGGGGTCAGCAACCCCAAGCACACATGCCAAGCATGGCATGCAAGGCCATTTTGCTTGGCATGCCATGGCAAGCCCCAGCTCTGGGTAGCTGTTGCCAGTGATGGAGCGCAGGCTGCTCCCAGCAGGGCTTGCAACATCCCAGCTGCCTGCTGGGAGCATCCCGGTCTGCCAGCTGGCAGCAGCTACCCAGAGCCAGGGCCAGCTGCAGCCAGGAGGCTCAAAACAGTTGTGCTGGGCTCCAGGCTCCAGCATCAGCTCCGGACTGGCGCATGCACCTGCGCATTGGATTGGGTGGTGAGGGAGGGGCCTGAGGCAGTGCAGCCCTGGTCTCTCCCCTGCTCCCAGCACAGAGGTGATAGCAAATTTCCAGAGCCCAGCACAGTTGTTTGTAGCCAGCCTGGGCTCTGGGCAGCTGCAGCAAGCAAGCAGGGGGCAGGCTGCAAACAGCTACACCGGGTTCCACAGCTCCAGCATCAGCTCCTTGCTGGTAGGAACTGCCCGGGCACCTCAGGGCAGACAGCTGGAGCTGTGGAGCCCAGTGCAGCTGTTTGCAGCCTGCCCGCTGCTTGCTGCGGCTGCCCAGAGCCCAGGCTGGCTAAAAACAGCTGTGCCAGGCTCCAGAGCCCAGTCACCAGCTCTGTGCCGGGGCTGCACTGCCTCAGGTCCTTCCCACCACCCACTATGAGGTGCGGATGCATATGCCAGTATGGAGCCGATACCGGGGCTCTGGAGCCCGGCACAGCTGTTTGGAGCCTGCCAGCTGCAGCCAGCCCCGGCTCTGGGTAGCTGCTGCCAGCCACAGAGCCAGGGCTGGGGGACAACGGGCACACACAGAACATCCTGCCATGTACCCCCTGCCCTCATTTTGTTTTTCTGGCATGCTGGCACCTTCCAAGGTAGACATGGTGGGGGGTTTTTTTTGGTCAGAATGCTGAAAACACTGCCTACCCCTGCTGTACAATATTACCTTTCTGTGATGTGATTGTTCATTACCTGTTGTTTGTAAAGTATGTTGGGAATCTTTAAAAGATAAAGAGCATAAGGTATTAATAAGATCAAAATAAGGACTAAGTAGTTACCCAGGAATAAATTTCAAGGAATTCTAGAATACATCCTTTTCTGTACTGTTACATTCATGACAAATGCTTTTATTTGATGTATTTGGAAAACTCAACTGTGGCATAAGCTTCATAGGTATCCATCTCCCACAGGAAAAATAAGTAATACCCTGATTTTCCAATAATCACATATCATAGAAATCACCGCACAGAGCCTCCCAACTGTGAAAAGTGATATGGAGTG
>NW_017728996.1:36698175-36721618 GCF_001723915.1 Gavialis gangeticus
GGGGTAGCTGCTGACAGCCCCAGAGCCTGAGGTGGGGGGCAGGGGCTTTGGGTTGGGGGCATGGGGCAGCACGGCTGGGGGGCAGGGGATTTGGGTGGGGGGCAACGGGCACAAGTAGCGCATCCTGCCATGTATCCCTTGCCCTCATTTTGTTTTTCTGCCATGCTGGCACTCTGGCACCTTCCAAGGTAGGCATTGTGGTGTTTTTTGGCACTCCAACCAAAAAACGTTGCCTACCTCTGATCTAGAACATCCATTCTATTTAAAAATGAAACCAATAAAAGTCCTACAAACATAGTATATGGTTTCTTCCTTTCAGAAAATATATTTTAAAGTGAACTGCATTCCCTAAACAGAGAAACTTTACTCTGTTTCATTCCTGTTTCTGTCTTGTAGGAAATATTTCAGGCACACAAAACCACATGCATGACCATGTCAGGAGCTTGTGCACCATAACAGAAAAGAACAAGGAGTAGAACCAATAGTCCTTTGTTAACAGAACTCTCAACAACCTGCTTTCCACACTACAATAGATTGTGCATCTGCACTTTGCTGACCTAATTGCAGCTCTGGGCTTCCGAGCTCATAGCTGGATGGTAGCCTTAAAGGGATGTATGTGGCTGATCTCAGTCCAGACATGACACTGTCACATAACACCATCCATTTGTAATTCCCAACTCATTCATAATTTTACACATTGGCATTGTGTTAAGTTCCCACACCTAGTCATATTAGTTATCCTATCTTCTGGAGGAAGAGAGATAAAAAGGTCTGGGACACAGATATTTTACTACTAGCAAAAAATTCCAAAAATACTTCACTAATTTATTTTACCATTTTGCTCTTTAAGATCATAACATTTCTACACTGGTAGAAGTACTGATGTTGGAACATTTAGTCAGCTCTTGGCAGCTTCATGCCCGCAGTCCTGAGCACACCAGCCACTAAGCCAATAACATTAAATTGACTCAGAACCAAATTTTATTTCTGTTCTTTGTGAACTAAAAGTTTGTGTGTCTTCCCAAAATGAAATGGCAGTTATTTACATCAATAAATTAATTTGTTTCCAGACAGAGAAATCATAATTTGCAAAAATTTCCTGAGAAATGACACAGCATAGAACTATGACCAAAAGGCATTTTGCAGTTTGCTCTATTCTTATATTAGTCTGTTTTGATTGTTTTTCCCTAAGAAGCCTAAAGAAAATTCTATTTGTTTGGGAAACATTTTTGATAGTAAAGAGTTGTATTTGTTCTTTTGTGGCTGCTTCTATTTTTGTCTGCTTTTGGCAACATTTTATTACTCTCCTTGGCTAGGTACAGACAGTCAAAAAGCCCAAGGCTAAATCAATTCAGTTTTTGCAGGTTAGTCTAAGCCATGCAGCTTCAACAAATTAGCAAATGGATAGACATTCACTTTTGATGCAGGAAATGCAGCCACATGCCTGCAGTGGCTCGAGCCAGAAGCCAAGGGGTACTAGAGCATGGCTGCCGGCCACTGCCAAAGGGGAATGGGAAGAAAGGGAGACTTTTCCCTGCTCCCTACTGGAGTGTGGGGGGGGGCCAGGCACCAGCCTAGGGCTAGCACACTGGAGCGGAGGTTTAAATTTCCTCCTTGGCCTACACAGGATTCCAGGCCAGGTCTGTGGTGGGGGAGGAGGGCAATGCCTGTCAGGTTTCTGCTCCCACTCCGGCTCAAGGCAGAGGGGGCAGCTGCTGCCAGACAGGGCAGGGGGAGAGGGAGGTAGTGGTATTGAATTCATAAAAGCTTGAACAAAAATAGACCTTTCCCTGAAGTAAGCATGTACTGAACACAGTAGTGCTGTGCAAAATTTCACAGACTGTTTCGTTTCGACTCATTTCAAGCTTGAAGCAGCGAAATCAAAATGAAACAAAGGGCTTCGAAACAGCCTCAAAACAAAACAGGGGCAGTCGAAACATTTCAAAAGTTCTGAAACATTGAGTTTTGAAGCTCAAGCTGGGCTTGCCTGCAGGGAAACAGAAAGTAAGGAGAAGGAGGGGGAGGAGGGGGGAAGGACTACTCTCATATTGACTATGTAGCAGGCCAGTGACTGTGATCCTTCCCTGAGGTCCCTTCCAATCCCAGTGCTCTGGGGGAGGGATGGAAAAACAGCATAAAAGGCAGCATTGTTTGAACTGGCCTGCTTTCTGCCTTAGGGTCTGACAGTTACTGAGCGATCTTTCAGCAGCTCAGGAGCGTTAGACCACAAAGGCTACTAACTACCATTGATCTGAATGATTTTCTACTTGCTAACCTAGCAAGTGGGATTCCACAATGCCTTTTGCTTTCTTCTAGACCCTTTTATTTTATTATTATATTCATTTATTCTTTTTCAATTTTATAATTATATTGGATATTACACTATAGAATGTATATAGTAAAAGAGATACATTTATATTTTATTTCTATACATTTATACCTTGCATATTACATACATTATAGAATTTATATAGGAATACAGATACATTTATATATTTGTTTAAAAGCGAGACACTATGAAACATACCATGAAGAATGGTAGAAAGGCAGCTGGCAAGCCTTCAGGGAGAGGTGGAAGTCCTCGCCCATCCACCCGCCAAACTGAGACACAGCCTCTTTCCTACAACTAGCAGGGATGAGGCTTCCAGAAACAGCAAGGAGGGGGAAGCATTCCCAGTGCCACTGTCTGTTCCTGAGATTGCATCCCCTCCATGAGCATGAGCCATAACCCCACCACCACCACTGCTGAGCCAAAACCAGCCAGGGCAAGGGAACAAAATACATGAGAACCACAGGGGTGCTGATGCATCTCTGCAAGCACCACCTGCTTGCCCTTGCTCCTCCTCAGCCTGGCACCAGTGGGAGCATGGTCAAAGGGAAGTCCCCCTCTCAATCCAAAGCTCCCGTCCCCCCAAAGCAGAGGCAGGCCACCCTGGAACAGTGGGAGAAAGGCAGACAGAAAGGGGGGTACATTGCAAAGGAGACTGAGATCACTCAGAGCATTGGGGAGATGCTTGCTGTCAATGGCCAGTCCTTCTCCTTAGTTGAGCGACCAGGTTTCAGGCAGCTCATGGCACTCGTGGTCCCATCATACCAAGTGCCTGCACATGCCACCTTCAGCAGAACAGTGGTGCCTTCCCTGTATGAAGCATGCAGGGAGTACTTGAGGGAGGAGCTGCACAAGGCAGGTCTGCAGGTAGCCTTACACTTCACCTTGGACATCTGGAGTAGCCAAGATGAACATCATGCCTACCTCTCCCTCACGGGGCACTGGTAAGACCGGTTAGGCTATCAGTGGGCTCTCCTTCAAGTTGAAATGATAGATGAGTCCCACATGGCCATAGAGATCATGGGAGCCATGAACCACTTGGTGCAAGGGTGCCTCATTGGGCAGGGTGAGCTGATCCACGGGTTCATGGTCACCAACAATGGGGCCAATATGGTCAAGGCAGTCTGTGATGCCAATTTTGTTGGCATCCACTGTGTGGCACACAAGTTCCACCTCATTGTCAGGGATGCTGATGACAGTGCCAGCACCACCAGCAAGCTCATTTTCAAATGCATGAAGATAGCAGGCTACTTCCACCGGAGCATAAAGGGGGGGCAAGATGCTGCAGGGCAAGCAAGCAAGGCTGAACATCCCACAGCACAAAATCATGCAGGATGTGGAGACTCGGTGGAACTCTACATACCTGATGCTCAAGAGGCTGGTGGAGCAACAGAAAATCATCCATCAGATGGCCTTCCTGGGGCAGACTGGGATCAGCAGACCCCTTAACAGAGCTGAGTGGGAGACCATCTCCCAGATCTTGGTGGTCTTCAAGCCCTTCCTCAGGGCCACCAAGACTCTCAGCACTGGTGATGCCCCACTTAGCCAGGTGATCCCTGTAGTGAGAGAGCTTCAGAGCCAAGTGGAGAGCTTCCAGAGGATCAATGTTCCTGACTGGGGCAAGCTGCTGCCACCAGACGTGTAGGCACTGGTGAGGCAGCTGAAGGAGGGCATCAGGAAATGGCTTGATCCTCTGTAGTCCAGTACAGTCCCATGCTGGCCACCATGTCTGACCCCATGGTGAAGGGCAGCATATGCAGCAGCCAAACTCTGAATCAGTGGACGAAGGTGCTGGTGAAGAGAGTTAGAGAAACAGACTGGCAGAGGTGGGGGGACATGGAAGAGGGGGATCCACTGTTCCGTGCTAGAACACTATCCACCAGCCAGTCTCCTCCTCCACCACAGGTGCTGACAATGTGGGTCAAGGGCATGGCTTCTATGGTGGGGTCCAGAGGCACCAGACCCCACCATCAGGCAAGTGGCACTCAGGCCTTGGTGCCTGCCTATCTCGATGAGGATGTGGAGCCACTGCTGTGCAACCCCTTGGTGTACTGGGCAATAGGCATGTGCGAAGCAGTTAGTATTCACTTTGGATTCAGCCAATTCAGGGGACATTGATTCCATTCAGTGATGTGAATCACTACCCTGATTCAATCAACCAGGCCAGGCCCATCCCTCTCCCGTCTCCCAGTCCAGCAATGGCTGCCCCACCTGCCTCAGCTCCCAGCACTTGTTAAAAAAAAAAGCCCCAGCTCAGCAGGTGCTGCCAGGCAGAGGGGTGATCCCTGCTGCCCCCCCCCACTGCATGGGGGACTCTGTATGAGCCCCCCAACCCTCCCTTGCTCCCCCAGCCCCCTCACTGGTGCCCCACCCAGGCCAGCTCCAGCCCTTTAAGGAAAAAAAGGAGAAGAAGCTCCTGCAGGAAAGGGAAGAAAGGCTCTAGTCTGTGAATGCTGGCTGTCTGAGATGCTGCTGATGCTACTGTGCTGCTTACTAAGCTCTTACCTGTCGTCATTTAAAGTGGTGGACTGGACTGAGGCTGTAGGGGACGAGGAGACCTCATTGGGGCACACTACCATATTGTGTAGAGGCCCCAGCACCAGTGAGGGCATGCCTTAACACACACACAGCGTCACCCATGTCACAAGTTTTGCCTGTCAGCAGCCTGAGGTGCAGTTTCCCAGAAACCCCTGCACCTATCTCCTTGGAAGCTGGCAGGCTTCATGGACTCAGCAGGGGCTACCATGCCTGCAGTTTTCACCCTTCTGTGCCTTAAGACACACATGTACATGAGTTTTGTTTTCAAGAATCTGAGGTGCAGTTTCCCAGAAACCCTTGCACCCATCTACTTAAAGCTTGGCAGATGTCATGGCCTTAGGGCTACCATCCCTGCATGTTTCATGGAATCAGGTAAGAAATGACAGTTATAGGCAGTTTCATGCTTACCCATTATAAGCTTATGGGTGAAACATTGAAACAGCATCAAAACAGTTTTGACGAAATGAAACAAA
The DNA here is from genome assembly GCF_001723915.1 of Gavialis gangeticus. NCBI lineage: Eukaryota > Metazoa > Chordata > Crocodylia > Gavialidae > Gavialis > Gavialis gangeticus. The sequence goes on from NW_017728996.1 coordinate 36,703,516, forward strand.
ACTCTAAACAAAACACTGTCCCACAGAAACATTGAAACTGAAGTCAAAACAGAATGATGCCGTTTCTCACAGCCCTAGAACACAGCACTTTGCAAGCTCAGGCACATGACAGAGCAACCAAAAACTGTCAGCTAAGCTAAGATACAACCCAGTAAAACACAGTGAGAGCACACACAATTTTGACTAACTTAATTGGAATCTAATAAACTAAAAAGACAAGTCCTTGCTTAGGCACTCCAGTCTCCCACCTTCTACAGCTTCTGCTTTATAATGTAAATATAGTTCTCTGCATTCTTTTGTCACACTAGCTCTAACTGTCTGCAACCCTCTCCTGTTCCCTTAGCTCAGTCTCCGGCACATACATGTAATGATAGTGCCCAAACTTTGCCAACACCTCCCATCTCTGTCTGGTCCTGCAGGACTTGGCCCTGTGCTCACAGGTGGCACAGGACCAGCCCCGGTCCCCAGCCTCTTCCCCCTCCTCCATGGCCTGGGGGAGCTGAGGGTAATCGCTCCACCTTGGGAGAAAAAAGCTGCATCATACTTATAGGCTCGACTAGCACCACAACTGAAATAGACTTGGGTGTCATGATTGACCACAACATGAACATGAGCCAGCAATGTGATGCTGCAGCCGGCAAAGCAAACAACACTCTAGCTTGCATCTACCGATGCATCTCAAGAAAGACCCAGGAAGTCATCCTCCCACTTTACTTGGCCTTGGTGAGACTGCAGCTGGAATACAACATCCAATCCTGGGCTCCACAATTCAGAAAGGATGTGGAGAAGCTTGAATGAATCCAGAGGACAGCCGCGCACATAATTAGAGGACAAGAGACCAGGCCTTATGAGGAGAAGCTAAGAACCATGGGACTCTTCAGCCAGGAAAAGCATAGGCTCAAGGGTGACTTGGTGGCTGCTTGTAAGTACAAGGGGGGGGCGGTGCATCAGGAACTGGAAGAATGTCTGTTCACCAGGGCACCCCAAGGGAAGACAAGGTCCAACAGTCACAGACTCCTGGAAGACCATTTTAGGCTGGAAATAATGAAAAACTTATTTACTATCTGAGGCCCCAGGGCCTGGTATAGACTCCCCCCAGAAGTGGTGCATGCACCTACTCTGGATACTTTCAAGAAATACTTGGATGCCTATTTGCTGGGATCATTTGACTACAGCTGATTTCCTGTCCCTTGGGCAGGGGGCTGGACCCGATGATTTTGTAAGGTCCCTTCCAGCTGTAATGTCTATGAAATCTATTAAATTAAATCTCCTTCTTCTTTCCACTAATGGGGCAGCATTTCTACGTCTTACTTACAAGGTTTCCTTTTTCCTCAAAATTTGAAATCTTTAATTTACTTCTTATTTCTTACTCTTTATATTATGGTGCTAAGTCAAGCTATATATTTGAGCTCTTAAAACCAAGTAAAGACAAATTCTTACCTCCTTTTCCAACCATTCACATAAAAGGCAGTATTTGGATAATCTCAAATATCTGAGCATCCGTACTTCTAATTTTGTTAGAAGTACATCTAATTCATGAAACAGTAAGGCAACTGCAGGAGCAAAATTGATGCAAGAGTTTATGTTTAAATTTATTTTTAGACAAAAAGGAAAAAAGATAAGGAATCAGTTCTTCATGTACTCATCAGTGTAAAAGTGAAAATCATTTACACACAAGCACAATGTATGGCTATGACCACACATACTCTTCATCTTAGATTAAGACACCCACAGTGTCAACCATGGATTTTCCTTTAAGCCAGAATTTTTTTAAACTAGTAGATTTTGTTGCATTAGAATAAAATAAAAGAGCAGTAATATAAACAAGGGATGAGTGAGCAGGCTACCCACCGTGGGTAACAACTTAGAGGTGGCACTAGAATGGCAGCACCTTGGGGAATCCATGCAGTAGCAATAGAAGCAGTCGAGTGCAGGAACACTATGCTGCTGCTATACTGGGGGGAGGTGGGGGGGAGGCGCAGATGATGCTGTGGCAGCAGCAGCTGTGCCTGAGTCTGGGATCATGTAAAATTCTCCCCTTTCTTCCCCTTCTCCCTGTGCTCAGCACTCCATCCTATGCTCAGCACTGCTCCTTCCCCCAAATCTCTGGCAGGATTTTGCCTAGGGTGCAAGCCTTGCTACTTATACCTCTGCAAATACAGGGTCTGCTTATACAAAACTGAATTGCATCCACAACCTCAATGCTAATGGAACTACTTGCTTGTATAAAAGCAGGATTAGACCCACTACTATTTGCCAAATGTACACATTGGATATACCAGTATGTATAATTTATACTTCTGAATAAACACTTAAGATACAAACTTGTATCCAGGGCCACATTAATTTCAGGAAGCTGCAGACAATCACCACTTTATACAGTTAGCTGCTTAGCTTTAATAACTAATGGTCTTTCTGCTTATTAGTGAAAAAATGATTCTGCCTAGATTTTCCTAGGACCTCTGAGATGGCAATGTCATGAGGTGTTAATGATTTCCCTGAAGGTCAATATATAAGGTGAGGTTTCTAAAAGATTTAGTAGAACTATTATTTCATGGATATACTCTTACATTTAAATACAATTCTACTTAAGTATCTCCACTCAGATTACAGCTTCTACTAGCTATTACTTCATTCTGGTGCCTTGGCTCATTTGCAGATCTTCCTCCCATTTCTCCAAACTAATTTTTTCTCTTTAAATAGAAAGTGAGCTTGCTGTAAATAGATCTTGGCAAACATTTTTGGAAGAGTAAATTATCAATGAAAAACAGAATTTGGGGCTGACCAAAATTATTCATGCTGAATTTAGTGAATAGCGTTGACTAAAAGAAGGGGCGAGGCAGGGAAAGAAAAGGAAAAGTATCTGAAAAGTCTGCATGAAAAATGTCTATACATTTTATTAATGTTTTGGACTCAAGAATTAAGCCTCAAACATTAAATATTTCTTTGCCAGTCAATTTTTCTTTCCAATGTGTATGCTTTTTTAAACTGCAAATAAATTCTGAAAAATTAAAACAAGAAAAAATAAATGAAGCCATGTAAAATCCTTATCTTAAGCACAATGGACTAAGCCTACACTTTGTACTTGCTCTGATAGGTAAGAAAGAGTATAAAATAAATATTTTTTAAACAGTTTACGGGTGGGGAGGGGAGCTGTTGTTGAGGAGCATGCATCAGCTGTTACACTGTAACTTGTATCTGTATTATCCTGTAACAGTGGGCATGTCTACATGAGACACATTACTAAGCAGTTGCCTAGTTTACTGTACAGTAAATGTGTGTGTTTACCTTGTGTGCACTTACTGCACAGTGAAACCCCTTAATCACGTTTAAATTTGCTACTTGCAAATGCAGGCAGCAAATTTAAGCACAATTAGTAACTGCGCAGTAAAGCATGTATAGACGTGACCCAGCAGCAAATCTGAGCCAAAACTGAATCAACCTTTGAAGGTTAATCTAATCTGGCAAGGCTGAACCAGTTTGTAACTGGACAGACATTCTCTCTGTACTGAGGAAATTCAGGCACATGCCTGCAGTGGCTCAGGCTAAAATCCTGGGAGGAGGGGGACACTAGAGGAGCCCTCCCTCCCCTTCTGGAGTACTGAGCTGGTGCAGGGCATGGCTAGGCCCCAGCAGGATGCTTTGATTAGGAAGGTTTATCTGCACTATCCCAGGCTTTTCCCTGCTCAGTGCTCATAGAGCAGAAGTCTTGCCAGACCACAGCTTCCTGATAGCACTCGGTGGCAAGGGAGGTGTGCAGTGTATGCTTTTCAATCTTCCTCTCCCTGCTTCTTTATACTGTGCAGCAAACTGACAGGCTAGCAAGCCAGCAAGGAGCTGATAACAGTGATTATCACGTCATCAACAAAACAATGGCCTCTCTCCATTAGTTCAAACTCTTCTTAAACAGCTTACAAGCTGACCTGTTGATTAGCTCCAAAAAGCCCTAAGTGGTCACTGTTCTGTCTACCTGTCCCAGTGAAATCAGAGACACTCACACACAGAGACACTTCTTGGCATTATCTAGTATAAGGTGGGAGGTGGGAAGTGGGGAAATCCCTGCTTGTCCAGCAAGCAGCAAAGGGGGAGGAGGGGCGGTAGGGCAGGGGGAAGCCAGGCAGACCCTGCTGTACCTGCAGTCTCTGCTGGAGCTCCAGCTAGGAAGCAGAGGGGAGGAGCCAGCTCTGCTGTGGAGCAGAAAGTCCCACCCAGCCCAGAGAGCATGCTGGGATGCTGGGGGTGTCTGGTTTATTTCTGTTCTGTTCCAGGTTTGAACCAGTTTCTGCTCACTTAAATGGGTTTATGTGTAATGTCTGTCCCTAGCCTAGGGAGACAGTCTGAAGCCAGCTCCCAGGCTGCAGCCTAGGAGTCTTTCCTGCTCCAGAGCTGGGCTGCCTCTATGGAAGCCCCTGCCTGCAGGCTATAAAACTAAAAGCCTGCAGACATTTTGTGCCATTGGGCATACACACCAGGATGCGCAAGGACACTGCAGGCCCTGTGTCTCCCCCTTGGCAGGCCACTGCCCTGCTGTACCTGCCTGGCAGCACCCCAGTGCTGTTGCTTGGCCCCGCCTAGCCATGTGGCTGCCAGGGCATTGTCAACAGGGCCAGCAGCCTTCTGCAGCCTGCTGAAGCCTGCTGCAGCCTCTGTCCAGGCCTTCCAGCCCCCAAGGCTGCTTGCCAGCTGCTTCTGGAGGCAGGACAACAGGCAAAAGGTACTAAACCCAGGGAGGGGGTAACCTGTCAAGGGAACCTGAAGCCCAGGTGAAGGCCGACATCCTGTGAATGGGATTGGGAGGGTCAGTTGGGCTGGACCAGAGGGTTTGTTCCCATGGGCCACAGGCACATTGTTTAAGATGCTGATTGTGGCATTTGTTATTTTTCATACTGAGAGTTACTTGTCTGTTACTTTAAGACACTGAGACTTTATGGATAAGGTGGGATATCAATCTAAATCATTATCATGATCAGGCTTCCACTTCATGCAAAATCCTGCAGCCTTCATACAGCCCAAGTTTATGGGGAATTTGATAAAGACTGAGGGGAAGAGAAGGAATCCTCTCTCTATTCCAAGCCAAACAGAAGCTGGTGAGCTTCTTCAAAATCAGTATTGCAGCCTCCCACTACACCGGAAGAGATGACTGGTTGATGATCTATGGATCATGCCCCTATAAAATTGTTAGAAATTTGAACATTTAGGGATATGAAATCCCAATGCAAATTTTTGCAAACTGTCATGTGCGAAATAGGACTTGGTCAATTATATTCTGTACTGGGACTTCAACAACCATGTCAGAAAGTGATCTGGGCACAGGATTTACCTTCCTATTAATACATTAAGCTCCAGTATGGAAGCTTTTCCACTGACCTGAGCGAGTTGGATTAAAGCCAATATGGCTTGTCTCAATGACTAAGGGGACCACGTATTCCTGATTCTGTTTTTGTTAGTAAGTTAATCATACCCTTGGAGCAAATTCTCCTACATCTCCAGCTTACAAGTAATAGATATGACCTTAAAAGTAGTCCACACATATAATTAACCAACAATTTCAACTTCCTTTTTATCCAGTCACAATAGATTCAGGAAAAACAAATTCTTGTTACAAGTTGAAAAAAAATCACATATAATAGACACAAAAGGTTTTAGTGATGATTAATAACTTAGATAAAGGAGAAAAAAAACTTTATATGGAAAGACGTCTTAGACGTTTTCAATCAGAGCAAATATTTCTGATTATTCTGCAATTACCAAAAAATAGATTTTATAACAAAGCTGGCTATATTCATTGCCATAGGTACCTCTTTGAAGAAAAAAAAAAGATTTAGGTTTAACTCATCCTGGCAAGCAAATATCAGAAGCTCAAATAATTTGAAGAATACAAATGCCATGTTGTTTGTTAATGTTTCCATGCACAGCTTTTGCAGCTATTAAATCCACATCAGTATTATCTCCTTCTCTCCCTACAGTGACTGGAGAGTTGCAGTAACCACTCTGCACCCTCAGAACAATTCTTATTTATCACTTGCTTTCTTTCCTTAGATTTTCTTGTGTTAACGATAATAAATAACAGAATCATAATTGCAAAATACATAGATTCACTTCCACCTTTAACTAGGAGTTTAAGAAGAGCACACCATTTTAGGCAATTTTACAGTTTATTGAATACTGAATCAAAATATTTCTGAAGGGTTTTGATTGCTAAAATTAAACATTCAAGGGTAATTTTCACTGTCCACCAAGTGCCAAATGAGTCCTAAAGCAATCTGAAAAGAATATCAATTGTTCTACATTCTCCCAATTACTCTTTGCCCCAAAATGCTTCCATTCACTAATAACTGCCACTAACAATCCCATAAAAACGTGCTATTACCTAACAAAAATAGCTGGAAAGCCAACCACTATTCCTTGATGAAATTAAAAAGAAACCTTTACAAAATAACTGTTCATTAAAGTACATACACCCAAACATAGTAATAGTAATAGCAGCAGCAGCCCCTCGGCCAAGAAGCCATCTGGAAACCTACAGAAGGGCACAAGCCCTGTATGCCTTTGTGCAATTGCTTTTTGTTCAAATTGGCTACAAAGTAGCTCCACCGTATCATGACCATTATATTTGGATGCCTTTGTTAGGGGAGGGAAACTGGCTTACTGCTTTGGAAGTTTGACTTTTTAATAAAAACACCTGAAATGGCCAGAATTGACTCAATCACGTCTGCCATCTTGAATTACTTCTGTAAAAGGAAGAAATACCAAGAGCTACCTTAAGAGCTATCAAAGGCTTCCTTTTACAATATGTATAAATAGTGATAATTCATACAATGTGGGGTTTTGCATAGTAATAGCAGCATAACTGCTTTGGGAAATAAACATCTGGCATTTACACTGGGAATGGTAGAGGTCATTATTGGAATACAAACTCAACTTCTGTGAATGCTATTACTTATACAGTCATATTTATTAAAGGAAAAGCTGCAGTGAAATATTTTGACATCTGAAAATGGTATTTCAGTCACTACAAAGGTAAAGGTTTACTTTGGTAAATTTATTTCTCAAATGAAACCACGGGGTATATCTAATATCCTTAGGTAGTTTTGAAATGGCTCAGGTTGATTATTTAGAGTATGAAGACTAACAGTCCTCACAACAATAAAACAACTGCTTATCCTTTCTACTTCATGTACAATACAGCAAAACTGGAGACTCTATTTTCAATGTATTTGCATTGGCATAGTACCTAATGATATTTTCTGTCAGCAAAAAGGCTTAATCAGAAACCATTAATGAAGACTAGAACAACATGCAGTTCATAATAATTCAACATTGTGTTACTACTAATAAAATAGAATACCTTTATGTCAAGATGCTGCAGTCTGATTATCCAAGCCAATACCCAGAGGATGCAAAGGAAGGAGAACTAGGAACACATTATTCAGTGCTCTATAAACTATTTCCAAGAGTTCTGACTTTTGGGATATTGCCAAAGAGAATGGTATAAGGGAAGAATAAAGTCTGGTTATACTTTTTTTATGGACATTTGGAGAAATCTTAGGTATACAATTATTGAGGCATAGTGAAATAAAATGTCTAACTATAAACTTTTGTGCCTACTTCAAATCATTTCATATCATAAAGTTATGAATAGATTTTAAGGCATTGGACCATACTTCCCACAATTGATAGGATTCCTTTATCTTTAAAACACTTTGGTATTTTACTTTATTCTAATTGAGGGTTTAAGGAAGTCACAGCCATAGTTCCAGTATTACTTTTATTTGGATTATTTTGCAGACCCTCACTTAACAGTAGTTTCTCCAATGGCTACTTAGAAATGAGTTTATTAGTTCCAAATTAAAATAATTTTAAGGTACATGTTGTAGCCATGATGGTCCAGGAATAATGCAAGAGGCAAGGATGTCTTAGGGTGATATTTTTTATTGGACCAACTGCATAGTTGGCATAGAGATATTTTTTATAGAACCAACTTCATAGTTGAGGTAGAGTCAGCTGAGCTTTCAACTACAAGACATTCTTCCTCAAGTCTAAGCAGTAAAAGACACTAGCCTGACCTGATGAAGAATAACTTGCTTTTGAAAGCTCATTTAACTATCCCAACTATGCAGTTGGTCCATTAAACACCATCACCCTAAGAAATCCTTACCTCTCAAAATAATTTTAAGAACATTTCTGTCTATTAAAATAACTTTAAAGTTTTTTATTTTTTTAAACAAAGCCCTTTACTTTAATCCTAAATTGACCTGATAATTTGGGCTCCAAGTCAGGAAAGGACTTTGTTTGTTGACTGACCAGAAGTGCCAAAGTGGTTCCATTGACTTCAGTAAGACAAGCAGTGATTCACGGGCAGTGTCTATTTAGTTGTAAAGGCAATTGAGCAGATACTGATGTCACCTTAGCTTCTTCTACATTGAAATCAGAACATTACTCAAAATTAAAATTAATTTGTGCCTAAACCACAGAGAATTTTTTTGGTACAAAACATCCAAGTGTTACACAGTCATGATCCATCAATACAAACAATTTATCTGCGTTTAAAATAACTGGCCACTAGATATCTCTACTGTGCCACATAAATGCAGATGAAGGTACTGCTCTAGCAGTAAAAAATGAGTCTCTTAAAAGGCAATGCAAGTATGTACCTTTTTAAGTGAAGTTAGATTTTCTGCCCAACAATTATCCTGACCAGTATTTTCTCTTTCCATACATTCCAGAAAACAACAACGCTATGCAGAATTCAACTCTAATGATGGGCTTTGCTTAAGAGCACACACAATCAACTTACAATTAAAATTACCAATAGGGTACTACATTTGTAAAAGAAAAACAAAGTGCAACTGTTTGAATGCAGATAAATGTCTCCATTGTCATCAGTGTTCACAAAACGGTAGCAGTAATGCTCCACAGCAGGATTGCCTAGATTTGACCTAAACTTAAGACATGGGTTGATAATGAAAGCTGATATTAAATTTCTCTCCTGCCCCACCACCAACCTTCTAATTTTGGGCTGAAATAAGCAGGAATATCAAAAAGAAAATCATAAAATGCTTAAAACAAAATGAAAACTGCCTAGAACAGTGGAGGCCAACCTTTCTGGCTCTCATGCCACAAATTAGCTCCATAGTCTTCCCAGGTGGCACTCTGATGTCCTTCCCCTGCTCAAACTGCTGCTCTACTTTCTGTTCCTAGCCTAATGCTTTCTGCCTTATCTGATGCCTTGTTTTATGCTTCCTGCCCCATCTGCCACTGTGCTTCTTGTCCCCTCCCTGATCTGGCTCATACAAAGGCACCCATAACAGAGGTTGGCCACCATTGGCTTAGAGTGCGTGCGTGCGTACATATAAAAAAAATCAAAACTCCAATTTAAGGTCAGAGGCAAAACAGCTGACAGCTATTTAAACGTGCCAAGGACTATGACCTGCAAGTCAGGCCTTTATTTTTATTCTGGCTCAAGTCACAGAAAAATACTGTATGAACTGCAACTTCTCCTGTGGATAAAACCATAAAGTGCTCTATCCTCTCAGGTGCTGACCACTTCTTGAGAAGGGATGAGAGCTGCCGGTGAGAGTTAAGGCATTCAAGCCCTTTCTGGATTGCCTCCAAAGGAAGCTTTTCACCACATTCTGTTATTCCATTAAAAAAAAAGTTTTCATTCATATCTATGAGGATGCTTTCTCCCCATTCAAAAGCCCTTTGTCTTGGATTCAAGTATCAGCAGAGGAGGGCAGTGGCTGCAGTTCCAACCCTGACTCGGACCAACTGCAATAGATTCAGGAGGCATGAGGCAAGAGGGTCAAGTGGCAGGGGGGCCAGGCGCCACAGCGGGTGCAGGTGCCACAGGGGTAGGGCAGGTACAGGGTATGCAGGCATTTGTGGGGCAAGCAGCAGGGTAGGGACACATGTTGGGGGGTAGGGCCAGGGGCAAAGGGCAACCTGCACCCCCTGTGGCACCTGTCCCTCCTGCCACTTGACCCCCTTGCCTCATGCCTCCTGAATCTATTGCAGTTGGCCACTCAAATTCCCCACTGCCTGATCCCCTGTCACTGCTTGTCCTGCTGCTCTGCTGAAGGGAACAAATATAAGATGATCCTTCAATAATTATATTCTATACATGGAAAATTATAACTCATCTTTAAATTTTCCATGTCTGGAATCTAATTATTGGGGTGGGTCATCTTACATTCAAAGTTGTTTTGGATTCAGGTGCATATTAGGGGTGTGCAAAATGGACCATATTCGGTTCAGATTCAGCCCAAATCGGGGACAGTACTTCGATTCATTGATTTGGATCACTGTCCCCAATTAGATTCGTCTGAATCCAAATCTGAAGATTCAAAGCTGATTTGCAGAATCAGCTATTTGGCCATAGACACAGCTTTAAATGTATTTTCTACTACCTCGAGGTACCAGGTGCAGCTTGTGAATACTGAGATGGTGGGATGAATGGAGCGTTTCACAAGAGCACACAGGGGCTCTGCATGCTTGGCAGCAAACCCAGCAGTAGACCAGAAGTGCTTCCAGTCCACTTCCAGGTCCGCCGGGGAGCACATGGGGGGGGCTCCACCACAGCCCCCCAGCTCAGCAAATCAGCTGCGGGGGGACCCTTGGTGCCCCCCAGACCCAGGAGGCACCAGTCGCTGAGCTGAGGGGCATAAGGGGGACTCCTCACACTCTCCCTAGCAGACCAAGAAGTTGACTGGAAGTGCTTCTGGTCCACTTCTGGGTCTGCTGCTGAGTGTGCTCGGGACCACCCCCCATGCTCCTGTGGAATGCTCTATCTACCCCACCACTGCAGCACTGATGAGCTGCCTGGTACCTTGAGGTATGTAGCAAAAACATTTAAAGCTGTGTCTATGTCCAAATCTTGGAATCTTTCTGAATCTATTCAGAGTGTTCCAATTTGATTCACAGATTAAAGGGTCTCCTGATTCAATCAGATTTGGAGATTTGGCCACCAAACTGAATCAGAGACAAAAGGTTCGGACAGCCCTAGTGCATATGGTAAATAATAAATTTAAGCATTTTGATCTGATTTTTTCTGAAACCAAGAAACTTTTGAAATCCAAACTTGTACTCAAATCTGAATTCTGAGGTATGGAAACACATCTGTTAGACACATCTGTTAGAAACAGGAAAAAAAACAATATATACAGGACAACCACTTAAATGGCTGTATTTAAAGCTGTCTTATACCATGCTTTGTAAATGTACCTTCAAATGCTGCATACTAACTTTTCTTAAGAGTCCCAGGCAGATTACTGCATTCCTTGCACAGTCTGGTAAAATACAATTCCAGCAAAAACGGGCATCATGTCACATCACAGTAAAACAAGTGAGAGAAGAAGAGAAAATTCAAGTTTGAACTTGCAAAGCCCTCAGCAACATTCCAACATGGTAAAAAAAATCTCCTTTTAAGAAGGAATATTTATATTCAACAAAGTTAAAGGGCTTAACTGAAATTGGGACTATATCTTAAAACAGCAGCAGTAAACATGAACATTTCTTAATAAGCTCAAATTCCTTGGACTTCATAATATTCCACCTATGAGACTAAAAATGAAACACAGAAAAGCAAGGTTAACCTCATTATATGTATGAGATTCTCATGTAAACAAATGGCATGCTGCTTATATGTTTAGTAAGTATGCTTCTCCATTACTGCTTAAGGCATATTCTAGCCTTTCCTTGACTTGAAGGTTTTGCCCGATAGATGTGTCTGTCTATATATCAAATCCAACTGCAATTGAAGGTCAAAATGCAACTGTAGAATGCTATTACAATATAAGAATATATAATTATACAATTACAATATATAATTGTGGCAGGGCACTGTTGATGCCTGCCACTTTAAGGGCTGGGTCAGGCATCCAGCAGGTGCCTGATGGCAGCAGCCATTTTGGGACCTTAGTCTATAAAAGCTGCAGTCTGCTGCTGCTAGACCAAGCAGAAACATTACCTGGCTGAGCTGCAGAAGGGACACCAGGAGGTAAGGGCAAGAGCTTGGGGGAATGGTTAGGATGCTCCTGGGCATGACCTAAAACTGAACCCTGCTGGGGATGGGTGGTCTGATGGGGCTCTTAATGGCATGGGTGCCCCCAGGAAATGCCAGGCCAGCTACCACCGAGGTGAAAGGTGGGTTGGGGTGCCTTAATAACCCCAGCTCCCACAGTTGGGTGGGCCCATGTGAGAGAGTGGGCTAGATGCTCAAGAAGCCTGACTTGAGATTCCCTTGACTGGTCAATGCTGGGGCCAGGACCAGAAGGGTAAAAAGAGCCAGGGGCCCACTGTGGGGGATGCCCAGAGCTGAGGGCCTGGGGTTCTGACTGGCCTTGGAGGTGAGGCCAGGGCCTGTGTGGACAAAGGTCCGGGGGGGGGGCCACACCCAAGAGGGGGAAGAGTGCAGGGAGCTAGGTAGCCCAGAAAATGCGGACGAAGTAGGCCACCTGATTAGAAGGAACCAGTTGAGGTCCAGACTGGAGGGTTCTGGGGTCCAGTATGGGGCCAGAGATGCTAAGAACTGAATGCCATCTGCGAGCCATGGGCTAAAGTGTAGGGGAGGTCAGAGCCGCAGATAGTACCCCCTGGCATCAGGGTGGGGAATGGGCAGCTTCCCGCATTATACCATCAGTTTCTGGAAACAACAAGGTCATGGCAGGAAAGACTGGGCAGACTGCCCCATAGAGACAGGTGGGTGGGCTAGCATGAGACCCAGCCCCAAGAGATGCCCCCTGCCACAATAATCAAATATGATATTATAATGCTATTATACCCAGCCAGAAAGCTCTTGGGAAAAGTAAACCTGGCAGAGCTGGGTAACAAGTTTTAATTGGAATTTGTTTTTCATTTAAAAATGTAGCTGATATCTGGTGCAAATTTGTCTCAATTTCACAGAATTTTTTAAAAATTAAAAATATTCCAAAAATTTCAATAATCAAAATATTTACATTAACATTCTTAAATATTATAACTTTTTTCATTTGAAACACCTTATTTACAAAGCCCTTCCATTTTATTTTAAAAAGCAGCTAGATATCATCATGAAAAAAACCCAAAATGCTTTGATTTGAGAAAATGAGTTTTCAGCCAAATTTTCATGTGTTAAATATATTTAAGAACTGTTTCCCTGTGGATTGACCAAAACTTTAAAAAAACCTCTTTGCAACTGCCAGCAAACAGAAAGATAAGTAATCCACAAAGTTACTCAGTCCAATTACTGAGCAGATTAAAAGAAAAATCATTTGTTTAACATAAAACAACAACAATTATAAGAATTTTATGGGACTTTGATAGAGATCTTCCTAATCTAGAGTTTACAGGTAGTTTTTCTGCAGCTAAGACAATGGAAATAGTACTGGCAAATCTGAACTTAGTGAATCAGGTTGTTTGTTGGCGTATACATATTTGACTTTGATTAAGTTGCATCAATTTTACCAGGTAAGACTATGTCATTATTTCATAATGTGGTGGCACAAAGCATGGCACTGAAATTACAGGTTTGCTTTATTAAATAGCTCTGTTGACTTTTTCAGAACAGATTCTTGGTAATATAAATTTGCATACCTGAATAAAGAATGCAGATGTTATATGTGAATCAATTCCATGGTGTCTGTTTCTATGGGCCAAGTGTCCAGCCTCCAAGATATAGGGTAGTTCAATAGGGTTACAGTGGTTGTGCAGTTGCATTTGTTAAGGAAATTAGGGGATACATACACAAACAAACAGAAATATTTAAAATACAATGAGTTTTAACCTCGTAAATCAACCATAACCATGAAAATTAAAATGTTTAAAAAACTCTTATTTAGTCACCAATAAAATGCATTCTTCTTGTGAACTTGCACATATGGCTGATATGACAATCAGATGTGTGTCAATTAATGCACATGTTAACATGAATGATACACACATTTATTTACACACTTGTAAATTGAGCTATATTCTTTTCATTTAGCAGACTGAACAGCTTAAGAAAATGACTAAACATACTGACGAACTGTCACTACAGCACTCATAGCTGACATAATCATGTGGAAAAATCTAGTTACTAAAACATCACCAATTAAAGTTAAATTGCTTGAACGTAATTGTCAGCAATGGCCTTAGATCCTCGTTATTCTTTCCCTGTTGGCACCACTGCATTTTATTTGTCTTATAATGGAATCATTACACATGTCCAAAATTTTCCAATTCACTGTTCATAAAAACTTACTAGAAAGTTTTCTTCCGAGTATCAGGGTTTTTGTTTTTTTTACCTTTGTCAGCCTGTTTTCTTCCTCCTCTTATCTGATGATAAGAAAAGGAAGATAAGAAAAAAAAATCCTATTTCCATATTGTATTATTTAAAAGGTGTGGGGAAGAAAATGTGTCAGAGATAAAGCAAAGTATCCAAAAGAAAAGCTTCCATGGAAGTTTTCTGACCATGTTTAGACAAGAATAAATCACTCCAAACCATAAGTCAGAAGTAGCCTTCCCTGACCTCTTTGAAAACATAGGAAACAGAAAATGGAGGTGTACAACTGTGATCGCTGCCATCTTTGCTGAAAGATTGAGGGATGAGCCATGGACATCAAAAGCTGAAAGCATAGGCTGATCTAATTTATGTTGAAGAGCTACAGTTCTAGGGGGAGAGGGTTCTAACAACCAGCTCTGGATTAACCCTTTAGTGGGCCCTAGGCAAACAAACTCTTGGGCCCTGAGCAGGTTGAGACCCACCCCCCTCCACAGCCCAGAAGGGAGAGGGAGGGAAGGGAAAGGAGGCAGATGGTGCCATTCATGGCACTGCCACAGAAGGAAGGACCAGAGCCTCCCACAGCTCAGGGTCCTAAGCATGTGCCTACTTTTCCTGTGTGTTAATCCAGCCCTGCTAATAACTCATATCCCGTGGACCAGGCCTTGGAGTGACCGTCACAGGGAGGAACAGAAGGGAAAACCCCAAAAGGCCGGGGGGAGCCCCAGGGTCAGGAACCCTCAAAAGAAAATGAAAGTAAAAGAAAAGAAAATGGGTACTTGTTACCTGCAGCAGGATCTGCAGTGAAGCCAGAGCCGAAGGTGGGACCCGCATGGCTCATTAGCCGTGCTTTATACAGTTGCGGCTGGCCAGTGACGTCAGCCACAAGAGCTGGCTGGTGGAAATAAAACAGGCCGCTGGCAAGGAAGAGGGCAGCAGATGGAGACCAGTGGGAGCTCCAGCAGGGAAGGTTCTCCCCAAGTCCCTATGGGGGGAATAGGGGCTGGAAGCTGCTTCTTCCACCAGGGGAGAATGCAGTAGAACATGCTGTGGAGCAGCCACTGCTGGCAGCAGCAAAAGGAGCCAGGAGCCGGAGACAGCTCCCCACGACCAGGGACCCAGATGTAAAGGCAGAGGGGAGCAGGAAGATCCCTACACCAGGGACTACAACTGAGGAGCCAGAGAGACCACCATACCTCAAGATGCCGGACCAGGTGTGACTGGTGAGGGCTTTGTAAGACCCAAGGAGGCACACCAGGAGGGAGATGGGTGGCACAAGCAGCGTGAGGAGCTGTGAAATACAGGCCCCAGTGGTTTAGAGCTGACCCGACAGGGGACATGGGGACAGGCATCTGTCGAAGGACTACAGTGGGTCCAGTGAACCCACAGGGTGGGTGACAGGGGAATAGGAGTACAGAGTAGACCGCAGGCTACCCTTGACCCATACAGGGCAGAATAGGGACCAGGGTGCCTGAGGGTCGGTATTGGTGATTAGGCCAGAGGAGCTGGGGTTAAGGGGCAGTGGGCCTCTCTAAGTGTCTCAGTATTTTTTTTTTAGTTGTTTTTTGTGTTTCCTACTGGTGGAGGGGTTGAGGTGCAGGGCTTGTGGAGCCTGATTGTTGTTTAAACCTAAAGGATGTTGTCAGCTGCATGAAAAAAATAGACGGCTGCGAGGCGCAGGTAGTATATTGCAGGTTGGGCCCCGTAGGCTGATAGGACCTTCTCAGTGAGCGCAGTTGGGGACTCAACAGTCGGGGACCTGGCCAATAGGGCTTCTGTAACCCATCAAGGCAGGATGTAAGGGCGAAGTAGAGGGGAGGTGGAGCCTTGCAAAAGACCACAAGACAGACGTCTCATCATCGAGAGACTCCCAGTGGTTGGACCTCCCACTGAAATAAAACCCCAAGTCGTGACAGAAGAGATTGGGGGAGACTACACTGGAGGAAAACACCTACTCGACGGAACATCTGGGACGGACAGGCGAACACCACCGAACATCCAGGCCAGAGCAGCACGTGACCGGATTTTCGAGGCCAGACAGGCACAGTGACCTTTGAATACAACTGGGGATATAACTGATTTTTTTTTTCCAGTTTGCTGGCAATATGGAAGCATTGAATAAAAAGTTTTGGGTATAAAATGAAAATGAGCTGGCTCTCTCACCAAAATGAAAATTACTAAACATTTTGTTTGGGGTAGAAATTTTTTTGGTTGGTTTTCATGTTTGTAACCCACTTCAATTACTAAATCTGAATATTTTCAAAATGAAATTTTTGCTTTAAAACAAAATATCATTTCATTTCATTTCATGAAACCTTTTGCTTCCAAAGCCTTAACTTATTTTTTTAGCCAGCAACATTCACCAAATTAGACTCACATTTGGCAGATAGTTTCAGCTACTTTGAGGCTGCTTTTTTTTTTTTTTACTAATAAAGTATTTACCAAAGGAAAAAAATGTTCAGTATGTAACACTCCCAAGTGGGTTGAATATTTCCATGCTCAAAAGACAGCTCGTTCCAAGTAAATGAGGCCTGCAGTAGTTTGAATGCCAGGCACGTTTCCCACTTGTATGACAATGCCCATGCTGGCCAAGACCCCAGAGATTGACCTGAGAATCTCCAGAGCAGAAAGCATGAGAAGATACATATAGAACTAAACACTGTAGCTGGGGACACGAACAACTCATATTGTCTGCTCAGCAAGTACAGGGGGAGATCTGTAACTCACACAAGAGTAGGTTACACTAGCAAAGAGACATCTTTTAACATAACCAAATGCTGCTCCCATCTGTCACTGATGGTTCCATCAAAAAACATTAGATGTCTCTTTAAGGGTAACCTTTAAGAGTACATAAACTGGCCAAAAGTCTGGGTGATGCAACAAGATACCATTCATTAGGAAATATGTGCAAACATAAGACTAAGAATTATATTTTAAGACATATTCCAATATTTCAGAAAACCTAAATTTTCATGTCTCACAATATAAAAAATGAGTTTTTCGGAAATACTGATAAAGCCTCCACTGGGCCTAAAACATCTTTGTCTTTACTGGCCTCCTTCCACATTCTCTAATAGAAAAATAAAATCTCAAAGATTAGAAGAAACATTCTGTCCTTTATGTCCTTGCACATGAAACCAACTTATTTTCCACATTCTGATATATATTAGCAAAAAGTTTAATGCTCCTGACAAGATCTTCAAGAAGATGTCATTGAACTGGAGTTGAGAGAGTTAACCTTTAAGCTGAATTACTGTGGCATCAAATATTTTAGATTCAAGTCCTAAGCCTTCAAAATCCAATCTTGATTTTACACTATATATAATATGTGAAGTGTCACAGAAATTGATATAATAATCACAAATCACACTGCAGATGTTGTGGGAACACTGCTTTTTCTTGCTTTGCATGAACCTTTTGGGTTTCAGAAATTTTCAGTCTTGCCTGCTAGAAGCCTAGGCACCTACAATTGCAAGTCAAGTTTTAGATTCTCCCATGTCCAACTTCACCAAGTAAGGGGCATTAGGAAGCCAGTTGTAGCTCCCTGATCCTGGAGGTGAAGCTGCACAAGCTCTGGTCCTGACATAAACCTAGGGGCTGCTCCACTGTATACCAGTGGCCTAACGTGCTTTAAGGAGTGTTCCTTTGTTAAGGATTGGCAAAGCAAAGATGAGCACTTTCCCTACCTCCTATATGACCTCGAGCCTAGGGTAGGAGTGGGGTGGCAGATGCAGAAGCCTTGCACTTGTACATAGTTTCATAGTTTCTAGGGTCGGAAGGGACCTGAGCAGATCATCAAGTCCAACCCCCTGCCATGCCAGGAAAGAGTACTGGGGTCAAACAACCCCAGAAAGGTGTACATCC
>NW_017728996.1:36726618-36740444 GCF_001723915.1 Gavialis gangeticus
TTTTGAAGATGGGAACCACATTAGCCCTCTTCCAGTCCTCTGGCACACCAGAGCACCACGAGTGCTTGTAAAGCCATGCCAGGGGTCCCGCAATGACCTCAGCCAATTCCCTCATTACTCTAGGGTGGAGATCGTCCGGACCAGCTGATTTGAATACATCCAGTCCTTCCAGAAGTTTCCTAACTAGTTCCTCACTAACCCTTGGCCTAGGTGCACCTCCCCTGGGATCTAAGCAGGGCCCAAAAGGGGGGTGACTTTTCCGGTCCCTGATTAGGAAAATGGAGGCAAAGAAATCGTTAAATATGTTGGCTTTGTCGTCTGGTGTGATGACCAAATTTCCTAACATGTCCTGCAGGGGCCCCACATTACCCGGAACCTTCTTTTTGCCCATGTATTTAAAAAAGGACTTCTTGTTGTCCTTGATCCGGGAAGCTAGTCTCAGTTCCATCTCTACCTTGGCCTTCCTGACTGCCCCCCTGCATCCCCAAGCAACTGTGGTATAGTCCTCCCTGGTGATGGCCCCTCCCTTCCATTGGGTGTACGTCTCCCTTTTTGCTAGGAGACATTCCCAGATGCTTTTGGTGAGCCATGGGGGCTTATGTGACCTCCTGCTCCCTTTGATCCATGTTGGGATTACCTCCCTTTGGGCTTGGAGGATCGTCTCCTTAAGGAAACAATGAAGGAGACATTGAAACAATGAAGTTGAATACTATGTCACACTAGCCCAGATGCTGCTAACTGCAAAACAACAACAAAATTCAGTAGACATGTAGGACATTTAAAAAAAAAAAGTTTGCACAGATTCCAAAGTCCCAGGAAAACTTAATTAATAAATGAAGTTCAGCATAGTTTCATCCATTTTTGCTACTCTCCTCCCCCCCCCCAGTTTTAGAAAAAAAGCAAACATCTAAATGGACAATATCATTTTTAAATGATTAAGAAAAAAAATGTTTTTGCAGCACTTTGAAAATGTAACATACTGAGAGGAACAACTGTTATCTCAATGTTCTCAGACCACAGTAAAAACGCCTTGAATGCATGTCTCCCCCTGTCTTCTTGTCATATTGCACTTCTGTCAATTCTGGCACTAAGGCAGCCAAATATTTTAAGAAAAGATGTCAGAAAGCAAACACAGTCATTCAAGAGCTAGCAGCAGAATCAGGGTTCAATTGTACATGCATTACAGAGTAAGTGTTTTTATGTCCAAAAGGCAAAGGATAACTTTTACTAACTGTACAAGGTCCAGGAGGGAAAGCTGGGGAAGCTTTAGTAAAATTCTATTGTGAAAAATAATGAATCACACTCACAGGTTGTAAATATAAATTGTCCATCTTCTAGCCAAAAAGCAGCTTTTAGAAAAGCTGCTGTTAACCATTACCCATTTTCCATTGTACCCATTCTATACTGGCTTAGATGCTTGCAACTACATGTACACACAGCATTTCAGCAGCTTTCCCCTGCCTCTCCTCTTCTGAATTATTGCCTGTTCTGTGGAAAATCAGATAGTAAAAGTCTTTTATGAAGTCTGGTAAACATACTGCTCAGTCCACATTGAAGAATTAAGAGCTTACCAAAGAAACCACATCAGTATTGTTTTATTTTCCTCAAATAGAAACATGACTGGGTTTTAGTCATTGGGAATACCCAGCTAGCACAATAAAAATCCCAGGATACCCAGTATTTTTTTCTATTATCTGACATTCTCTTAAATCCTAAACACTCTGCTGTGAAGTAAAAGTATTAGTATTAACACACTGTGTTATCATTACACCAGAAGGTGGGTCCAGTGTAAAGTTTTAGAAATGTATTGCATGAAAATAAAGTATAGAAGAGTCAAAGAAAAAAATACAGCTTCATAACTACAATAGTCACCATGTCATTTTTCTAATGATCTAGGATTAATTCTGCATCACTGATTGGACAAGAAAAGCTTCCATACTAATTACAAAGTTATGAGATGTTGAAAGGTAAGAGAGTAGACAAAATCCATATTTCACATCCTGTAGTTTATGGGAAGACCAGGTGTACTGATATAATATGTGGAAGAGGACCAGATGTGTAACATGCTTGTTATGTAAGCCTCACACTAACACTTTGGGTGCTCTGAAACTTGTCGGCTCTGCACCAACTAGTGGTCGTGGGCAATGATGCATGCAATACAGAACTAGAAGGCAGTAATTTATTCAGTTTATAGCATATCTCCTTATGCCCTGCAATAAATGAAAGTTCAAATATACTGGGATTTATTAAACCTTAGTCAGTTCTGCAGAAGCGTGACAAAAAACTGGCACTAGCTCTGCCATGGACCTGCTGCATGACCTTATGTAAGTCAACTTCTATACCAGTGATTCTCAACCAGGGTGTTGCAGCACCCTAGGATGCCTTGAGAACCCTTCAGGAGCACCACAGAGTGCCATGCAATCTTAGCACAGTTAGGTGTGCAAAAATGATTCATAAGATAAACCCAGAGATTTCACATAGGAATCCAGACTGTTAAAAGCATTCTGAAGTGTTGCAGTCTTTGAGTTCTTTGCAACAGAAGAATTGCTCTGTTATTTTTATGGAGTAAAAAATCAACTGAAAACTGAGAGCCAGCACTTTCCATGAGGGGCCTTGAATCCATCGAGGTTGATAACCATTGCTGTATATGCAGAGCTCTGCACTGCACAAAGATGCAAAGCTATGCAATAGAGTCAGGTCCAGCTCCTTGATTATAAGAGCCAGCCTCAACCCTGAATCCATAAAGGGGGACAGCCAAACTCATCCCTTTGATCTCAGAAGCGAGTCTGGCTCAGCAGGAAAAAGTCCTTCCCCACTCAGCCAGACCCTCTCCCCAGGAATTGCAGGTGCCAGATCTGGTTGAGTGGAGAAAGTGGGGAAATCACATTACCCTTTGTTCTGCACCATCAAGGGTGGGACGAGGGAGGGAGGGGGAGTGAGGCTTGTGTTTTTCCCAGTGAAGCAGATCATCTGTGCTGCAACACACTGTGGCATAGCTAATGTACTTCATTAGACGACATCTATTTCTAGCCTTTGTTACATTGCTGATATAAGGTCCTCGTGGATTTTGCAGCAGTGGGCGATTAACACAGAGTAGCACAGCCAACTATAGTGAGGAGTGAAGCAGTACCACAGGGCTTTGATGCTCTAGCAGGGATCTCTCTACCCCAAATTAAATCTGTCATGGTGATTTGATGCCACTTGAATGGCCCAGAAACACCGTGACTGTACACCTACACTTTAATCAGTAAAATAGGACTGATACTGCCTAGCTAATTCACAGAAAGTCTTTTCGACAAAGCATGTTGCTATCTGAAAAAGAAAATGGAGATGAGAAATCCCACAGAACTGCCTATCTCTGTACATTCAAGAAACAAAGAGAATAGGTGGAAGACTAGATATACATGTACACATTTGATAAAGGTTGTTTATCAATCAGGTAAACATCTACAGCTGCTTTAGTTTCTATATGTTTTCTAGCTATCATGAATCACTACTTCATGTGCATTTAAATCAGATGCTTTCTCTGCTGCATCAGTCCACTATGCACTTGCCTATCCTTCTCCCATTAAGCAGAAGATCCCATTTTACAAGAGCAGTACATTATGACTTTTTCAGTCATGTATAGTTCTCACAGATTTCTGCTTTACCTTGTCTACATGTCCTTTTAGAAAGTGATGAGGACCATGCATGGACAGATCAAAATAGAACAGAAAGTGGATACAATATGAATTTCAGCACACACAGGCTTAATTTGAGTCATAATGTAAAATACTATTTCAAGAGATATTTTGGCAGACGTAGGACACCTTAAAAACTAACTCGTTCAGAAGGGCAGAAGCTTTTATAAGGCAACAGCCTACTTTGACAGATGCTGTGAAGAGATATACAGCTGCCTGTATCTGCGGATTTTGGTGGTAGTTTGGCCAGGCACACTAATATCAGAAATAGCATGAAAAACCTGATAGCCTTAAACCAGATTTGACTCCTTCCTATTACTTAATCCAGGGGTTTTCAACCTTTTTTTAGTAAGTGCACCTCCAGCGGCTGGACGTTTTTAGTAAGTGTACCCCTGGCGGCCAGAGGGGAGGGATGGCGCACAGCCAGACACGGAGCCAGAGTACACTTACTAAAAAAGGAATGGAGTGGTGGCAGCGTGGAATGGTGGGTAGCAGTGGCACAGGGTGGTGGGAAGCTTTTATCCTTCTGTGTCCAGCCAGCCAGGTGGCGCCTGCACAGCCTGCAGAGGAGGACTGTTGCACTTGCTCACCCCCCAGCCCTGCTCCTGGGAGGCAGTGGTGCTGCATTCCTACCACCCCTGCGTACCCACTAGGGCCCTCCCAAGTACCCCCAGGGGTATGCATACCCTCAGTTAACAACCCCTGACTTAATTCATTCTAAAAACAGAGATCTGTCATCAACCACAACTTGCCTTGGATCTGAAAATTCAGAGAATCAATGGTGTTTCTCACAGATTCAAAATAATTTCCAAGGAAGTTTACAGGAGAGAACTCCTTCCTACTAGATACTTCACCATCAACCTGCTCAAACCATGAACCTATAAAAAGGCTAAAGCAATAGATATGATCTCTCCTTCAGTAGTAGAACAAGAGCAGGGACCATGTATAGAATAAATGGTGACCCATTATAAACAGAACTTTCATTTTTGCACATTTGAACACAACTCACACTCCCAGTTTCTCAAAGTTGTAAGTGTTCCATTAAGGGCAGGGAAAGTTGCTTAGTATAAACTGTTCAACTTCTAAGTGGCTGGGGACTGCATGCCACTCATGCTGCACTTGTGTGAGCCACTGGCTCTCTCATCCCACACATCTCATGACCCTTTCCCCACTGTATCACACTATGGGCGTCTCTGGCTTCATGTGTTGTGCAGCACTGGGACAGAAAGAAAGCAAAAAATGGAAGAGGGAGAGGGGGCCTGGAGACTCCAGCTGCTGCTGCACCAGAGCAATGGGTGGAGCAGTGGCTGGGTGGGAGCTAGAGCTGTGTGAAATGGCACTGTTCCAGTTTGCCTTCAATTTCCACGGTTCAAAGGAACAGTGTTCCGTTTCGAATTTCATTTTGATTCGAAACAGCTGTTCCATTCTGTTCCATCAAAACTGAAAGGCTGTTTCGATGCTGTTTCAACATTTCTCTGGGGGTGGGAAGTCAGCCCAGCTAGGCTGACTTCCCACTCCCAGCGCTAGATCGCACAGGAGGCAGGAAGTCAGTCCAGCTGAGTTGACTTCCCACCCCCAGCGACAGATCAGGTGAACGGAGAGTCAGCCCAGCTGGGTTCACTCCCACCCCCCATGCTGGGAACGAGGGAGGGGGAGGAGAGTCAGCTCAGCTGGGCTCACTCCCACCCCTCCCCCCACTGCGACCGGGTGCGGGGGCTGAGAGTCAGGCCAACTGGGATCACTCCCCCTCCCCCCCCCATGCTGTGATCAGGTGCAGGACAGAGTGTCAGCCCAATTGGGCTCACTCCCCACCCCCGCTGGGCTGACTCTCTGCCCCACACCCAATCGCAGCATGGGGAGGGGAGTGACCCCAGTTGTCGTGTGGCAGAAAGCCAGCCCAACTGGGCTCACTCCCCTCCCCATGCTGCAATTGGGTGTGGGGCAGAGAGTCAGCCCAACGGGGGTGGGGAGTGAGCCCAGTTGGGCTGACTCTCCACCCCCTCTGCCAGATCACAACGTCCCCTGCTGGATCGCAGGGCTGAGGTGGGGAACTGAGCCCAGGCTCAGTTCCCTTCCCCTGTGCTGTTATTGGCTTCCAGAAGCAGAAGATGGGAAGAGCCAGGGCTGCACTCCTGGCTGGTGCTGGGAGTGCAGCCCTGGTTCTCCCGTCTCTCGCTGATGGCTTTCAAACTCAAAACATTTTAAAATGTTTCAACTAACCTTGTTTTGTTTTGAGGCTGTTTCGAAGCCCTTCATTTCGATTCGATCTCACTGTTTTGAGCTCGAAATTAGTCGAAACAGTGTTGAATGAAAACAACTGGTAAAATTTCTCACAGCCCTAGTAGGACCCCAGAAGCCACAGATTAACCCATCATGCTTGCATAGTACCCTGATAAAAGTCAGGAAAGTACCTAAATACCATCTGCTGTCTACAGGTTACTGCACTGGTCCAAACAGAGATAAGTGGTACTCCGACTGAGGGAATAGGACAGTATCCAAGTCACGAAAACAAAAACTGAGAAATTGAAATAAAGAAATAAAATTGAGAAGATAAATAGATAATGAGAATTAGTAACAAGGAACACTGCAAGTAAATCCTCCTCTTCACAGAACAGCAGCAGCACTCATTCTATCTGTAGGTATTTTAGGGAGGGGGTGGGGATCAAACCACAGTTTGGATATTATCACAACATACAATGTGACTTCATTTCAAACTGGATTTCATCCAGTGTTGCTACAATACCCCACAGAGAACTGCTCCAAAAATAACCTTTAAATTGATTTTCATACAACAGATTCAACATTTTTAATACCTTCTTAATGTTCCAGTGACTCATATCATGTTTTCATTTTGATAAGTATTTATTCTAGTGAAGAAACTAAAACTGTATAATAACTAAGTTCAACTTCGTTCTGTACATACCATACTTATTCTCATCTTCCCTCTATTCACTGCTCCCACCCTAAAAGAAAACAGAACTTGAATCATAGAAGGACAGAATGTATCAACCCAGTTATCCATGAGATCCTTCCAGATCTGCCACATTCAATTTTGTTTA
Source organism: Gavialis gangeticus (assembly GCF_001723915.1). Lineage (NCBI taxonomy): Eukaryota > Metazoa > Chordata > Crocodylia > Gavialidae > Gavialis > Gavialis gangeticus. The sequence goes on from NW_017728996.1 coordinate 36,733,358, forward strand.
TAAGGCAATAATGGTTGTCTGTATTCATTCATTGTCATTTTTCACATAAACAATAAGATTATTCCCTAGGCGACTCTTAACATTTTAAGTCAAACAGTCAAATTTAACTTTCCAACTTACCATTTGGAAAACGATACATTTCTAAAGCGCCTTTAAAATGAGGGTTATTGAGGACATTGTCAAATACCTTGAAGAAGCAACTGTGAAAAGATTTCTCTTTAAAACCTCTACCAATTTTAAAGGAACTACTTGAATTATTTACCAGAGAATAGGGAACGGAGCATGAAAACAAGTAATGACTGTGCCACTTGTGACTTATCCAAATGCATACGCTACTCAAGGTGTCCAAACATTGCTTTACTGAATCAGATAACTAGTGTATTCATAATACAGAGTGCCTGAAGGAAATCCATAATACCTTATGTTCAATTTTCCCTCACACTTTCCTTACTCTCTCCCTGGAACTGGAATGTACTCCTTATATTTACTTCCCTTGTGCTGCCAAAAAGGACTCCTGTGGCCACACACTGCCAAGACACTTCATCTGGACACCACCCTTAAAAAAAGCCCCTTGCTGATGCTTCAAAGCCCTGATTTTAGAGTTTAAAACACCATAGACCTGCTTCCTGGGCTGATTTTACCAAAGAAAAGTCTAGTTGTACATAAATTGTTTTATATTTTTCTACACTTGATCTTAGCCAAGCAATACAATAGAAAGGAAAACAAATCAAACTGTGTGCTGTTAGCCCTCCCTGGTCCCCAAGGTGAGCAGCAGTAGCCAGAGGAATTCAAGTATCCTCGCTTCTACCACAGAGAAGAAACACACACCGTGGTCATACTGGAACCCCTCCAAATATCAGTACAGCAACAATCTCTTAATAAGGCTTAAAAACAAACCATAGATTGAATATCCTGGAAAAAATATCTGTTCGTGATGTTAACAAAAATAATAAATTTTAGCAATATGCTGCTTTTTTTTTTTAAAAAGGACCTGTCTTTATATTTAGAACCTTCATCATACTGAGTTCAACAACAAAAGGATGAGAGCGCTCTTTTCCCCACACCACTCAAAAACTGGTAGCAAACATCAGGGGAAGATCCAGGGGGGATGCAGTGGTGCAGCTGCACCTCCCTTTGATTCTTGCTCCATTCAAACTTTAAAACCAGCTGCCTGGGAGGAGCATCAGCATTTCTATTAACGTAGAACTGAGGGAGTCAACTGATTTCATGGCTCATTCCTGCTAATCTCTCTTCATTCCACAGGTATTAATGATCCTCTCTTCCCTTTTTAATGGTCTTGATGTTCCATTATTCAAGTTATCCTTTCTTCTACAATTCTGTTGTTTATGAGCCATTCCCAGTAATGCCTCTCTTCTATTCACAGTGCTATTTCACAGACTGTTTTTATGTCTAGCTAAAAACCTTAACACAGGTGTGGCTGTATTAACTCAGGTGTAGAAATGACTGACAGGGAAGTATTGGAGGCACTTTCAAGATACTCAAAAAGGCGAGATTTTGTTTTCCAAAACCAAATAAGAGATGGTTATTTAACTATTATGACTACAAGACTAATGAAACAAAATCTTTTGATTATTTTGCATAGTTACTTGTGGTTTTTAAACTTAAAATATTATCTAGAAAATTATTGCACATTCCAATAAATATATATTTGTTTTTGCTTTGAACGTAGACAGAATAATATAGTGCTAGGCACCTAGCACATTAGTAAAGCTTCTAGTTTCTCTTTGAGTGGAGAAAAATGTGTGTTGTGTTATGTGTGATGATGTACTATACCATCTGGCCCTTCCTTTTCAAAATCCTAGAATCAACAGGGTAAGTATCACACTTACTAAAGTAAGGAATTAACAACAGTGAAGACAACCAAAGCATGCAGTGCATTACTCAGACAAAGTGCTCCACCTGAAGTCAAAGGAAAGGCATCAATGTGCTATAGTTGCTAAACACACACATACACATACTCTGCCTGCACACATGCGCGTGCACACGCACACACGCACACACACACTCTCAGACACATATTTTCTAAATTTTTAGGGGTCCCTCTCTCTCATTTTAAGCTATTGTGCAATCACCTCTATGTACACTACACAAATGCATGTAAACCAGGACAAAATATTATTTTGAAATCAAATTAATAAATGTTTTAGATGTTTGTCTTTTAGAACATAATTTGGTATTTTTCTGGTTCCAAGATGGCAAAACCCCTTGCTGAAAGGTGTATTTCTGGGGATAAGGGGAGAGACTTCTGGTGGCAAAAGTCAGAGGTTAGCGGGTAGGACTTCCAGCCCCAAGATGGCAACCAGGGGGCAGGGCACCTGTTAAGGGGCAGGGCTACCCATGCAGCCCTCAACAGCTTGCCAAAACTCAGTAAGTGGCCCTCCACTTGAAATAATTACCCACCCCTGAATTAGACCAACCATAAAGACACATAGCTTTCTATTAGGATTGATGTAATCTGGCCACAATTACCAACACTGGGGTTGCCTAATTTTTGTTTGCTGTAATAAATTTAATTGGAAAGCTGATTATTTTTGCACTTTTAATGAGAAATTTTAAGAAACTCTGCACTGTCATTAGAAATTATGAAAATCTATTTCCCAACTGCACTGAACCATACTGCAAATCAATGAAACATGAGGTTGTATTCAACAGTTCAGCATTCTAGGGACTAAGTCTACTCACTTAGGAACAAGTTGAAAGAAAGAATGTTACTGCACTGTTTTATGGTCAATCCCATAAGATACCCTGTAATGGCTCTGTTCATAGTCTCTAATGTTTGTTTCAAATATTTGGGAGAGAGTTTTATTGGGATTGGAGAGGAGTGTGTAAAGTTTTAATTAGTAATTTGAAAGATTGTGTGGATACAAAAGTTTATGATGATAAATATTAATATTAAACTTTTTGATTCAAGTAAAACAGCATTTAGCAACAGTTTTGTAGACCTAACATACCAATTATTGTCAATTATTCATATTTTAGATTCAATATTCCTAGAAATGCAGGAGGTTTGTGTCCTCGAAATTTCAGGAACTAGAGCGGGATATGCACAGGTCAGAATCTGTGCTCATTTATATGACTATGAATCTAAACTAACTCCACTGAAGTCACTCCATTCACAGTGGTTTAACAAAAATCAGAATTGAATAGTTTGAGCAAAAGAAAACAACATTAGTTGAAGTGACAACGTAACTCATGACTACCCAAATATATTAAAATAAAGATACAGATAAGAAACCAAATCACTGAGATTTTCATATGATAGTTTAAAGGTACAGATTTTAGTTATTAACTCATTGGTTTCTTGGATTTATGTCTAAAGAAACTGTATTTGGCTCATATGAAAGAAGTATAAGCAATACACCATTAAAAAAATTAAAATAGGAAACTGGAAAGACAGATTAAATGTTCTTCCTCCATAGTTAGTAATTATAAGGATGCACATTTCTTGTTGATAAATTGCTGTACTGTTAAAAACTATGGCACAATAAAAGAGCTAAATTTCACTGTGCTTCCACATAGCCAAGGTTGTATCAGCACTTTCATAAATCTGTTTTCAGAGATTTATGTTAATGAGCTATCACATTTTGCTGCTTGCCTACAGACATCATACAGAAGGCACTGCTTATCTCCAGGTACATGAATAAACAGCCTTTACAGCCGACATTTCAAGCAGGTCCTTAGCAGCATGGAAAAGGTTTGCTTTTCTGACTGTTGTAAAAAGCCCTGCACCACATCGCCACAAGAAATCCTAGCTCCACTAAAAGGTAAATTTCATGAAGATCTATCCCTCCTTAAAATGACAATGGTGTGGTTCAGCTCATACATAAAGAACTGTCTAGCTCACACCTACTTACTAGAAGCAGACACCACACAATCCTGAAGTACACAGTATTTTGATTCATTTAAAGTTCTACTTCTGAGCTTTGATCCCACAAATCTTTACATACCAGATTAATTTCTACATTATCCTTCACAGATTTAAAGCTAAAATTTATTCTGAGTATTTTTTCTAAGTATTTATATGAGCAGAGTGACTCTCCTATTTATGGTAGTGTTGAAGTGTAGCCATCATTCCAGGAAATAACCAAGAGGCAAAAGTGGTGTTGTTAATGTCTTTTATTGGACCAACTGCACGTCTGAGATGGATTTGGACAAGCTTTTATTTTTATCGCAGTACACTTCCTCCTGGCCATATTTATGGTCATGGCCTATGAATGTTTCAATTCCTTCTATTTCTCTTTTATTTTATGTTTAGTAGTTTATTTATCCAAGAAATCAGAGCTGACATGCAGTCAACTGCTTGGTATTGCTTTTTGCCCAGCTGGGTTTACTGAAACACAGAGGGATCAAGTGACTGCCCAAGGCCATATAGGAGCAATTGGCCCCATTAGGATTAGAGCCCAAAATCAATCCCCTCCATTTCCACTCAGTTATTTATTCTAAAACACAAACCAGAATCCTTAAATCTTTCCTTCTGAAAATCTGGTCTATTTCATTCTGATCCTGCTATTTTGATCTCTTTATTCCCTTTCTAGACCTGGAAACCAGTTGATCAAATATTTTGTTTCCTCTACTGTATTTCTCAAAGGCATATCACTTTTAGGAAAATACAATACACAGTCAAAATACTAGGCATGAGGGAAAAGTTTGTGATAAGCTGGCCCCCAGCAAATAAAGCTATCTTTCAAACTAATGAGCGTCATTCTGTGTTCAGCTCTTATTGCCACATCCAAATTCATCATTCCTTTTAAATCCTTGCAAAACACAGGAAACTAATATTGGGGAACTTCTGTTCCAACCAGAGAGTTTGAAGCTCTCAAATATGATTTACATAATAGCTCAGGAGCCCCAGCACTAAAAGGAATAGTTTGTATTCCATAGGAACATTATTTATTTCTTGTTTATGATCTTTGTAAATGAAGACCTCTTTAGTAACAATAGAAGCTATTGAAAACTAATAAAGCTCTGTTCAAAACTCATACGCCATATAATGTAATTATATTGTTGTAAGTTTCCAAAACAAGTTCCTGAAAAGAAACATTGTTAGTTACTGCAGTTTCTCCAAGAGCTACTTGAAATACACAAACACAAGCAAAATACAAGTTAAATGAAATAACTTATTCTAGAAGTCTGTGGTATCACAAACATTATCATTATAGCTTAAAGAAGTTATGAAAAGCTAATCAGGTCTTCACAACTGTTCTTACATTTGATGTAAAAAGGAGCATTTGGGGAAGGCAACCCAAGGGCAAGGGGGAGAACCCCAGACATAATAAAAAAGCATCAGTCAAGGAAACAAAAGATACTGACTTGAATTCCATGATTAACCTAGATAAGTCAAATTTCCAGTACTAAGACACCAAAAATAAGCATACATGTAAGGTATCTGAATCTATCCTTTATGCTTTCAGACAGCCCCAGAACTTCCATATTACAAGGTGTATAAAACTTCTATGTCATGGTTAAGAAGGGCAATATCTTCTGTTACTGTCTCAAGAAGAGGTTTGGAAGTTTATATGTTGTGGAACTTCCTTATCCTTTAGTTCTCTCTCTGAGAATTATCTTGTTTTAAAATGTTTATTTTCAGATAATTGAAATCAAAGTTCTGTAACCCATATATCCATATGTGAAAAAGCCACCTATCTGGCATATTTAGCTATATTTCTTAGAGGTGTCTAATAGGCAGAAGATCATTTTCAAGTTTTTAAGTAGCTGCTAATGGTGAAAATGAGAATATAAAGTAAGCCATAAGGTTTTTGTGCCCTTAATACTTTTTTTTAAGCAGATGAACTGAAAGGGCCCCAGAGGCAGGATAACAAAAGTTCTTATCTGGGCTGGATCTTTTACAGTTGTAACTCCAGTCTTATTTTGTGCCATCTCCTGATGAGTCACAGCTAGAACAGCATGAAAATGGGCACAGCTCCAGTTCAAATTCTTGAGACTTTGTTTATTACAGTTTTGAATTTTTATTTCACTAAGGGCCTGGCCTGACCCAGCTGCCATTGCATTCGCTGCAAGTTTTACTATTGACTTAGGTGGCCCTAAACCAGTATAATCCACTATAATTCCATTCAAGTAATGAAAGAATCATCCCCGCTCTTGTTTTCCTGAAGGAGTTATTTGGTGTGCTGGGTAAATACTACCTAAGCAGGCAGGACCCAAAAATAAAACATATTCAGGAAAGAAGGTGGGGAGACAGAGTGCTGTGACCTATTCCATGCAATTGAAGTGAAAGACAAGTAAATATTTTGATGCATATTTTGTTTCCATGTTTTCTAAAAGATTGTTTGTGGTGGGAGGGGGAGAGGGAGGGAGGATTTCTATTTCAAATAAAATTTCAAATGTTTCTATCCCAATTTAAGATGAAACAAAACTCTAACACTGTAACATTTTTCATGAAACAGAAATTCTGGTGTTTAGCCAGCTCTGTTCAGTATAGCTGGTAACAAGGTCTCAAGTGAACAGTTTTGTAAGTCCTTAATATATGCTGACCTTTATGAATCATTAAGATTAGGTCTCTTCAGAAAAAGCTTAATTTTACATTATCCAGAGTAACCACTGATCATACTTTATCAAATAGATAAGGTAAAGTTTTACAGATTAGGACTGATAACATTTGGAAGTGGCTGTTACCAAAGATACGTAAAATATCTGTCATTAATTCAAGGCCACAACCTGGATTGATATACTGTCTAAACATCATGTGGCAACTACTGCAACAGTGGTGGGTGTACATGACAACCAACACAAGCCCATGGACCACGGAGTCCCCATGGTTCTACAAGGTCCTGAAATGCTTCTGGGACAAATACAAACTGCATGTCAAGGTCCCAGTGACCCTGGCAAACCACTGTAAGATGCAGGAGGTGATAAGGGCAAGAGACAACATATCACCTGTGGAACTACTATTTAGTGACAGCTGCCAAGCTGTGTGGGAGTGAATCTTCCACTAGGACCTGCAGAAGGAACACAGAAACTTGAACTGGCAGGTAGCGGACATGGAGAAACAGTGCAGGGCAGAGGGGCTCAAACTGCCCCAGGGAATCCTGCCTGTGAGAGGCAGAAA
>NW_017728996.1:36745444-36763586 GCF_001723915.1 Gavialis gangeticus
ACAGCTGCCAAGCTGTGTGGGAGTGAATCTTCCACTAGGACCTGCAGAAGGAACACAGAAACTTGAACTGGCAGGTAGCGGACATGGAGAAACAGTGCAGGGCAGAGGGGCTCAAACTGCCCCAGGGAATCCTGCCTGCGAGAGGCAGAAACAATTGACCACCTCCTCTGGGACTGCCCAAACACCAGAGACGTGTAAAAGAAAGTACATGTACCCCTCCTGATAGTGACAGGGTTAATAACCCTGACCAGAAAGGCACCTGACTAAGCAGCAAGGAACCCCAAAATGACTTCAACCAATGCATCTCCTTCAGAAAGGCCTTGTGGAAGACCAGAAAATTGCTCATAAACAGACACATGAACCTCTCAGTTGAGTGCTGTATTAAAGTGGGACTGAGTGAAATATATTGGTACTACAGGAAGATGGTAGAAGACAATGGGCAAAAGATGGTGGACATCATATGAAAGAGTAGGGACTGTCATAGACTGTTCAGAGGTAAACCCTCCAAAGAGAGCAACAATGATGAGAATGATGAGGATGATGACAACTAACACAATGATGAATGAAAGGACTGGATAAACAGGTGGGGGAATTGGGAAGGGGAGGGGAGGGAGAATGGAGGGGAGAGGGCACTAGGGTAGTCCTCTGCATAATTGTAACAGTTTAAAGGTGATGGTGACAAGCACACAGGCTCATGGACATGCAGGAACATGTGTGAGATGGGATTTTTGTAATGAGACTAAGAATGGTGTAGCTGTAAAAGTGTGTTTTGGACTGTCAAGTGAACCACAGTAGCCACAAGACAGGTTGATAGATTGTGTGTACACACACACACACAAATAAATATTTTTCCAAAAAAGAAAAAAAATGGTAGTTTCTCATTGACATGTTTGCCCAATATGGGCCATGTGCTTTATAGTCATGGTCAGTGCTGGTTACATTTAATCGTCTTCATAGCTGATTTCCATTACTGAGCACACGTTGCTTTTGGCAGCAGGTTAATGATGGATAGTGTATTTAATAAGATTTCCTTGTGTGTGAATATAAAGTGAGGGGATGTTTTTCCCCATGCTCCTTGTGGGGCAAGGGAGACTCCCATCATGTAGTCCAGTAAATATAGCATATTACAAAAGCAGCTGGTTAATTGCACAATAATTTTAGACTAGCCACATGTGCAAAGAAAGAATCACAAAATTAACTGGTTAATCACACAATAGATTTAGGGCAGCCATACATGCAAAACAATTATCACATGATAAAAATGACTGGCCAACTATAAAAAGAGCCAAGCAGCTATAAAGTTAGTGCCTGAACATATGTAACAACTTTATTGCTGGTTTCTATCAGGCTTTAATTTGAATGTATAGCAGGGCCCTAAGATATCAGCCACTTAGTTTTTAAAATCAACTGTCTCAATTCTAACATACCCAACTGATATTTGTTTAATTTACACACATGCGCGCACACACACACAAAATTCCCACATTTATTCCTTCCAGTGACTATAACCTCAAGTGTCCACTTCCATGCCTTCTCCCATACTGTCCTTATGAGTGGGACGAGAGAACAGTCAATGTCCATAAAGCTTCAGAACTCACTTCCTTTATAACATGTATCACAAACACTAAGTTGATAAAGATTTGGCAGGTATGAACTGTGAACACCTTCATGAAGCACAGTCCAACTGGCAGCCTGCAAGCTGCATGCAGCCCCCAAAAGTTGGCATGCATCCCGCAGGCTCCTGGAATGGCTGCCTCTACTTACCCCCTGATGTTGCTCCTGCTGTGGCGACCAGGTTCTCTGAGCTCCCCTGCCCTCCTCTGACTTATACTTCTTATTCCCACTCCAGGGAGTAGGGCAATACAATGGACGGGGGCTAGGGTGCCCATGCTACATACATAGCAGGGGAAGAGGCAGGGCTTCTCATGAGAAAGCAGAAGCCAGGATCCCTGCACTTCAGGCAGGCATGCAGCTGGGAGGAGACAGGAGGGAAGTGCTGCAAGTGCTGTTGGGGCTGCCTGTACTGCAGTGGGGATGGCGCACTAGCCTGCCCTTGTGGTAGGGGAGAGCCTCAGGAGCCATCCACACAGCAAGTGATCCTTGGTGTATTGCCCATACCTCCTACAGCCCCTGGGACTATGGCCTAGGCAGCATGTGGTACTCAGCTGCCCTAGAGTTGAACAGTCCTGTCCTAGTGCATTTATTTGTAATCCTGTCTCCCCAGCCTAATGTAGCTCACTTATTTGTCTCAGCCCATTGTTACAAATGGTCTTTTAGACTGAAAAGCCTTTGGAGTATTGTAATTTATGTTTCTACAGCCCCTAGCACAACAGGAAACCAAACTATTTGTGACCTTTAAGTGTTACCATGACACAGAATGTGAAGCAGTAATATTATAGGTAGAAAGATTTTTTTTTAGATCACATGTCTGAAGTTAGGCACCTATCACCATTTTAAGCAAGAAAATATCAAATAAACTTGATTTGCAGAAGTCACAGCATCCAAATTCCCATTAACTGTAACATGAATAGACACCTGTCCTGGGTATGTTAAGTCTTCTAAACTTTATGGGAGTTTACTACTACCTTCATTTCAGTAAGGAAGATAGGAACCTGTTTGTTGCCAGTAGTTGTGTTTTTATGAGAAGTCTCAGGATATTTGGTGGGTTTTTTTTAGAGGTACAACACCTGTTCTCAAGTACACAATAATCTCTCTATTAATTTTAAAAAACAGCAAGTTCTAGTTCTCACGCCTGCAGAGAATAAAACTTGGAAGGATAAGTCCCCCTAGAAGCTCTAAATACCAAAAATACCAAAATACTAACAGCTTCAAAAGCCAAATAACCCCAAGCTTCTTTTTAAAATCTCATTAGTTCTATTAATCATTTCTGGAGTACTGACTTGTGATGAGGATTTAATGCTTCTGTTTACTAATATTGGGACCACCAATAATTTCCTTCTCAGTCAAGACCATGTATGTCATATTTTAGCATAAAAATTTGCTACACAGATATCATAAATCTTAGGAAACAGAAGGGTGGGTTGTTTTTTTTAGACAATGTATTGATTCTATAAATGTCTGGCATAATAACCATTCTTTTATATGAAGTATTATGAAATAAAAATAGCTGACATTATGACAGATTATAATTTAAAATTACTGAGTTACCAAAATAAAAGGTTATTAAACTTGCCAGATGGAAAATGACATTTCCTATACCGTGACTATCGCACTCTGCAGATATTTATGACAACTGATTATGAAGAGAATTCATCTCTGTTCTCCCATTACCAATACATTTTACACATATTGGTGAAAAACAGCTTCCATGTTCTAGCACACTGTGAAAGATTTAAGGATAGGGGTGCAACCCCTGGCTTTCCCATAGGCAGCTCCTTCATAAACATCCTCCTACTGTTAACGCTTTTAAGCCAAATTAAATGAGTGGGACTACTAAAGGAATAAACTTAAGCGTGCACAGTGCTTGCTTTTAATTTTGTACATGACATTTATGAGAAAAATGGGAAAGAAAAATCTTGGGAAAATATTACTTACTCTGAAAGAGAAAATAAATGTGTTTTGCTCTGCTGTAATACATATAACACTATCTACAGGACATGCATTGACACATACTCTAAATACTTTACATGCCTTCTCCGCCCTAACACTCATAAAGGCAACCTTCCAATTCATGACCTCATGCAGTTCTGTTATTTCTAATGCACTTTAGATAATGTGCAGAACTCATATTTCCCCTCATGCATCTGCAGACTCCCACATATATTCTGTATGCCAGAAAAGCTCATATAGACACATCTCTATCCTGTATCTAATATCCTTCTTGCCCTGTTTCCTATAAAGTACACGGTCAATCTTCAATGTATTTCACCAGTCCATCTAAAATTACTACCTAGGGATTGTTGTCAACTCTATGCAGTTGCATTCTACACTGATAATGACAGCTAACAATGTACCTTTATATAAGTGCTCCTCTTTACAGTACCCAGTTTTATAGTTAGTCTCTAAAACCAGATGCAGATATTAGGTATAAGCTTCAGCTTCTTCAGTTTCCCTCCATATTTTGCTGAAAATGATTTTTTTTCAGAAAGTTTTTCAGATTGTTTTATACACAGAAAATTCTAAAATGTTTCTCTCTCAATTTGGAATGAAACAAAATCCTAAAAATATTGTCTACATTTTCTCCTTGCCCCCCTGTATATCTTCTTGGAGAACAATTCTCTTCTAAAGTGTTTGGCCTTATTGTGAGTTTATCATTTGTTCCCTTGCAAAAGGAGAAATATTTTACCCTTGTATCTGCATGGCATGCCTACATGACATGCTTTACTGCACAGTAGAGCAAATAACTGCATTGTAAGCATCACCATCTACACATGCAGAGCCTTACTGCACAGTAATTTGCTCTACGCAGCATTTAATTTGCTACCTGCAAATGCAAATAGCAAATTAACTGTTGAGTAATTACTGCATAGTAAGGCATATGTAGACAGCTGACCAGGAGCAAATTCACAAATTACTCTGGAGTAAACCCATCCAGCAGCATTTGCCCATGTAGAGACATCCACTGAGTACAGAATATGGCATCCTCACTGGATTCAGAATAAAGCAGTCCTAATTTGGCTGTCCCACAGTTCTTATCCTGATGTAAATGTTTAGGGGTTGGTCTAGATTTACATCAGGATTAATGAGATTAGAATCTTGTCTAGAATCTTAAGCTCATCAGTCATTCATAAATCATGTAATCTTTTTTCCTTTCACCCAACCTGAATATTCTCCAAAAATTTCCCAATTAGGCAGCACTTGATTGCAGACATTAATTACAACCACAAGAGGTCAGACTTTCACACTTGTCATTTACTGTTCCCAGTACCTGAATAATAATATATTCACAGTCACAAGGCATATGCATTGCCATGTTCTCCAATATCTATAAATGATAAGTGCCACCTTATCATTGATGTGCCACTTTATTATGCCTATAATTATGTTGTATCTATCTCCATCAGCTGCATCCTTCTAGTTACTGTTATTAGTTTATCCTGTACTTAGAATCATCTTAAATGTTGTTCATTTTTTTTCTTTTGTGGGAATAGAACTCTATGACTACCTGAAGAAAATTCATTTTACCTGGGCGTTAGGCTTCACTGATATATATATTAACTTTTCTCCAAAAGCATCCAGGTCTAAAAGAGCAGGTAACAAGCCAGGCAGCAAAATTTGCAAAGACAAAGTTGCAAAATAAAACCTAAATGATTTACTTGGAATTCCCCGATTATCATCCAACAAGTCACATCTTCTGTTGTTTGAAGGTTGCTGTTGTTATCCCACAAGTCTCTATTCTTTTGGAAGTTTTCATTACTTGAACCGTCTAAATAACTGATTTAAAAAATATATATATTTATTTCAGGTCAACTCAAACTCAAAATTTCCAAGGCACTGAAAAGTAAAAAAAAAAAAATTGTTTCATGTCAAACAAAAAAACTGTTTAACCAAAAACAAGATGGGTTATTCTGGTTTCAAGCAGATCTTTAAGTTATTTTCCTTTTTAAAAAGTAGGAAGGAAATTTCAAAAACAGATGTTTTGAACCAAGAGGCAGCATAAAAGGAGAAATTCAAGCTATGTAAAAATGTAACTAATGTATTAATTTACAAAAGCTCTCATTATCTTATCCTTATTTCAGGGACATCTCACTACCCTTCTAGATTTATGACCCTGGTTCATCTAGGATTATAAAGTCATTTAATTTTATACTCACTTTGTAATAGTGAAAAAGATCATTAATTACAGATTCATGACTAAATCTAGACACCACCTTTATTACAATACAAACTATTTTAACTTATAGAAGACTAAACAAAGCCAAATTCTATGCTGGAGCTTCTCCAGCAAAGACAAAAGACATCTATAAGAAGAATTTTCTTGAACCTCCTTTGAAACAGTTCAACAATAAAGAAAGCACTTTCTAATGCTAATTTCACGTACAAAGCCACTCTAGTATTTAGCATGGAAATCAAACCATTCTCTGTTTATCTAATAGTAAAGCTAGGTACACTTAGAGTGCCTTTTTTTTCCTCAGACTTATTAGATGAAAAAAGTGAAAGTACATCCACAGAATGGGTATGAACTTAGAACTCAGAAAATGAAGATTGGAACATCTGCTACTTGAAGCCCACCAGGTATTTAAAAAACAGTATTCTCATGATATACATTTTTCAAGGGTGGAATTTTCCTGCCAGACAAATCTCTATCCAATACTCTGTCTTCTCATTTGGAGTTGTATGGATATAGAAAAAACAGAATATTTGTAAGAAAGGAAGCTATTGCTTGGGATGATGTCAAAGTCTGAAAATATACACACTGTAGGAGTAAGTATATTCTATTGCGGGGGGGGGAAAATCAGTATTTTAAATTAAAATGAGTTGCAAACTGTTATTTGTGTGCCTGTATATTCTTTTAGTCCTGCTCATTCTCCTTTGTTATTTTACAGTTTGAACATTTATTCCATGTGCACAATTTCAATAGTTAAAGGAAAGTCTCTGATATAACAACTGCCTAATTTGAATTGAGGTATTCTATGACAAAGTACATTAAAAGCTGGTTAAAATGCAAAGCACGCCATCTGAACGGTGACTTAAAGCATCTCTTACTTAATATAAGAAAGTGCTATAGCTAAAGTTTTGCTATTTTAGAGGCAAGTAAAAGGAACTTTTGCAGCACCAAAAAAAATTACAGTAAACAGCCTTTGTAAAGAGGCCAAATGAGGGAATAGTGGTGTGTTATTTATTTACCCTTACAAGATCTCTGTAATGGAAAAAAACTGGCAAGAGATAATGATCTGAAGCAACAAGTCTGAGCATCCTGTGGCTTGTTAACTTTATTTGTTGCAACTCATAAAAAGGAGATGACTGGAGGTAGGGGAGAAAACAGAATGCAAAGACTGCCTCTCCAAGCGCTGTATCAGAAAAACAATACAAAACAAAACAAAAACCACCAAAACTGAAACATTTATAATATGTCATAGCACTGTGAAACTGGCAGAACATTTATTTCATTATTTCTTCTATAGGACCTGGCTGAATGGGATAATCTTTAAAATCCCAACTTTCCAAGTTGGGGGTTCTTATCCTGATGTCACTATGGTGGTTTGCAAAGCTTAATATTGGGCTACAGAATTTTTTTCACTGTTTTATAAACCATTCTCATTTGTAAACTTGAGATGTGGTACCAGAGCTCTGTTTTTAATTTGGCCTCCACCCTAAGCCATGTGAGTAGGTCTGTATAGCAAAATGAGCTGGGATTGTGGCACATGCTAATATATTTGTGCTAGGTTAGTCAATGTTGCAAAGTTGAAACAGGGCATTGAAGATATAGTGTCATAGGCTTTAGTATATACTAATAACCAGAATATAAAACCTCTGGGAATACTGGGTATCATGGTCTATTTGCCAGCACTTCATGTAGTACATGTTGGATCTCTGCTGCAATTGTTAGCCCTGCTAACTAACTTATGCTAGTACAGGCGTGCCAGCACACACAGAAATCACATCTTCATTTTACTGTATAAAGATACTCAGTGATACAATGCCAACACCACAAACATACCCCCACACAAGGATTCGATTAAATCGAGTTGGGTAGAAACTGAGATGGACCAATAGTTGTAAACTCTATTTTTGAGCTCTTAGATACATTAAAAAGCAAGCTTCCATTCAGACAGTTTGTGTCCTTTTATTACTTAATATTTGTAAACACTCCTGATATGGAAGTTATATTCAGATGAAAGACTATGAGAAGTAACTAAAGGTCCATTGCACATATCTACTGGGAGTGAAAAAATTAACAGCTCAATCCTGGAAACATTAATATTTGTGAGACTTCACTCAGCAGACAGGTACCATGGGATTCATGAAAGGGTATAAAAGGTGTGTTTTAATTCAGTGAACTTTCTTTTACTGTGCTACTTTGCAAAGGCTCTGTTCAGAATAAATGACAGTAAATATGGCAGCAACTAAATCAGAGGTAATCAAACATTCAGAAAAAAAATCGAAGTTATTATTTATCATCTGGAAGTATACTAAACTGAATTGCAAGAATGATAAGTTTCCCTCCTTGCTCAATATTACTAGATCTTTTCAGTTATTTAATTTGGCACCAGACAGCTATTTTATCCTTGCATCTTAAAGTAATATTTGGCAACAGGGGCAATAGTGATAAAAACACAAAATTAATGTTACTACTGGAAGAGACAGAGCTGATTTCATAGTATAGTATATACTTAGAATCCTATATTAAAAGTTTATTTTGAGCCCAAAATATATCTCAAAGGATAACAATATGTATTTACCTGGGATTTAAAATTCACTATAATGTAGTAAATGCCATAGTGTGCACAATAAGACCAAATATTTTCTAAATACAAGACCACTGAATTGCTCTTCCTCAGTCACCCTGGACTGAAACCAGTTTACGAGGGCAGAAGCATGTCTCAGTGTGAGCATATGTAAAAGTTTAGAACTGCGACATAAGCAGTCATTCCTTTATCTGCATTTGTGTATTTGATTATTTTTTCGTAAATGTAAAGTGTAATTTAGTATCCTATTTGTTTCAAATAATTTCTCCAAGGTATCAAGATCATTATGCTTTCTAATCTTCACTACTAAAGTGCTTGCAATGTCTACCAGTTTGGTTTATCTCCTGCAAATATAATACTGTAGTTACTCAAATACAAGACAATGTTCTTTTCCCCAATCAGCATGGGGGGGAAAACCCTCATCTTACATTCACATACAAGGAAACCTCATTAAATACATTGTCTATCATTAAACTGCTGCCAAAAGTATTATGTATGCAGTAATGGAAACTGACTATGAAGTTGATTAAACACAGCCAACACTGAACATTTTTTTTTTAAAGGAAAATGTTTTGTGTCCCAGCTCCAATTAGCCAGATCAGGTCCAAATCCACTTGAATCATGCAAGAACCATATGTGCCCCTGCTACTGACAAGTATCATCCACCCCAACCTGGGGCTTCAGATACTTCCAAATCCTTCAGGCATCCTACATGCAGGCCTAAACCCATGACTATAAAACACCTGGCCCTTCTGAATAAGACATATGGCAGTGCCAATTCCACATAGTCCCTACTGCCCAGCACCAAATCTTTTTCAAGTCACAGTGAGCCACTACACTGTACACATTTCAACTTCCTCTTCACTCCCACAGCTGAGCTGTGCCTTTCTTTCCCGCTTCCAATTACTCCTGCTTCTTCACCAGCCTTAAATGTCTAGCAAACATCACCACACAGGGCCCCAAACTGTTCACCCAGAATTCCTCTGTTGCCTCCCTCTCCAGCTTGTTGCGTATGATTAGTGTGGCCCTGCCCTCCATGAGGTAGAGCGAGAACAAGTGGCCCTATGCCTCATCTTCATATAAATTTTTGGAGGATCCCAGGGCTCATGAAAAGAACACCCAATTCCAGTCATGAGTGGGGACCTAATTAGCACATGGATCGTTTGTGGGGAGTATCAGGAGGACACACTGCACACATCTACTTGAGACGTTATGGTGAGGTAACATCAGCAAGCACTAACCGTGACACTGACACTATTGCACAGTAGCAACAAGTAGTAGCTACTGTGCAGTAGGTTCAGAAATGACCCATGTGCCATCAGAACTGCACAGTAACAACTGAACAGAAGGGTGCACGTGTAGACGCACCCACACATACTGAGCAGTGCTGAGCTGTGGGGTCACCATGGCTTAAAAGATTGTTGATTCTGGTGATGCCCAGCCTAATAGACTATAGACTATATAGTAAATCATGACTCTTTTGTCTTTGGACTTCCATAGTATTCTAATATTACAAGAGCCTAAGTCTGTCTGTCTGTCCGTAATGCTTTATTCATGCACTGATTGGCTGACACACAGCCAATCAGAGCACAAAGAAGGCCGCCTGCTGACAGAAGGCCGCCTGCCGCCATGTTGGTGGGAACACAGGGGATGGAGCAGGGGGGTGAGGGCAACACAGCTGCCCTCGCCCCACCTGCCCTGCTCCCTGGAGGTGGCAGCAACAGAATAGACAGAAGAGGGGGGTCTAGGCCAGCAGGGCCAGTAGACCCACCCTGCTTCCTGCAGGTTATGTGGGGGGGGAGGGGGAGTGGGCCCAGACCCAACATGGAGGCAGGGAATGAGCCCAGGCCCAATGCACAGGGGAGGGGAGTGGGCCCAAGTAGGGGAAAAGCTGGCCCACAGTGGTAGGCGGGGAGGAACAGTGGGCCTGGCCCAATGCAGCTGCAGCTGCAGCAGCAGTTAAGGGAAGGAAGGAGCGGGTCTCCTCCCCCCGTCAGGCCCAGGCTGACTCCTCCTCCACTCCCCTCCCCTGCATCAGCCCCAGGCCCTCTCCTCCCATCCCTGAGCAGGTCCGACACAAGCCTCTTTCCCCCTCAGGCTCGGGCCCACTCCTCCCCCACTCCCCTGCATCAGCCCTGAACCCACTCCTCCCATCCCCACACAGACGCTGGTTTGGCCTGGGCTCACTGCTCCCCCTTGCTCAATGAGGTGCCCCAGCTTCTCCCCACCCTCAGGCCTGGTCCTCCCTGGCACTGGCCCCAGGCCTGCTCCTCTCTTTCCCCCACCACTGTGGTGGGGAGAGGGGGAGCAGGCCCAGATCCCAACAACAGGAGGGAAGGGGGAGGAGGCCCAGATGGACGGGGGGCTGGGACTCCGTCCCCACCCACTCCCCCTCCACCATTCAATGGCCTGAGGACAGGACACCTCAGAAGAGCCTATTATAGCCTCCCAGTGGGAGGATCTTGGCTAGATGCCTACTTTATGGAAATGGGGGACTCCTCCCCAGTTTGCACCTGTGGCCAGTTGGCTAAGGGCAAGTGAGACTGGGGCATCTTGGGGCATCTGAACCCCAAGTTCTCCCAGCTTGGGCCTGTATATAGGATGGATTTGGGAATATCTGAAGCCCCAGGCTGAAGATCCTGGGATGAACAATACTTACTGGTGGTTTTGAACTATTGAGTTCTGCTCAGTTAATAGGATTTGGTTAATTCAATCTGGAATATGAAAATTCCCCCACTTCCCCCCCCCCCAAAAGAAACATATATAGTTAGGACAAAAGTGCTGCTTAAAACTGTATTTATGAAGTACCTATGCTAAGCCTTGCAGCAGTTTCAGAAAAGGTAGCATGCATCAATTCTGGATAAATTGGGTACTATATGCAAATTACTATAGGTATGTTTATTTCAAGATCAGTGTCTTCACCTTTGCCCCTCACTTCTATGTGAGAGTAAGGAGGGGAGGGAAGTGGTTGCAGGGGGCAGAAGTTGGAGCGGGCAGAGGACAAGAAGCCCATCTAACCCATCCCACCCAAGTGTATTTTCCCTGTTATAGCAGTGGGAAGGGGAAATCTCCAATTCAAGGAGACCTCCAATACCTAGAAAATTATAACAAACGTATACACTTTCCATATATAGAATCTAATTATTGGGGGGCTCGTCATCTTATAGTCATGGATGTCTTATATTTGAGTAAATACCATAAGTGGACTCTTTATTACTTTACATCCTAAATAAAAATACTAAATATACCAGACCCAAGACGTACCCATGAAGGACATCATTTGATACATTCTTCCATTTTGACAACTACTGATAATTATTCTTTGACTATAAACCACTGATAATTATTGTCTGTGAACAATTATCCATCCAGGCATGCATGTATGTTACAGTAGTTTAATCTGAATCATATTTCTCTGGCTTATTCTATGAATGTCTTCTGAGACAATGTAAGTCAAGGTATACCACATCTACTTCTCTATCTACATGGCCTGTCATACTGCCTAGAAGCCTGAATTTATATTTGTTCTTGAAAAATCCATATTGGCTATAATTTATAACTTTATCATCTTCTAATTTCCTACAAATAGGTTGATTATTTGTTCGCACATCTTTCAAGGTTTGAGCTCAGACTGAGCTGAAATTCCCTAGGCCCTCCTTTCTCTCTTTTTAAAATAGGTACTATGTTTCCTTTCACTGCCTTCTGAGAACTCACCTGTTCTCCGTGAGTTCTCTGAAATAATCCCTAATGAATCTAAGATTTACATAGCCAGCTTCCCAAGTACTCTAGGATATGTATAAGTCTCTGCATAGCAAATATCTAAGTGACAATTAAGTGGGTACTATGGCCAGCTGCAAATATCAGAAATACATAAAACAAGGAATGAAAAGTACTTACTTAAAGCTGCACTAAGAGGTTTTGTTAGAAGAAAATGAGTGAGGTTAAGAAATAAAAAGCCAACTCATCAGAAACAACCCTGACAGCAAATCCATTAGATAAGGAAATATTTTCCAAAGGGAAATAGTAGAAATTACAGCATATTTAAAATTAAACAATAAAGCATTAAAAGTATACAGTAATGAAGAGTCCAGAACTGGCAGGTGGACAAATTAAATGACTCAATATGTCTGTTCCATCTCCACTTTCCCTGAGTTCATGATTATAAAGTTAACTATTGTTATACTATTGTTATGCGATATTGCTGCTAAAAAGCATGTTTTGTTAACAGATGACCACTATGTAAAATCTCTCTCTCATATACCCATTGATTTCCCTAGAAAAAGCATTTCTTCTATAGCATTGTGACTGCCTTGCTTTGAATATCGCTCATGAGCTGCCTTAGTGCAGGCGCTTGGTGGTGGGCATGGTGAGGGTTCAAGCGACCACTGAGAGGGACCTCTGTCACCCCGGAGAAGGCCCCTGAACTCGCCTGCCATGACTTTGAATATATTTTCAGTGGAGGGGTATTCTTCTGTAGGTCCCTTGGGGTCAGTCACTCCTCCCAGCAGATATTCATAGGGGCTTCACCTCCCCTACACACCTTCCTTACGCCAACCTCTGGTGGGCCACTTGATCTTAATGCGGCCATTCCTCCAGTCTGGATGATCTTTGGTCTTCATGCCCTCTTCGGGACTGGTTACTGACTTCATTTCTTTTGGTAGGCTACGCCCGTCTTGTCTCTCTCCCATTGTTGATGGCCCCTTGCTGAGCCTCATGATCACCCCGGTGGTGATGTGTTGGTTGGAGCCCCATTGAGGTGGACCTAACCAAAGAATACCCAATGAAAAGGATAAGCCAGCACACCAACAAAAAACAACACAAGAAACTATATATCAACGGGAGGCAACTAAAGAAAAGAAGGATTTTAAAGGGAAAAAGAATGAGAGGGCAGAAAGAAGAGAAGGGCTCAGGTCAAACTTCTCCTTTCTTCTCTCAGCCCTAGAATCCGGGTCAGGTGGCGTCCCCCGATGCTGCTCCACTCTTTTCTTTCACCAAGGATATCTTCTGCTCTTCCCCAGGTTGGTATTCTTCCTTGACTTTGTACCCATGGGAACCTGGGATGGGAAGCCTCCATTGCCTCCAGGGTTTCTATAACTCCTTCAGGAGCGGGGTCATCGCCTGGACACTGGTGCTGCATGAAACTGGCATGGGGTGTCTCTTAATTGTTGCCACTTGGGGTGTCTCTCCCCAAGCATAATCTGCCCTCTTCGTGCTGGGGCAGCTTGCCACCGGTACTGAGAGCCTCTGCTGCCTCTGTCTGACCAGGATCCTTCCTTGCATGCCAGCACCACCTGCCACCAGTGTGGAGAGCCTCCGCAGCCTCCACTGCCTCTCCCACTCTCCCCATTTCCCTTTCCACACTCTTTTTTTTATCTTCACGGGCTGGTGATTGTTGCTGACATCACCCGCCGGCTCCAGCTGTATATAAGCATGGCTAGTGAACCACGCAGGCTCCGCTCTTTGTTCTTCTCGCATCTGGCATCCTGTGACAGGTAAACAGTTTTTGTCTTTGGGGTTTTTACCCACAGGGTGTGTGGCCCCTGTCCCGGGGTCCCCTGGGGGAAGGGTCTCTAACACTCCTGTGGTTATGTCCCTGGGACATGCATATAACAATTTTCCTGTAAATTGCAAAACTTCCTTAAACAACCAATGCTGGAACTGTGGGATTGAGGAGAAGTGAATTGAAACCATGCAGAAAATTGTTTGTCTTCTGACCTCTACTCTTCTTGCTCCCCATCCTGTTTTTAATTGTTAAAATGAGCACAGTTCATATCAAAACTAAATACAAATCAGACATGTCATTAGAATGACACCAAAGTGGAATTACAATGGTTTATATCAAATCTGAATTTGGATTATCAGAAA
Organism: Gavialis gangeticus; assembly: GCF_001723915.1. Lineage (NCBI taxonomy): Eukaryota > Metazoa > Chordata > Crocodylia > Gavialidae > Gavialis > Gavialis gangeticus. Next base: position 36,759,679 of record NW_017728996.1, read on the forward strand.
GCTGGTACAGACATATCCAATTCATCTCATACAAAACAATGTCACTGAGAGGATAAAGATGTTATTAAATAAAAACCCTTACAAGGCTGATTCTTATTTTCATGAGTTTCCCCTACTGGGCTCTGGATTTTTTCTCTGTGCTTTGTCTGTTAAACTCTCAGAGCCAACAGTGTTTTCCACAATTGATATTTCAATTTATGTTATATCTCACGATAGTGAAATTAAAAATATGTACATAGTCTCAGCTGGTGTCAAGTGCCATACCTCCACTCTGAAAAATTACACTAACTGAGGATCTGATCCAAGAATTGTTATTCATTGGCAGAATTTCCTTAGACTACATTAAGAATATACAAAGATAACTGAGGTAATAAAAATATAATTAAACATAAGTTAAACAAACGTAAATCTGCAGAATAAATAGTGAAGTCATTTTTTATTAAGACATAAGTACGTTTATCTGCAGTTGGTATAAACTGGATTTTTCTTCATCACAGGTTATGGCCACCCACAATTCAACTCGGTAAGAAAAATCTTCTCAGTAAAAATAGTTTTTTTTTGTTTTTTTTGTTTGTTTGTTTGTTTTTCAGAGATGAACCAAGTAAGCATATATCACCCAGGTGAAAAACAACCCTAGTTGAAGGATTTAACTATGAATATTACGCAATTCCAGACCTATTTCATGGTCTAGAATTTCAAGGGCAACATAGGTGGTTTCTATAGGAGGGAAAATTTGGGGAGCAAATCAGAAAAAAGGGCAGAGGCATTAGGAGCCGATTCCAAGATGCCAGTATAAGTCACTTCAGAGGAAAAAAAAGAAACTATGCCAAACAAATACAATTAATTATTCTTTATATTATTTTGCAAGTGCTTTGGAGAATGGTGGTAGTCAAAAAATGTCTGAATGTAACAGTATCCGTTAGAACAAAGCAAACTAATGGCTTGTTCTCTTCATTCAGTTTACATTCAGGCATCTTTTTTTTCAAATGATCTGGCAGACCATATACAGTACCAACTGGAAATGAAAACATTCAGAGCAATTTAACTTTGGTTGTTCCCAGGATATTTTTCTCTTGTAGCCACCATATTTGTTCTGGGAGAAAAAATCCTCAATGTCTGTACACTCACAGTTTCTACTGGAAGAACAGTGACTTTCCCAAGAGAAACTGAATATCTGTACATGGCCACTGTCTGTCACTCCAGTATTGACAGATCTGGTTATTACTGGGCCTAGCTTTATTTGTCCAGTACACAAAAACAAAGTGGCCACTTGGATTCACTGCTCAAATCTCCCGATTGGGCCTTTTGAAACAGGTTCTGTCAGATCTCCTATTTATCAATAGATAGCCACCTCTCCTACTGATGTTCTTGGGAGATGTCTTCACAGTTAAGAGACTTTCCTCAAATACAACTGACTACAATAAACATGCTCTGCTGGCCCTCCAATCTGCCACAATGTTAAACACCTGGCAATCTACCTTGTAGACATGACTGCTCATGAGAGAAAAAGGCAATGGATGTTTAAGCTGTCTAAAGACCATTCCTGGAATTTCCTTTGGAGAAGATGAGTGGGTTATTAACCCATTACCTAGAATAATTTAACTAGTCATATGGTTGACCCTTCAGCACTTGAAGTCTTTAAATATTTATGAAAGATATGCTATAGTTCATCTAGAAGTTATAAGCTTCATACAGAAAGTACGAAATAAAATTCTGTGGCCTGAGTTAGGCAATCAGACTAAATGATTATAATGGTCCCCTCAGGCCCTACAATCCATAAATCTCTGAATCCAAGATTATGAAAAAATACTTAATCCAGAAAGGCTCACATTATTTGGCAATAGCCACTGAATATATTTCAGGCCAGAGGGTTTATCACATGTTTGTGCTTCGGAATATGATTTGACCCCTGATTAAGAGTGGAGGAGAGAAGGTAGGAAGGAAGCAAAGGAAAATAGGGCAGTTTTTCTTTTTCTTTTCCTTCTTGTGTAATATTGAGTCATGGGAGTCATGATAGCATTAATAATATAACTAAGCTGTAATAATCCACGGAAGGGCTGGTCTATCACTTCTGCTTATCTACTCCCAGCCAGTAAGAAGTTCACAAAAAGTTTTTCATTCCCCTTTATTTCATAACAAATATATTATACATAAAGGCTCTTCCATGATTTGGAAGTTATAAAATGAATTTAAGTTGCCTGGTAGCATGGCAAAAAGTAATTTAGACATCCCTCCAGTTCCTTTATTTCTGGAACATAATTCAACTGAGAGGATTGTGACTTATTCACTATACCCAGGTCATATCACTTGGGTAGCAACATAATGAATAAATCAAATCCTTTACCATTGTACTGGATTCCTATGTACAAGGCTGTGAGATTTGAGTGGCTTATCTATGGGGAGTGGCCACACATTAATGGAATACAAGCTGTGTAATATGGATCAGAGATAAACTTGTCCTGGAGTAGTGTTACTTCAAGCCACCTAAAGTGTGCTTAAAGCTAGTTTCAGGTGTTAATGTATGGACAATCCAGGGGTTAAGTTCTCCAGGAGCTGCCTAAAATTAAAGTGTAACAAGGCCCTCAATTTCAATCAATGGAACAACTCTTCCTTTTGCCAAATCTGGATTTGACCCACTCTAATGTTAGTATTTGACTTGATCAATACAACAGGCTTATGACCATTAAACCATTATGCCAGGATTGTTGGAACAAAATTAAATCATTAAGCAAATCTTCTGGGGGGGTTGTTTTGCTCTAGCAAGATGCAGTATTTGTTACAATGAAGGAAAATGGTCGGGGATTTGCTATAACGCATTTTAAATATCCAGAATTGCCTGTATGTATCAAGGTAATGCAAAAAAGAAATATCAAAAAAGCCTATATTGCTTTTCAAATCTGATGATGTCATCAGACATGTATTGTCCCTTTGGGCAGTAGAGGGAAGAAGGGGAAATCAGGATTGATTCTTTGAGGTCTGTTCTTATACTTGGTATCTATCTCAGAGGCATAATGTGTCCAAATTCTTAGTTGCTCATGATTATTACCCAGAACTATCACAGTATTTTTTTACCAGCTCTACTCATACAACAAAATGTGTATGATATTTTTAACCCTTTAGTGCAAACTGGCAAGGGCTGAGGTGGCATGAGCACTAAGGCACACAGCTGACAATTCAAGAAGTTGCAAGTTTGAGGCCACAGCAGAAGCGCTCATGGCATGGCCTGTCAGATTCCAACAAAATCTGCAAATTCTGATAAATACCTTGTCAAAAGAACACAAAAAAGGAAGGGCCTAACCTGGTCACCAGCAGGTTTCCACTCTACACAGATATATGAACAATTTTAACGCAACTTGGTGTTGGCCACGGGCGACAACCTGGTGAGGGGGCTGCGGGTGCTTGACCCCCTGGGCGACAGTGACCACTGCCTGCTAGAATTCACCATTCAGTGCAAGGTGGCAAAGGCAAGCAGTCAGGTGGTGGCCCTAGATTTTAGGAGGGCAAACTTCAACGAGCTAAGGAGGATAGTTGGAGAAGTGCTGAAGACTCAGAGGGGAGGGGAGCTGGGTGTCCAAGGGGAGTGGTCGCTCCTTAAGGAGACGATCCTCCAAGCCCAGAGGAAGGTAATCCCCAGGAGGGTCAAAGGGGACAGGAGAACATATAAGCCTCCATGGCTCACTAAAAACATCCAGGAATGTCTCCTTGCCAAAAAGGAGGCTTACTCCCAATGGAAAGGAGGGGTCATCACTAAGGAGAACTATTCTACAGTTACTCGGGGATGTAGGGGGATGGTTAGGAAGGCCAAGGCAGAGATGGAACAGGGGCTGGCTTCCCGGATTAAGGACAACAAGAAGTCCTTTTTTAAATACATAGGGAGTAGAAAGAAGGCCCCAGGAAATGTGGGGCCC
>NW_017728996.1:36768586-36770912 GCF_001723915.1 Gavialis gangeticus
GGTCACAAGCTGGCGGAGGGAAGGTTTAAGTTGGACATCAGGAGGCGCTACTTCACGGTCAGGGCGGCTAGGGTCTGGAACCAGCTTCCAAGTGAGGTGGTGCAGGCTCCCACCCTGGGGGTTTTTAAGAGGAGGTTGGATAACTACCTTACTGGGGTCGTTTGACCCCAGTGCTCTTCCTGCCATGGCAGGGGGTCGGACTAGATGATCTGCTCAGGTCCCTTCCGACCCTAGAAACGATGAAACTATAGTTTCTCCAGATCTTTCAAGCCTAATTTAAGTTAACAGTGTCCAGATGTAAATTTACAGTTGCAGAGCATAGTATGGAAAGCAAATTAAGAAATTAAGAAATTCATGAGTTAACCCTGTGGACAAATATCAGAGAAATTTGTATCTATTTGGGTACAAATCTGAGGCTTGATGGGAAAAAAATGCTGTTAGCAGAAACTATCTTTTGTTAAATGACCTCAAACTATGGCTTCAATATTTGTTACACACTACTGCTTATAAAATGTCCAAGATGTCTAATGGAAACAGAGCACAATAGAAGCTGGTTCTGCTTTTCATTTATATACTACCATTGGGAATCTCTTTCTTCTGTTGTTCATCCATATTATAAGCTTTTATTTTTTTTTACAGTGGGTAAGATTTTCCTTGCTTTGAAAACTGTAATTCTCCAAAACAAATGGGAATATTAAGTATGTATAAATGCCAGTCTAACAACATTTGCTTGTCAGGTCAGCACAATCTTCTTTCCAACACTGTTTATAATACTCAACACTTACCAAAAACTTCCACCCAAAACTTATTTAAACATAGGAAACAAAAATCAGAAATATTTAAGTCAAACTTTCAATAAAGCTGCCCAATGGTAGGCACCCAAATCAAAACTAGACAAATAAGTAGCCTATTTTTTTTTTCTAGCATTCACTAAAGTGAATGGAAGTTATAAATGCTCAGGTTATAAGGAAAGCAGTACACATAGTTAGGTGCCTAATATTAAGCAATGAAGTTTGAAAATGTTGTTCCCAGCACTGTTATCTTCAGAAAAAAAGAAGTGTTACAACATTTAACCTCTAAAATATTATCCTTTTATAATTCTCCCCAACCAAGCCATCTAGAGAATTACCCAATGCCAGTCTGATAATCTGCCCATTCTAGTAGTGGCAGGAAATCTAAAGGGTTAATAAACCTATCAAAACCTTATCTTCTAAAAGTTAGTCTTCAAATCCAAGTATCAGAGTTCTGAGGTACAATCCTTGCTGATGATCATACAATATTAAAATACAAAAGGACTCAGTACTGATGCTAGATCAGAAATAAAAGTTCATGGGTTCCACCTCTGAAAACAAGTCTCTTAGGAATACTTCTTTTTCTTTAAAATGATCAGATTAAAGCCCTAAAAGCTTGAACCTCCTCTGTGTGCATGCATGCATTTTTCCCCACATTAACTGCTCTTCAGGTAGCATTTTCCAACATCTGTGTAATGCAGCTATAAAACAGCCTTTGGATAAATAGATTTTGCAGAAGTATTTTATAATTCGATAGTGCAGGTGTTAATGCTGATCATGTAAAATTGTAAAAATCAATTTCCCAGTTTATAATATATTAGGAAAATCACCAAGAAATACAATACTTTATTCTGTTTGCATAACTTTCACTGCTCAGAACCTTATATGGTAAAACTCGTAGGCGAGGGACATACATTAAAAAGCCTAAGCCTGAATTAATTCAATCTTTGCAGGCTAGTCTAACCTGCAAAGCTTGAACCAATTTGGAGGTGGATGGATATTCCCTTTTAATTGCAGAAATACAAGCACATGATGCAGTGGCTCAGGCTAGAAGCTGGGGGATGCTAGAGCAGCCCTCCTTTCCCTTCCAGAGTACTGAGCTGAGGGGAGGGCATGGCCAGGCCCAGCAGGATGCTCTGGTTAGCCCAGCAGGGAACTGGTAACAGTGTTTATCACTCCTAACTCTGTGTTTATCATCCTATTAAGAAAACAACACAGGGACATTACCAGCTACCTGTTGATAGTCTGCCTTTGTCACAACATGGACTATAGCCAGCATGCTAACACACAGATACCTCCTCAGCAAGGCAAAGGGGAGTGGCTTAGCAGGGAGTGATGAGGGGCAGTAGGGTGTAAGTCTCTGCCAGAGCTCCACCAAGGGAGCAGAGCAGAGGGGCCAGCTCTACTACGTTCAACCAGTTTTTCATCACTTAAATCAGTTTATGTGTAACAGACCCCATTCCACCCAAAGAGGACCCCCACGATGAGACTTTATGGCCTGAGATGCTTCCTCCGAGCCACTTCCTCCACCATTG
>NW_017728996.1:36771322-36778051 GCF_001723915.1 Gavialis gangeticus
AGCTTAGTTGGCTAACATTGTATCGCCTGTAACCTAGTTGCATTCCCCTCCTCACCCCCATCCCTCTATTGTTAGTCCCTCGCTCGGGCGCTCTGTATTTTCATATCAGCTTTGTCATCTTTTTTGTGGATTCCCCATCCAAAACATCTAATAAAAGTCAATCTGTCCCTATCCTTAGCCACTATACAAAACCCTCTTCCTTTTCTTTTTCATATCCTTGGCTAGGGACAGACATTACACACAAACTGGTTTAAGTGATCAGCAACTGGTTTCAACCTGTAACAGAACAGATACTCAGTGCACATAAACCAGTTTGAAAATGGCTGAAACCGATTTGAGATGAACCTGGCTGAATGTAGTATCAGACTTAACTGATTTGGCTCAAACCAGTTTATGCAATGTCTGTCCCAGACCCCTTGCTGGTTTAAGATAAACCAGACACCCCCGGCATCCCAGCATGCTCTTTGGGCTGGGTGGGGCTCTCTGCTTCACAGCAGAGCTGGCCTCTCCCCTCTGCTCCCTGGCCAGAGCTCTGACAGAGACTTGCAGGCACACAGCATCTGCCTGGCTTCTCCCTGCTAAACAGGGATTATTTCCCACTCCCCTCTGAATTATGCAGACACCTCAGCATTAGCTAGCAGACCACATGCTGGCTATGGTCTGTGCTATGGAAGATGACAGGCAGACAGGCTTTTTGGAGCTGATCAACAGGTAGCTGAATGTCCTTCCTTGGGAGAACGGTTTAAGAAGAGCCCCATTAGTTAAAAGAGAGAGGCTTTGTTTTCTTAATGGGTTGATAAACACTGAGTTAGGGGTGATAAACATTCCCTGCTGGGCTGCTTGGGGGGGAGGAATAATCAGAGCATCCTGCCAGGGCGGGGCCACGCTACCCTCAGCTCAGCCCCATGGAAGTCAAGGGAGGGCTTCTCTATCACCCACCAGCTTCTAGCCTGAGCCACTGCAGGTATGTGCCTGTATTTCTGGGATGTCTGTCTGGTTACAGAACTGATTTACCCTAGCCAGATTAAACTAACCTGCAAATATTGAATCAATTCAGACTCAGGCTTTGTTGAATGTCTGTCCCTAGGCCCTGTGACATGGTATTTAGCAACATTAGAGATTCACTTAATCTGACAGGCTGTCCTGTGAGCACTTCTGCTGTGGCCTCAAACTTGTGGCCTCTGGGCTGTTAACTGTTCACCTTAGCAGCCATGCCAGTCAAACCCCTACTAATCCCCCCATACATTAGAGCTATATTACATACATTAGAGACTATGCATTAGAGCTGATATATAGGGACCTACTGAATTCATGGTGGAAGTGGGGTGTGTGCTGTGGCTCCTTTAATCTTGCAGGTTCCCCGCCCTGCCCTGCACTGATTGATTAAGGTGCCCTGCTTGTGACTTGCTCCTGATCAGCAGGGAGGCAAAAACTGAGGTTTTAAATATAACACGGTTTTTGCCACTGATTGGCTGAGGGGCCCCGGACAGCCCTGTTGTTTGCTGCTGACTGGCGGGGAGGCAAAAATGGTGCCATGTTTAAAACTGCAGTTTTAGGTTCCCTGCTGGTTAGGAGGGAGCATCAGGGTCCTCTGCTAATCAGCAGCGAGGCGTGGGGGCAAGGGGCAAGTGGATTGGCAAGGGGAGATGTGTGCATAAAGTTAAAGGAGCTGCCGTGCACTCTACTGCTACTGCGAATTCAGTAGGTCCCTACTGATACATGGTAGGGAAGGCGCCATTAGGCAGAGCTGGCAAAAAAGCAGGTTTTCTGGTCTATAGGATGTTTTTTAATTAGCTTTCAGTCCAAAATTAAAACAAAAACTGTTCAAAATTTCTCATGAAACAGGTCACTTTACTTTGCATCTGCTGAACTGAGCTTCTGCTTTGGTTCTGGTGATCTGACATACCTGGAATGAAAAGTGAGCCTCAATAAATTGATGTTTTCTGGCAAAATCAGTTCTGTCATTAGTGCCCAAATCCTGCACAGATTTATGCAAATGTGTAAATAAAACACACTACAAGTAGTACCACTTAAATATGGATATTATTAAATATCCACTTAAATCTGGACAAGCCTTTCAAGGCTTCAGCCCTACTTTTCTTCTCCCTTTTGGTTAAGTTGTCATATTTTTAAATGCTTCTGTACTGTCAGCCTGATTCAAAATCCATCCAAGTCAATGGAAAAATCTTCTGTTAACTTCAACAAGCTTTGGATCATCAAGGCCTATAAAAACATTTTTTATATTACATTCCTTCAACTCCACCAAAAACCAGACTTGCAGCCCAAGAGTCTGCTATATATATGTAGCACCATCTTAGGACAATCACTGTTGAGTAGAATAGGCAATTGTAAAATAAAATAAAAAAAATAGAAAGCCCGGAAGATCTAGATCTTGTGAAATCAAACATATGGAAAGTATTATAAATAATTTAAAACCCCATGGAATACATAATTTAATCAACAAAAAACTCCTTTCACATATAACACACAAAAGCACAAATAGGTATTTAAAAAATCCAGTACTGTTTAATATATTTTGTAAGTGGGAACCTCTCTTCCACTTTGCCTGCATATAGCTGGGCTTGTGTTCTTCCTCTCTCTTCAGCAATTCGGTTTTGTTTAAATATAGAAAAATATTCACCAAACATTTTACAATCTTGAATCCTGTGCTGACCAGCTCACATTCTGCAGAGGGAAGTGTTTATTGTTAAGAACATATACTGCCACAATTTTAAAAAAGATTCAAGAAACACACTGGAAAAATATTCTATAAAGTTAACAACAAGGACAGAACACATGTCGATAATCCTTTGCTTAATTGTTGCCCTGTTCATGCAATATTTCTGAATGTTAACATTTAACATGTGTTAAAAACAATCCTGTTGCAACCCTGCAGCTCTCTCTAATTCTCCAGACTATTCCATGGATGTAGAAGAGATGACAGAATCAGTGGGATTTGTGCAAAAAATGCACACCTGCCAAGTATTGTAAGCCTTACTTCTCTCATTCTGGCATACAGCAATTATAACAAAATGATTGCACATTTTTTAGGATTCCTATGCACAGCAACAATAATGAATCCCCCTGAAATTATAAGATAAACCTATTTTGTTTTTAAACAGTTCAAAGCCCAAGTTTCAGAAATGCTGAGTATACAGACTCCAAATTCTAGCTTCAGAGGGAGCTGAAGGTGCTCAGCACAGCTAAAACACAGACTAATAATTATTATTTTTAAAGTTTGTTGGCCTGATGCAAACAAAATCCATCATTAAAAAAAAAAACAGCCTTAAGAGTACTATTCTTGTGTAGATAGCCCAGAAAAGGCCTTTGTAATGAAGTTGAGCCAGGGGAGCAGCTTCAGGATATGAATTCAATAGCATGATTCATTGCACAAGATACGGAATGCAAAATTCTTTTGGAGCCACACAGGGGATATTGAACCTAATCAGCTTTCCTTTTGTGTCTGGGGACCCCCTAGGTCAGTGTAATAATCATAATAATATAGTCTTATACATCATGACCTTTGATTGCAAAGGATGCCAAATTACTTTATGTGCATCTGCAAAAGGCAAGAATTCTTGTGGATCCTATCTTTTATTGGATCAAATGAATGGTTGGGATAGATATAAGCAAGTTTTGGGGGTATCACAGTACCCGTCCTCAGCTACCCTTCATACTGCACCCACAACAAACACCTTTCAAGTCAACATCATACAACTTCATGGGAAACAGTAGGGAAAGTCATCTTGTGGGTAAGGGAACCAAAACTCATGGCAGAACTGATATCTTTTATTAAGGGTAATAATAAGGGTAAGGGCAAAGATGCAAATCCCGAAAGTCCCATATGTGCTAGGCCAGGCTTTAAAAGTGAAGTTTCACTTTTGTTGATAGAATTTGTATTTACATTGTTTTGATCCACAATTTTTTTTCTTGTAGTGGAATCTTGGCAGCAAAGCTGAGTACAAATAAGTTACAGAGAGTCAGATTTGCATCTGTGATTTATTCTGCAGATCAAAAGTTGTGGGTGGACATTTAGGGGTACACACCAAAAGCCACAGACCTCAATCCTCTGGAAAAAAAAACCCACTATTTCCACATGGCAGGAACAAAAACATGGTTTTTAAGATCCCATCAAAAATAGAAAGTAAACTGTAGGATATTCTCCATCACCTACAACTGATCCGTGTGCATCTGAGCTGATCCTGTGATTCCAGTTCAGATATTGCAAATGTAATGCTGAAGATCATTAAAACTGTGTTCTGTACCAAAATCAGCAAATGCAATATGCAGTAGATATTTGATGATACAAAATTAAGGGGAATCTCTTACCAACATAAATTCTGCTCTAAGACACATTCTCAAGCAGCCCTCACTTAAACTCAATAAAAGGGGAAAAGGAAACAGTCAGGGTCTTAATTTGTAATTTAAAAAAAATGTAGAGAATTCTTCACTTTGGGCAAATTTGTGCTTGCAGAAAGGGAAGGGACAGGGCAAAAGCAGTTCCCAAGTCCTGGAGTCTCTGCTTAGACTCTCAAAAGAAGCTGAATTAACTCTCCTGCCGTAATAACTTCGACTAACTGACAATCACACTCATGCACCCATGGGAATAACAGCTTTGGCCAATTCCCACATATACCTCTATACCATATGACCACATCTCTAGAAGGTTAGGACAGATTTGGGGCCACTTTGTACTGCCAGCAAGGTACAATCAAGATATATCAGGCTGATGATCTTGTCCAGAGACTGTTATATACACTTACTGGGTCACAGGCTGTGATACTTCTCATATACGGTGTGCTTCATGACTAAAGGAGATACCCAGAAAGCTGTTAAAAAAGCAGGTAACTATTTCACTCAATGAGGAGCTAAGTATAAAAGTAACTATTACCTTGTATCTGTTTTTATAAAGTGGTTTGGGTTGTATAAAAAGTATTTCTCTAACAAATCTTGGCAACTGATTCAAAAGAATCAAGTTACCCCTGAGAAACAGGTACGGTTTATCTCCTTACCTCACCTCTTTGTCTTGACATATCACTACAATATACCTTGTAAACATGATCTTTGTTCAATTGCAAATGTGTTACAAAAGAACACTACATTTTAATTTTATCTTGATCCTGTGATTGAAACCAGGCACCTCTTTCATTTACAGTTTCAGTCATTAAGAATTTAGTTGACAGCCTCATATTCTTTTGTTAATTCTAGTATTTCATTCCCACCTACTAAAAAGAAACAAAAAAGTGCCCGTTTGACACTTCATACATTTATAGCTTTTATACAATAATATTGACAGGAATGAATGGCACACCTCAAAAGGCAGTATGGGACCTTTCCATTCTTAAATTTATTATATTAATATGACTGTTAATTTAATTTATCTACAGAAGTTATAAAACTATAGGAGATTCACAATATTTGGCAAAATATTATGGAATAAAGATAAGCTATGCATAAAGTAACCCTTATAAAAGGCATGGCATCCATATTATCTGAAGGTATGCTCTTTTACTTCTACAGTTTCTCCTAAGATTAAATGGTCCACATCTAGTGCACTAACTACTTCTATAATCTTGGTAACGCACATCACTGACTGCATCATGTTATAATACATTAATATTACAATGAGTTATCACTGTTTCCCATAAACTTGATATGTCGGTGCAGCATGTAGCCATGGCAATGTACCACACAATATTTAACAATGCCTTACACTGGATTTGAACATACATTTCTATTTGCGTTTGAGTACATTTCTATTTTACTCTAAGTCAAGTGAAATTCACAAAATTTAAGTTAATAAGACTTTATGCAAGCTAAAATGAAGAGGAAGAATTTAGTTTTTAAAAGATAACAATAGAAATTTTTTAAAAATTAAAGAAGTGAACAATAGCAATTAAATAATCTACCAAATGCACCAAGGTAGCATTTAAAATCTAAACTTTGCAACAGGGGAACCTGAAAGTGAAAAGGATTAGTAAAGTGTTCTAATACATATACAAAAATAAGACTGACATTTCTATTGCTCCAGCTGAAATACTAGAAGTAACTAAGTAGCATAAATAATGTAAAATTATTTGGATTTTTAAAATACTTTAACATTTAAATAATCCCTGGAGTTACTACTAACATAGGGGCATTCTTAACAAAATCACTTCAACCTGACAAGTTCCTTTTTGTAACTGACCTCTGAGAAGTAGTTACCTATAATTTGTTTGTTTAAAGGGCCTCTAAAAGTAATATTCCTAATATAAAATATATACTTAGTAACACCTTCTTCCATGTATTAATATTGCCATAACAATATGAGGGCATATCACTAGTAGTATACATTCAATTAATGAATCCTTAAAATGTTACTGGTCAACTTGCAAACCTACAAATCACTTAGAACAATTAGAGATAATTAGTAGCGCTGTGTGAAGCTTCAGGTGCTGATTCAATATGGAGGAGATTCAGCCCAATTCGGTAGCTGAATCTCCAAATCTGAATCGAATCAGGAGACCAATAAAAAGGTCCAAATTGATTCAAAGATGAAGCAATTTGTAAAAGATTCAGAGAGCTTCGGCAATTTGGACAGTCCCTGCTCACCACCACAGGGAGCTGGACCTGGACTCCATGCTGGTAAGTAGGGGGCGGGTGGCTGGAGGAGGGAGCAAGGGACCATGGGGGAACCCCTGCTAGGCCTCATCCCCTGCTTGCTCCCCCAGCCCCCCTGAGCACCCCGCA
>NW_017728996.1:36783051-36783464 GCF_001723915.1 Gavialis gangeticus
CCCCCCCCCCCGTCCTATCAATCGCGCCCCTGCCCAGCCGCAGCATCCCAGCTCTTAAAAAAAAAAAAAAAAAAAGCTATGCACTCACTGGCTCCTGCTAGGCGGGGGGGGAGGGCTGATCCTCACTGCCCTGTACTGCGTAGGAGGTTCTTCCATGAGCCCCCACCCCCTGCCTCCTCTCCCAGCCCCGTCAATGGCTACCCTGCCTAGCCCCAGTGTCCCAGCTCTTTAAAAAAAAAAACAAAAAACCCCGCACTCACCAGCTGCTGCAGTGGCCATCAAGGCTTCTGGGGGCTTGTGGCAGAGCCCCCCATGCAGCGTGGGGCAGTGGAGATCACACCCCCACCTGGCAAGAGCCCATGAGTGTGGGGCTTTAAAAAAAAAAAAGTGCTGGGACACTGGGGCCAGGCTGG
>NW_017728996.1:36783522-36785306 GCF_001723915.1 Gavialis gangeticus
GGGACACTGGGGCCAGGCTGGGCAGCCACTGACAGGGCTGAGAGAGTGGGAAGGGAGTAAGGGCTCATGGCAGAGGCTCCCACGCAGTGCAGGGAAGTGGGGTGCAGCAGGGATCATCCCCTCCCCCCCTGGCCTGGGAGCAGCTGGTGAGGGACTCTTTTTATTTTTTGCTTTTTTTTTTTGCTTTTTTTTTTTTTTTTTTAAAGATCCAGAACCCTGGGGCTGGGCGGGGCAGCCATTGATGGGGCTGGGAGAGCAGGCAGAGGATGAAGCCTGTTTGATTTGGAGAATCAGTCAATTCGGCAGTGGCCGAATCTCCAAATCAGATTCCACCGAACCAACTCAGGACAGCCATTCAAATCACTGAATCAAATCGCTGTCCCCCAAGTCAGCCAAATCCAAATCTGAAGCGAATACTAGCTGCTTCGCACAGGCCTAATAATTAGCTGCTTAAGTGCAGTGCTACTTTAGAGCTAAGGTACACACTCAGTGCTTGTAAAAATTACATTGGCAAACATTTTCAAAAAATAGAATCAGAAAGACTTTCACAGGAAAAAGCAAAGATGACTATGATATGCAGTTAAATTCTTCTATAGTACTTCCCTATGACACTGAGATTATCAATATTAAGCATTGCAGAAATTGAAACTGCAGCCATGAGTAATGATGCCACAGTCATAAAAATGCCACTACGGGTAATAGCAGAGGAAAAGACAATCAGCCATTATCAAATAAGAACACAAAAATGACTTCTCATAGTATCCCAGATGAACATAATAGTGGAATTATCTCTATAAATTGAATAATAGAGGCTGTTGTGGAAACAAACAAAAAAAAATTAAGTACCAAGCTGCAACCCAAAAGATGTATATATGATTAGGAAAAACTCTTACCCACCAGGATTTCATCCTGAGACTTTTCAATTACCCATTTTCTCTAAGTATCCCTGACATGAGTAGTATAGACTGTTCTTGTAACAAAATGATGCACTTTTTTTAGTACACTAATGCTCTTTCTTGACTAACGCTATGGCTGAAAATTCTATTGTAAAAGCCAATGCCAGACACAGTTAGATCACCAGACTCACTTTCTTCTGCTGCAGATACAAGGTGGCTTACTATCCATTTTGTTTTAGCCTCTCTTTTTGATTAACTTTATCCAAATACAGGAGTTGAAAAGGAAATTACTCCAATTAGAATAAGTACGGGAATGTTTAGAAAAGCAGAAGAAACAAGGATGCTCTTGCGATGATGATACAATTCCTAATTCTACCGCAATTCCCTCAACAAGTAATTTTGTCAAGTTACTTAACGCCTGATCATATGGCCTTGTTACACCTTACACTGTGAGCTGCGCAAATGTTGATCAGCGTTAATGCTAGCAGGAGTTTGGAACAGTCACACTTCAGGCCAGAAGGACCCTGGAGGACTGAAAGGTAAGAATCAACCCCCACCATCCATTCCAGGCTTCCTGCCTGCCACCTGCTCCTGGGGCTCCCTCAGATTTCCCCCCACTTCCAAGGGATCCCCCACCCCTCAGGCTTTCCCCCTGTTCCCCCTGCAATGGGGGGGGAGATGGTGAGCAGCAAGCAGGGACCGCCCGCAGATGCCAGTGGCAATATCAGTGGCAAGGGGGGGTGGCAAGCAGCAACCAACCACAGAAGCTGGTGGCAGCCAATCTCAGGGGGGGCATGTGACCCCCATGTTCCCCTACACATCACCTATGACTGGAAATAATACAGTCCCAAAACAAATTAATTTTTTTTTTTTTTTTTTTTTTTTTTT
>NW_017728996.1:36785389-36785755 GCF_001723915.1 Gavialis gangeticus
TTTTTTTTTTTTTTTTACAAGTCAGGTAAATGTCTCTAATTTCCTGTAATTAAGCACCACCTTACAAGGAATTGTTAAGCTCAACATTCTTATTTAATCTTGCCTTGGACTGAAAATTAATGGGATTTGCACTAACCTACTTAGAGGTTTGATTTTCAAAACTGCCTTCATTCACATTCTATTCCATTATAATAGCCTTCTTTACCATACTACCTGGCTCCAACCTGTAGCAACTGTAAGTAAAGATCATTGCATTCTTATTAATTAAGTGGATGTGGGGGGAAACTTTCCACTACATAAAGTTCTTCTTTGCCAGCTTACCTCTTCAGTACGTTATCCTCTAAAAATAGTAAGAAAAAGGCAAGT
>NW_017728996.1:36790755-36807606 GCF_001723915.1 Gavialis gangeticus
TAAAAGAAAAAGGTCTAAGCAATACATGCACAAGAAGCAAAAGCCAAAAAGGCAAGTAGAAGTGGCAGGAAGAAGAAAGAAGCATTATGATTTTATATAATGGATTACAACTTCAGTTTGAATAAGCAAGACTGAATAAACCCCTGTACATTATTATTTGAAGCGTGGTAGCAACTAGAATCCTCAGTCAAAAAATGTAATCTCTTTGGACTAAGCACTACATACGCATAGGCTCAACATTAAAAGAATAAATTAAAAGATGCAATAGTGTATATTAATAGAAAGATGTAGGAAGAATACTATATAAGGGATGTACTGCCATGTTGAACAATGCATGTGTAAGCATCTAAGTTTTATTATTAAAGCCTCCTACAGAAAAAAAATTATTATAGTTACATATTTGAGTAATACACAGGATATTTACAATTTCCAGGTCAAACAACACAACAGATGGGCAGGAAGCAGGTGTATTGATTAAAGATTATGTTTAAGAAATACCTCAGATATTTTAACACAGTCACAATTTTAAAGATCTACAAACTCCCATCTGCTCTCCCTTGTGACCGTTCATAAATCAAGACTGAATAAATCAAAAAGAAGAGGTAATGCAGTTCATGTTCTATTGTATTTGAATGGGGTTTGTTTTTGTAGGTCAGCAGCATTTATTACGATTTCTTTTAAGAAAAAAAATATTTTGCTATAAACATGTACATCAGTTTGGAAAATACTGATATTTAATTACCTTAAAGATTTAGTTTCCTCATAGGCTAGGATTTTCAAAGGCTAAAAAAGCTAGTGCTAAAAGCCTCTATTCCACTTAAATTAATTGGGAGTTGAGAAACCCCCTTTTTAGAAAGTTAAATATGTTTTAGGAAGTCTTTTGATATAGGTTGTTTTACCTTTCCATTTTTCTACCAATACGCCATGTAAATTTCACTTCGTTTCAGAGCTACTTTACCCAGAAATGATTCAGTGTAAAAACATACAAACTTCATATACATTAGGAAAATGGAAGTTAAGCATTTTACATTATATTTAGTGCACAGGTTTAATCAATAATTAACAATCTGAAGCCAAATTAATTTCTATAATAAATACTACTTTTACTCATTTTTCTCCTCATGGGCATTGAATTATTTCTTTTTAACTTCAATTCAGGATTTATTATTACCCTTTCCAAAATTATGTTTGAAGTTGTGGCAAGAATATGGCATGTGACAATGAAGAATATGGAATGCATCAAATAGCATAGTTGTTTAGAAAGCTTAATTTGATCAAGACAGAGTTTGATAGTTGGTTTGCATTCTTCTGCATAGTCACTTGGTTTTGGGGAGAAATGATAAGTTTAAGATTCTGAACTTTTGCTGCCTATATGTATACTTTAATGGCAAAAAGAAAGCTTTGACAAGAATCTTTCATTTGATTTCCATAAATCTCAAACAGTGTGGTTACCTATATATTTGTTTTGTGTAAGTTACAGAAAGTGCAGCATCTACCATTAAAATTACCATTAGAAATGCATTCAAATTCAACCATCACCCACAAAACTTCTGTGTGTGATCCTTTTGCTAATTGTGATTGAGTACAGGAGTTTGAAAAATGTATGAATAATAAGAATATAACTTATAGAAGTCAGTACAATTAAAGTATACACTTTAACAACTAATCAAAAAATGGAATAAAAGCAATGAAAAATACTTCTGACAAGTGGAGGCTAAAAACAGGGGAAAATAATGGTCTTTTGCCATGAGAAAAAGAGACTTAAAGCAGCTGGTTCATTGGATATAATACCTTGCAGCTGGATGAACTGCAGCACAGCTGGATGATTTTTTGAAATACTGTTTATATACCCAAAACATCTGCATGTCCATTAACTAAAAATAATTTACTAAGAAAAATATAAATGAAAACTACTTTTTAAAAATTTGGGGGTTTGAAAAAAGTTAATATATAAGATGTTATTAAAGCTTTGCAGCAAGAACTGAACACTAATATACATATCACATCCTGCATCACAAATACTACTGGCAGTCACTGAACAGGAAAGACAAGAATTCATAACCTGGGACTATATTACTTTTGCCTTAGAGGGTCTGCAGTCTCCAAGCCAAGAAATCACAGGTATGCAGGAAACATACATCATGGTCTACCTTACTGTATGTTTCTTACGGACAAAAATGCACTACAGCCAATTCCCTAAACATCTGAAGCTTAACATCCACTTTTTTCCCGTTCTCCAGAAGACGACAAACAGACACTACTTATCTCAGAATATACAATACATTGTATATAAATTTAATCTTAACAAATATTTTTTTTTTTACTATGCTCAGGATTTTGTATACACAAGAACAATGGCACATGATAACTGATACCAAATGAGTGTTTGCAATAGCATGTGCATATATATAAAATAATTTGTGTATTTACATAAAACACTCACAGTTCAAACATTCAGTGAGAAAAATTAATATACCAAGCCAATTTAAACAAGCAATAAAATATTCAGGGGAAGCACACAATATTTACTAATTTAGCACATGATAGACTGCACAGGCCAAATTTTCATCTAGCCTTAAACCAGTCTCGAAAAAAATATTAGTCAATAGCAGTGACTGCAAAATTGTGCTTTAAAAATTGGTAACTGGACCTGTGTATGCAAATATCTGATTTTGGAGGAAAAACCAGGCCCTGCAACGTGGAAAATGGGAGCCTTACAGCTGAAAATTTGGTAGGCAATAAATATATACGTTTCTTCTGAAAATACTGTACACCATAGGTAACTGATGCTGTGTGTGTCACTTATGCACTAGCAATATATAGGTAGTGTACCCTTCTTCTGGCAGCAGTTCTCTGATTGACAAGGAGCTCCATTCAAGATCAAGATTAATGTCATCATTTTACATCAGAATATTTTCAAAATACTGTTTTTTTAATTAAAATTACAAAAGAAAGTCAGCATGCCAATTGTGTGTAATACAGACCAAACAAACTTCATAGAGGAAGTTAAATGAAAAAATAAATACATTTTAATGAATTTTGTCTATATTAGACAAAGTGTTCACAATCAAGCCCTAAACCATAAATGGATCACCATGTTCTTGTTTTTTCATTAGAAATGTAAAATCAAGATTATGAGTGTCATAAGATTCACACGTACAGCTTTGAAGTAAGTTGACCTGGCTAATCTGCAGCAAAATCATAAAACAAGCATGGTTCCATCTGTTTTATTAACATTAGTCATTATTTTAATTCACTTCAAGTTTTTGAGTCAGTTTATTGGAAATGAAGGGATGCAAGCCCATAGGAGCTGAAAAAGTCAGTGTTAAAAGAAATCCTTAAAAAAAAAAAAAAAACCTTGTGGACAGATACCAAGTCAAAACACAAGGCACCAGGCCCTCAGCTGGTGTAAACTGGAGCTGTGATGATTTACAACATAATACAATTTTTAGAAACAAAGATCCAACCAGATAGCTATTTTAGGTCAGCAGAACACTACATCCTTTTCTTGACTATTAACATTGCCTTTGGTATTGCAATGCTAGGTATGCATAGGTTTTTAGCATGTGGACCCCTGTAATAATGTGATGTAACAGGATAAAGCTAAAACTTCTTCCTTAAAAATAATGTTTTGCTTTTGAATCTTCATTTCACCCTTGGCATTCTTTCAGCTGTTTAACTGAGGTTTATTTTGCTTCTACACTGGGTTGTTACTTCTGTAGCTCAGCGGTTCTCAACATTTTTAGACACATGGCACCTCTTGGAAAATACCAGTTCATAGCTTTCACTCATTTTATGACTACAGAAAAATAATAGAGCAATTCTTCTGACTCAGGACCACAAGAGGTCAAAATGTTTTTGACATTATGGATTTATATTTGAAATTTCTGGGTTTACCTTGTTAATCATATTTAGGCGTCTCTGGGTTTATCTTCATAATCATCAATCGAATGACATGGCCAAGAGTAATCTGGACTGGGTCATGAGTGACTACAGGGCTCTGGGGGCTGGGCTCAAAGGCCTGGGGGCTCAAGTAGTTTTTTCTTGTGTGCTCCCTGTTGCAGGCCACAGACCCAAAAGGAAAGGCTGTGTGAAAGAAGTAAACAGATGCCTCTGACAGTGGTGCTACCATGAGGACTTTGGTTTCTTCGACCACAGCATGCATTTCAGGGAAAGGGGACTTCTGGGATGAGATGGCATCCACCTCATGCGGAGAAATAAGTCCCTGTTCTCAGCCAGGATAGTTGATCTACTAGACAGGTTTTAAACTAACTTTGCTGGGGGACAAGGAAACTCCAAGTGGAACATGCCTGGGGACTGGCACACAGGAAAGCTCCCATATGGAGGACACTAAGATGACTGTTTTTGAAAATGCTAATGGAACGGTTCTCCCACAGCATTTCAGGAAATTGAGGGTGTCAGTTGGGGGCCTCAGCTGCCTGTACAACAATGCCAGGAGCATGGGGAACAAGCAGGAGGAGCTAGCCTAGCCCTCCTGCTCTCTAGTGGGCAATATGACCTGATAGGGACCACGGAGACCTAGTGAGACTTCTCGCATGATTGGAGTGTAGCCATAGAGGACTACACCATGCACAGAAGGGAACGAGCAGGGAGAAAAGACAGAGGGGTAGCTCTCCATGTGAGGGAGCAGTACACCTCCCTGGAGGCTGACATTGGTTCCAAAGATAAGCAGCTTGAAATTCTCTGGGTCAAGCTTCACATGGGGTGTGGGGGGAGCGAGGTCAGAGAGACCTAACTGTGGGGAATTACTACAGGCCACCAAACCAAGAGTAGATTGATCTGGAGTTCTCTCAAGAACTGACAGTGGCCACGCATGCAAAAGAGTTGGTTGTCATGGGTAACTTCAGTTACCCAAACATAGATTGGGAGGAACACTCAGCTAGGTCAGATCCGTCATGTAGCTTCTTAGCTGTAATCAAGGAGATCTTTCTAACCCAGGAAGTGCAAGGGCCAGCCACAGGTACCGCTCTCCTAGACTTGATGAAAGGAGATAATCTGGTGTGTGACTTGAATATTGAGGGCAACAGTGATCATGAGCTCATCACATTCACTATCTGCCACAAGTTGACAAATCAACTAGCAGGATTGAAGTCCTGGACTTAAACAATGCTGACTTCGACAGGCTCAGGGCATTAGTAGGGGAAGCGATGCAGGACCAGGGATGGAAGGCAAATGGAGTGCACAAAGAGTGGTTGTTCCTCAAGGACACAATCCTCAAAGCACAAAGGAAAACCATTCCCATGAAGAGGAAAGGTAGTTGAAGGGCTGGCAAGCCCTCCTGGCTCAATAGGGACATTGCGGTCCTCTTGAAAAAAGAAGCATACACACACTGGAAGCTAGGAACAGTCCTAAAGGGGAATGACAAGCAAGGTATCACAGGGGGAATGATAGCCTTCCCACTGTGGATGCTGAGATGGTACAAAACCAACTAGAAAAGCTAGACATTTATAAATCAGCAGGACCAGATGGACTTCACCCGAGAGTGCTGATGAAGCCGGCTAAGGTCACTGTGGAACCCCTGGCAAAACTCTTTCAGAAATTGTGGCACACAGGGGAGATCCCTGAAGATTGAAAGATGAGCCAACATTGTGCCCATCTTCAAGAAGGGGAAGAAGGAGGACCTGGGCAACTATCAGCCTAACCTCCATCCCAAGAAAAATCCTGGAAAAACTCATTAAAGAATCTATGTGCAATATACTCATTGAGGGTAAGATTCTGAATGACAGCCAGCATGCCTTCGTCGTAAGTAAGTTTTGTCTTACTAGTTTCATCTCTTCTACGAACAGGTCTCTTGCCACCTGGACATGGGAGAGAAGGTTGACATTATATACCTAAATTTCCAAAAGGCTTTTTGATCTAGTATCCCATGATAGTCTTGTGGAAAAATTGGAAGATTGTGGGCGGGGGTGATGCAAAGCGGGTGCACGCAGGTGCACATGCACCCCTTGCAAAAGAGGCACCACCAAAGCTGCCAGCAGTGCTTACAGGTGCTCACTGACCCATGATCAGTGCTCACCACCCCCACTTCCCCTGCCGCCGACAGTGCCAGGGGCATGTATTGTTCATGATTGTGGGCTTAACTGCTCAACAGCTCAGTGGATGGAAAACTGACTGCATGGTAGGACCCAGAGAGTTCTCATGAACAGATCCATTTCATCCTGGTACAAAGTGGCCAGTGGTGTTCTTCAGGGGTCCGTGCTTGGACTGGTGCTTTTCAACATCTTTATCAATGATTTGGATGTGGGGGTAAAAGGCTCACTGGCCAAGTTTGTGGCTGACACCAAGTTATGGGGGAGCACAGTCATGCCAGAAGATAGGCTGCAGATACAGGTGGACCTGGACAGGCTGGAAAGCTGGGTGTACCAGAACCAGATGAAGTTCAACACTCAGAAGTGTAAGGTGCTCCATCTGAGGGCAAACAATCCCCAACATACCTACAGGCTCAGTGGTGACAATTTGACTTGCACCACGGCAGAAAGGGAACTAGGAGTAGTGATTGGCCATCACATGAACATCAGCTGGCAGTGCGATGCTGTGGCCAGCAGGGCAAACAACATGCTGGCATGCAGTAACCTTTGCATTTCATGCAAAATTAAAGAAGTGATACTCCAACTGTACTCCACACTGGTGAGACTGTAGCTGGAGTATCATGTCCAGTTCTGGGCACCGCACTTCAAGAAGGATGTGGAAAAACTTGAGCGGGTCCAGAGAAGACCCACCCATATGATCAGGGACTTGCAAGATAAGCCATACAAGGAAAGGCTAACGGACTTGGGTCTCTTTAGCCTACAGAACAGAAGGCTGAGAAGGGACTTGGTAGCAGCTTACCGCTACATCAGGGGAGTCCATGAAGAACTCAGTGAACAGCTGTTCTCCAGGGCACCCCTGGGGAAGACCAGGAGCAATAGATACAAACTCCTGGAAGGCCACTTCAGGCTCAATTCCAGGAAAAACTCCTTCACAGTCAGGGTGTCCAGACTGTGGAATAAACTCCCTCCAGTGGTGCTGTAGTCACCTACCCTGGAAATCTTCAAAAGGAGACTGGACAGTCACCTCACCGGGGTCACTTGACCCCAGTTATCTTTTCCTGCCAGGTGCAGGGGGACTGGACCCAATGATCTACAAGATCCCTACTAGCCCCTAACACAATCTATGAATCTATGTGTAGGTGTTTACACACCTAAAAGTGCTAATCTTCTGCAGCAACCTTGAAAGGATCTTTTGGTACCCCAGAGTGCCATAGTCCCCTCATTGAGAATCACAGCTTAAACCATTGGACTGTTCTCAGAGGTGCCTACGTAAACATTGGTACTTAAAGAGATAGGTGGGGCAGTGTGACAAGTACATCATGCTCTGGATTTCTGCTACATTAGGCAACAATAAAAGCATATTTAATTTTTTTTGTAGAAGTTGAACAAAAACAGTGTTTATAGGTGCCATGAATTTGTTACATGATCTTGTTGTGTAGGCCCAGTGCAGAGTTTTATAAACAATACATGAAAGAGAAAATTTTCTTTGATAGTAGAGTAGAGATGGACTGAGGAGGGCATGTTTCCATTTTTCACCAAGGGATGGATGGTATCTAGGTTCCATTGTATTTCAACTACCATACTTCAAGGAGATTTGCATGAAAGGTTCTAACTTTGGTTCGCCTCCACTTTAAATCTAAATATATATATTTAAATGCTAATGCAGTGTTTCCTGGGATAGTAAACAGACTACCCAAAGGAAGTATTATGCCCTCCTAATAAAAAAAAAAAAAAAAAATGAGGTAGCTATGGGGAATTCTAGAACTTAATGTATACCAGGAATCCTTGCTTCACTTAGAATAAGAAAAACCATGGGGCCTGGAAACTCAACCAGTTTGGAAGTACAAATTACTTTTAGTGAGTAACTATCCTTCAGATAATAATCAACCTTCTCTGGATACCCAGATTCTCTACCATTGAATGTCAAGGTGGGTGTGCCATTGGTTTTAACAGATTCTGCTTCAGGCTCCAAATAAAACAGTGTAGGGATAACATTTTCAAAAGTAATTTAAGTAGGTCAGAACCACCACCCCTTTGATATATGACTTGGGTGTTTTGAAAAATGTTACACAATACCCATGACTACACAACAAACTTCCCAGAATAAACACAGACAAGCAAGCGATCCCAGAAGATAAGTGATAAACACAAGGTTCTACTTATATGGAAGCTACTATACAAGACAGATTGACACACACTGCTAAAACAGAGCTGGTGGAGGGAGTTGATGCAAAGTTAGAGTGTGACAAGACAAGCACATTTAGCAGACTCTCAACACTGCCATACATGAATGTTCACTAGTCTTGGACAGATTCATTTTGCTAACTGGTCAGATCTAAAGATATACAACTAGATCTAGTTAACAGGCCCTCAAGAGTTACATTCCTCTTTGTGTGGCAAAGCAGCAATGGCTTCCTCTCAGGCCCAGATACTTTCCCCCTCTGCATACCAATGCTCAGCAAGTGTCAGGAGAACAGAATTTTCTCTGAGTCATGAAGAAGCAAGCATTCTCTCATCTCTCTTGTTCTATTTAACTGTGAAGCTCCAAGTGTCTCCACAGATTCCTTCCTATGTGAAGTTAGTGAATGGTTTCATGAGCCTCATTTATACTACAAAATTTTGCTGGCAGGATTTTGGGTGCTGTAGCAGTGTGGAGTCCTAGGGGTTGCCGTGATCTCCCCTAGCACCCCCTACCGTGCCAAGTTGGTGTTAAAGCACCCTCACAATCTCACCTGCTACTTCTTTGATATTAACAATGTATAAGGGAGGCTACCCTTAGTCCTCTCTGACACAGTGCTCTTATGTGTATCAGTCTTTGTTCTATCTTGGGTGACTTGGTACACCCCAGCCTTACGGGCTATGCATGGCTCCAACCATCCCTATACCACACCCCAAGCCTCGCAGATGTACTGGACGTTGTTTGGTCGATTTCACTCTCCGCGCCCCACGGGCGGTCTCTGGCTTGTCTCGCAGCCTGTGCCCCATTGGCGCTTGTCAATCTCTGACCCCTGCACTGGGGCTTCTCGCAACTGCCCGCGCTGGGGCTTCTTGCAATTGGGGCTCAGGTGGCCGTAGCCATGCCTGGCCCCCAAACCCCTTCCTCAGGTCTTAAACCTCCTGTGGGGCTAGGCAGCCTCGGCCTTACCTGGCCCCCAATCCTCTGCTCCCCTTCTCAGGGCTGGGGTCAGTGCACCCCTGAATCTTGTGCCCTCTCTGGCACCGGGATCCCCACGCTACCGTGGAGCCCCTATGAGGCCTCCTCCAACCCCTAAGAGCCTCACCCAGTCCTCCAGTCAAAACAGTGAACACAAAAACACAAAGCCCCTGGGCTATAACACAAAGTTAATCCTCTTGGCTAAACATTCTCCAAACCATACCACCTCTCTCACCCATGAAACTAGCAGCTGGTACATTCAGGCCTTATTCTCTTTCCAACATTCAGGGCCGATCCCTTTCCCTTGGTCAGGCAGTCCTCCGTCTTCCTGGCTGCCAGCAGGGAGAGAGAGCACTCCCAGCCTCCAGCCTGTCTTATAGTAGTCAGCCCCGCCCCTTCCGGTCAGCTGACTCACCAGGTGTGGGCCTTTAGCTCCTCCTGGTTGCCCCTAGCAACCAGCACCTGAGCCACTACTCTGGCTTTCTAAGTAGCAGGCACTTGAGTGCCCTGCTACAGATGCATTCACACTTAAAGCTCTTCTATTACCACAAAACCCTCCTTTTGTCAGTAGTTATACCATTTCTGCCAAGATGAGCAAGGCTTCTCTGCCAGTCAGCCAAAGACATATGTAGACATTCCCACACCTACCTTAGCAAGCCCCTCAGCTGCATGTGCCTTCCTGCAGAGCCCTTCATGCTCTGATGAGACAGCTGCTGCAGCAGAGCCACACAGATCTGCCAGAAACATAGTAAAGGCATTCTGGTTGCTTGGCAGTGTTTGTGCTATCTGCCATAAGAACATCTGCCAATAGAAGCAGGTAAGCACAGACAAGGCTCTAGCCAGCCATTCCCAACTGACTTTTTGTTTAATCTTGTCTGAGGCTAAGTACAGGCATTCAAAGAGTCAGGGTGGAAGCAGATTAAGTTTCATGCTTTGTTCTAAGCACCCGAGATCGGTTTGGGAATGAACAGAACAGATGTTTGCCCTTTAGCTGGGGGGCAAAGAGAGGGATGCAGGCTGCCTGCACTGGCTGAGGCTAGCAGGTTGTGGGCACTCCTGCATGCCTTCCAGCAAGCTGCTGGTGAATGCTGAGCCCAGCTGATCAGCTGACCACCCCAATTGGCCAGTGCAACCCCTCACCCTTGCCCCATCACCAGCCCCAGCTGGACATTACCAAAGCCAGCACACCTGGGCACAGGTCCCCCTGCTTGCAGCTGTCAGTCGGGCCAGGCAGCTGGGGGGAGGGGTGAGGAAAGAAGACCCCAGTGCCAGCCCCTCCAGACCTGAGTCAGCACAGCTGTGGGGGAGCACATGGCAGGGGCCTCTGCACCCCCTCCCCCCAGTGCCCAGCCAGGCTGACAGCCACAGGCAGGAGGTAGGGCTGGGGGTCACTATTTGATTATCGGTGTAGACCAGTTTGCAATCATTTATACTGGTTTGCCTGTAATGTCTGTACCTGGCCTGAGAGAGGAGAGTAGCAATTTACATGTTAATGTAAAGAATGTTAATATATATCAATCAAAGTTATATTAAAATTATGTTAATGTGATTCACACCTCTGTGAACTAACAAGAGACTTTTAAAAGTTCAGTTTATCCTCCATTCCCTTTTAGAGTTGTTGTAATTGAATTAATCAAGTCAGTCCAGTAAAATATATCACCCCAAAAAATCCCTGTCTCTCATGTTAATCAAGAACTCATTCACTATCATTGTTAGTTGTATACTTTCGTTTCCATAGCAATTCATCATTAATTTCTTTAATTAGGCCATAACTAAATTCAATGATCACTTAGATCAATTACCTTAATTGAACTGTCTCTGATTCAGAAACAGTAAGATCTTGTTACAAATCCAGCAACATAAACGTTAATACATAAATAGCAAAAAATGAAATTTTGTTAAATAATGCTGAACAAGAAGCACTTATGAAGTGCTAAAGTTGCAATATTTGCTAAACATCTCAGAGGTAATAAATTTTATTTGGTTTAAAGCCCTAATACTATACAATTGAACAGAAAACTTCTACAGCTAGAAGTTAAGATAGTTTAAAACAAGCAAACAAAGGTCATGGACATTTGTAGCATTATATGTACCCTTGTAACACTTCAGAAAAAGCAGGTATTTGGATGGGTACCTTATCTGTAGCACAACAAAAATGGTACTAGCACTATAAAAATATTCCCAAATGAAACAGGAACTTTCTGCAGTGCTACATTTTGTACCACATGTAACATCTGAACAGTTACATAAAGATCTCTCACCCCCCCCATATCCCATAGTGCTCTTCCCCCCACCCTCCTTTCCTCCTTCCCTGCCCCATGTAATCATTTTGTAGCTGGTTTCACTTTTTGTCGCATGATCAATTGCTTAAATGCCTGGCCAGGTTATACTTCAAGATGCAATTAACTAGTTAAGGGGTGTAAGGAGGCTCAACTCTCAACAAGGAGGCTAGCAGGTTGTGGGCACTCAAAGGCTGTGGGAAGGAGGCTCAACAAGGTAAGTTCTAGCAGTTCACTTTAGAGAGTACAAGGTACTCTGTATAGTACGTAAAGTATTTAAAGTTCCAAGGACCATCTGCCAGCTGCAAACAATTCAAGCTCCTTTCACAATCCAAGTATAGCTCTGTTCCTAGTAACTTGTCTGGCTTAACACTGCATGATATGCCAAAGAAATCTTGACTCTAACTAAGTAGAACTAAATCATTTTGTACAGCTACCACCATATGATGATCTTTTGGCTACATCTTCACTCCCATTGTTACACATGCTAATTAGACTAAAGCTGGCCCATGCTAGCATACCAATGCAACAATCACTTTTCATTCTGCAGTGTAGACATACCAAGTAATAACACATGCAGTGGAGAGAGCAAAAGTTCTGCTTGCTGCAGTGACAGACTATCATCTGGAATTAATTAATTAATTAATCTGGAATTGCAGACGAGTGCATTTTTCTGGAAAAGTGCCAGTGATTTTTCACAAAAAGAATAAATAACACTATCTATTTAAAAATTTTCCACAAAAACATTCATATTTTTTTATCAAAAAAAATGAAAAAACATCAAAAGAGCACAACAGTTTTTCATAAAAGTTTTCATGTATTTCACAAAGAAACACTTTCGTCATAAAAAGCCTTGTATTCAGGAGCTTCTCCTTGTGGGAATGCTTTACTACCCCTCTTATTAGGCTTTGATAAGGAAAAACTGGACATTTTTTCTGACAACAAATGCGTTTGAGGGCATTACAGGTCAAACAGAACTAGCCTAAATGAAAGTGATCCAGGGAGAATCACACCTTCTAACCTATGTTGCTTGGCAGATGTCCTTTCCTTCCTTTTTTATGTTCTTGTGACAAGGTATTTAGCAGAATTTGCAGATTTGTTGGAATCTGACAGGGCCATACCACGAATGCTTCTATGGCCTTGAATTTGTAACCTTCTGGCTGTCAACCGTGGGTGTGCCTTAGCACCCATACCACCCCAGCCCCCAACTTGGCAGGTGTGATAACTACTGAACTGTTTGTGTACTGCAAATAAAGTAAGACATTTCTATGCATTTTAAATATAATGTAACATGAGCTCAGTTCAATTCACAGAATCATACAAAAGTAGGGCTGACAGAGACCCCAAGAGGTCCTCTAGTCTGTCCAATCCCCTTTTTGAGGTAGGATCATCCCTACTCAAACCATCCTATACAAATCCATGATCTAATATGAATTTACTCTTAGCACAACTACACAGTCAACCCAGATAAAACACAAGGCACAGCACCATAACTTGCCACAGGTTAAGCACAGGGACAGTGATGGCCAACACTGTGCTCCTGCAAGGTTGTTAATATATGTTCAAGAGATCCCAGGAAGAGAGCCCCTCCTCCTCCCCGCATCCCCCACATGACAAAGGAAGGCAAAAACCCACAGAGTCTACACCAAGCTGACCACAGGGTAAAATTCCTTCCTAACCCCAAATATGGAGATCAGTCTGACTCTGGGCAGAGGGGCAAGACTTTCTACTCAAGAACCTCCAAGTTAAAGTCATAGCAGGAGGACTGACACACCCCAGTAAAATTCTTCAGCCTTGGCTGCAGCCAACACCCAATATTTCTGAGAAAAATATAGCAACAGGAGAAGGAAAAAATTCCCCCCTGGCCCTATGCAACAACCAACAAAGCCCAGAAGCATGTGAAATGCCCATAGTAGAACATAAGCACAGTTATGCTTAGACCATTCCTGACCAATGCCTGTCTAAATTCTTCTTGAATACCTCCAATGATGGAGATTTCACAACTTCCCTAAGCAGCCTATTCCACTGCCTCACTGTTCTAAAAGTGAAGGAGTTTTTCCTGATATCCAGTCTAACCAACTCAGCTATAATTTCAAGCCATTGGTCCATGTCCATGTCCCGCTCTCTGCAGCAAGAGATAAAAGGTGTTTTTCCTCTTCTTTATGGCAGCCCTTCAAGTATTTGAAGACTGCCATCATGTCCCCTCTCCAGTGCCTTATCCACAAGCTGAACATGTCCATTTCTTTCAATTTCTCTTCATACAACTTGCTTTCCACATCCTTTATCACTTTTGTGCTCTGCCTCTGAATCCTCTCTAGTTTCTCCGAGTCTTTTTTAAAGTGTGAAGCCCAAAACTGCATACAGTACTTCAGGTGAGGCCTTACCAGTGTGAATAGGTAGAGTGGCACGATCACTTCCTGTGTCTTACACTTCATGCTTATATTTATGCATCCCAAAACCTCAGGTGCAACATTTTGCATTCCCGAGGTGTAGCATCTTGCATTTGTCAGCACTGAACTTCATCCTATTGGCTCCAGGCCAGCTTTCCAATTTGTCAAGATCCTTCTGAATGATGCACCCATTCTCTAATGTGTTTGCAATCTTCACAATGTCTTGTTTTCTAAAAACTTGCTCCAGAAGCCTTCTATGCCAGCATCCAAAGCATTAATATAACACACTGAACAGCACGGGGTCCAGGAAAACCTCTGTAGGACTTCACTTGGTTATGCTTTTCTCAGAGGAGAAGAGGAAAGGGGAAGGGAATGGGGCAGAAATCCTTCTCTTTCTCCTTGGACTCATTTTAGTATGATCAAGAAGTGACACGGTGCAAAGAGCAATATTATCTCCCATCCCAGTTAGAACATTCAAATAGCTTCCTACAGGGTCAAACTCCTCTCTGTGACACCTGCTGAACATTTGCCCTTTTGAAAAGACATCAACCTCCCTACACCCCGTGTGCTTCCTACTTTTTCTAGCTAAGGGAACTCAAAGGGAATTCAAGGTCTATACTTGGCAATGAATTTTCAAACACTGTGTTTCAAAATGTATTTGGAATTTGAGAAACTACCCATGTGTGCTGCTATAGAAATAGAATCCAAAACAGATTTATTGGATTAATTTAGGAAGCATGGCATTCTGCCTTTAAACCTGAATTTTTAAACTGTTCCCCACTGCATCCATCCAAAATAAAATTACACATCTTCATTTACAGATATTGTTGTGGCCAGATTTTTAAGGAATTAGCTTCTTAAAAATACATCATTCATATCCTTTTTATATAATCATCAAATGTTTAAGGACATTTCAGGTGAAGGAACTTTTATTCCGAAAGCAAAACCGCAGCAGAAAGATCTCATTACAATTAGAGCATCACAATAATTAAAATATTTGCTGTTTCTGTAGCTTTAGGCTTGCTTGCACCTTTTAATATTCTTACTCTTTCATTCAGATATTTTTCCTCTGTCACAACTGGACTTTCCTCCCAAATCCTGGGTTTAATTTCATTCTGAGTCATTACCTTTCCAACATAAACTAGTATTTTTCATTAAAGAGTCTAAATTCATAGGGTTTATAGTCCTTCTAATATGACTTTTTTAATAAAGACAAAAGTTTGTGTTGGAGCAGTAGTGGATAAAATAAGTTTTAGAATTGCAGCTGCACCAAATTGAGCAAGGGAAAAATAAAAAAAAACTGTATTTTCAAAAATAATAATAATTATACTTAACTTGACTATCACAACTGGGCTGTAAATTGTAATGCAGCTTCCCTCATAGCTCCAACAAAAACAGTAGGGGTAAACTATGCAATACAAAGGAAGAAAAGAGAAACGGTGGTGACTGTTTTTAGTCTCTTGAGCTATCCCTTTTGGCTGAGAGTAGGATGAGTCAGACCTGCTGTATAGGGAGCAAGGAGTTGGAGATGGGGAAAAGTAGCTCTCCTGGAAGCAGCAACACACCCACTGCTTACCATATACTGCTGAGTGTATCCTGAAAGGGGATGGGTCTGACCCCCCCCTAAACTTGTCCATCATGACCCTTTGGGGCCATGTTGCATGAGAGGGCATGTTGGTCAAAGCCAGGGTCCCAGAATGGAAGATTACTATGCCTACACAGTATGGTGAGTGAGAGAGATAAAGCTTTCTGGACCTTCCATTAGTGCAACTATACAACACTGGACTGAACTTAAATTAATCTAATATAGAGATTTGCCAGTTAACCAAGAGTAAAAGCCATGACTAAGGCCCCAGCTGCTATAGGCGTTCACATCATTTCACCAACAGGGGTATTCGCAGTTGCTTAAGATGAGCTTGTGTCACTCAAATTTAGCTATAAGCACAGGCAGTTCTCACTATAGAGGGAGGAAAGCAATGGGGTCCCCCAAGGGTCTCAGCTCAGGCCTGTGCTGTTTAATGTATTCATAAATCGTCACTAAAGAGAGGTGAATAGTGAAGCCAAGTTTGTGAACGACACCAAATTATTTACGGTGGAAAAAACAAAGGTGATTGTGAAAGACTGCTATAGGAGATAGTAAAATTGAATGAATGGGCAACAAAATGGGAGATAAAGTTCAATGCTAATAGTGCAACGTGATGCATGTGGAAAAGAATAACCCAAGATGCACATACACAATGACAGGCTCTACCTTAGCTGTTACAATTCAAGAAAGATATTGGAATTATTGCAGATAGTTCTCTGAAAGCATCACCAGAAACACAGGTAAAATGTCAGAAATTACTAAGGGAATTAAAACAAAACAGAAAACATCATTATACCACTGAACAGATCAATGATACACTCACACGTTGAATAAAGTGTGCACTTCTGGTCTCCCCCACCTCCATTAAGTCAAACTAGAAAAGGTAAGGAGAAGGGCAATAATCGGGATCAAGCACATGGACAGGATTTCAGATAGAGAGAGACTATATAGGCTAGGACTTTGCATATTAGGAAAAAGTCCTTGTTCTTCCCCTTGCCTTGTGCCACTGACATACAGAATAATAGCTAAGTGGATTGGTTTTGTAGAACTATGTGTGGTGGTGTATATGTATCCCTCAATGTCGTAATATGTGACCTGAAAAATACTTCATGAGGCAGGCTGTTTAAGACCCTGCCCTGGTTGCCAATTTACAGATCTGGCTTGTGTATTTGGCCCAAAGAAATAGCAGGATGTCTGGCATTCCTCAGTCCCCTGTCTTTTTGCTTGTACAAGGTTTTCCTCACCACTTTCTCCTGTCAGGAGCCCCAAAAGATGCACACAGCCCTCTGCATTGTGTGGTGTAGACACTCTGCTCTGAGTAGGGGAAGGCTAGTGAAGTGTACAGAAGTACCGGTAGCAACACCACCCTCATGCATGTCATGAGCCCTGCTAC
>NW_017728996.1:36812606-36834541 GCF_001723915.1 Gavialis gangeticus
TGAGGCAGGCTGTTTAAGACCCTGCCCTGGTTGCCAATTTACAGATCTGGCTTGTGTATTTGGCCCAAAGAAATAGCAGGATGTCTGGCATTCCTCAGTCCCCTGTCTTTTTGCTTGTACAAGGTTTTCCTCACCACTTTCTCCTGTCAGGAGCCCCAAAAGATGCACACAGCCCTCTGCATTGTGTGGTGTAGACACTCTGCTCTGAGTAGGGGAAGGCTAGTGAAGTGTACAGAAGTACCGGTAGCAACACCACCCTCATGCATGTCATGTGCCCTGCTACTGACAGGCAGTGCATGTGCCACAGTCCCAGTTTTTGTTTGACTTTGGCCTCAATCTTTTCCCACGCTCTCTGTCCAGTCAGCTCTGGGTCGAACTCCATCCCAACAATCTTCACTCCCTTGCAGGAGATGAAGCCTTTCAGGGATGACAGGTCCCCAAGCTCACCCAGGCATATGCTTTTGCTCACATTGAGCTTTGCCCCTGCCACTGCTCCATGTTCTTGTATGTGCCGCAGTACATTTTGAATTGAACACTTGTCTATGTACAGGACATCGAGGTCATCCATGCAGGCTAAGACTCTTGCTTCCTCCCATTTTTCTCTGGGGACCTACTCTCCATGTATTCTGGGGTCCTGACTCAACCTTTGGGCTAGCAGGTCCATCGCACAGATGAACAAGATCCAGTGGGCAGTGTTCCTCAGTAGGCAACCCTGCTGGACACAACTCCACTGTGATGAGCTTGGTCTGAAAGCCACTCACCATCACCCTGCTGCTCAAGTCAGTGTACAGTGTCTCCATTTGCCCTTTTCCAATCACCTGGGACCTCTGCCAACTGCCACAAATTTTCAAAGATAATAGTTCTGCAATCTCATTGGCCAACTCCCTCAGCACCTTCAGGTGCATCACATCTGGCTCCATGGACTTGTACATGTCCAGTTTTACTAAACGGTCCCTACACTGTGTTTTCTTTGCCACTGTTGGCTTGCTTACCTCCTCCCCGAACTGTGCTGCCAGCTGCAGTCATCTGGGGGCTGATCTTGCCTGTGAAGACTGAGGTAAAAAAGGCACTGAGTACTTTAGCCTTTCACTATCTGTCACTAGATTGCCTCCCCCATTCAGTAAGTGACACATTTTCCGTGACGTTCCTCTGATTGCTGACATTCTTATAGAAACCCTTCTTGTTACCCTTCATGTCCCTTGCTGGCTGCAACTCCAGTTGCATTTTGGCCTTCCTGATTTAATCTCTTCATGCCTGAGCAATGCTCTTATAGTCCTCCCTAGTCGTTTGTCCAAGTTTCCACTTCTTGTAAACTTTCTTTTTGTGTTTTAGGTCACTGAAGAGTTCCCTGCTAAGCCAAGTTGGTCTTCTGCCATATTTCCTAGTCTTCCTGCACCTTGGGATGGTTCATTCCTGAGCTCAGTAAGGTTCTTTTATAATACAACCAGCTCTCCTGGACTCCTTTCTTCCTCAGACTGGGGATCCAGGGAGTGCTGCCCATCAGTTCCCTGAGCAAGCTAGTGTACAGACACCTGAGGTAAATAACCCTACTTTGTCAAGAAGAATGAAAAGGCCTCCGCTGTTGCCTCCTCCTGCTTCTGCTTTCTCCAAGTCACTCACTTTCCCACTTACCTTGGCGCTTTGCTCTCCATCTCTCAGCAAAACCTAGTTTAAAGCTCTCCTCACTAGGTTAGCCAGCCTGTCTGCAAAGATGCTCTAGCCTCACTGTCAGGTGGGTCCTGTCTCTTCCTAACAATCCTTCATCTTGGAACAACATCCTGTGGTTGAAGAAGCTAGCGCTGCTGGCAACACCATCTGTGCAGCCATGCATTGATCTGCACGACACATCCTCTGCTGCCCAAGCTCTTTCCCTTAACTGGAAGGATCAAGGAGACTGAGCTCCTGTCCCCTTCACCCTTGCACCCAGAGCCCTGTAGTCACTTTTGATCTACTCAGGGTAGCCCCTGGCAGCATTGTTAGTGCCCACATGAATAAGGAGCATGGGGCACTAGTCAGAGGTTTATATAAACATCAGTAATCCCTCCATGATATCTCAGATCTAGTCTCCAGACAAGCAGCAGATCCCTTAAGACAACAGGTCAGGCTGGAAGATGGATGCCTCTGTCCCCACAGAAAGGATTCTCCAACCACCACCACCCATCACTCCCTCTAGGTGGCAGTAGTCTCAATCCTCCAAACCTTGGGGATGCCTGGCTTGGCCTCCTCCACCAATGGAACATGCTTCCCCTCTATTGCTCGGGTTCCATATCTATTCTCCAGGCAAACTGCTGCAGATGGAGATGAAAGCCATGTCCAGACAAGTAGGGACGTGTGGCTTGTGGCACCATAAACTTCTTTGTGGTGCCACAAACTGTACTTGTGGAACATTAAAATGTGCCCTGCACTGCAAATTTGCAGCGTGGGGGCAAAATTTGCTACTGGGATTTTTTCCCCTGGTAGGAAAAAAAAAAAGCACCATGACAAAATGTGACATACAGCACAGTACAATAGTATGTGTGTTCATTTGTTCCTCTAGTGAGATGCTCTGGTTGCTGGCCAGCTTGTGACTTCCGGCAGCACGTAGAAGTCATTGGCTGTGTCCAGATGAGCAGGGGCATGTACTTGCAGTGGCACAAATAGTAGCAACACAGATTTGTGCCACTACTTTGTGCCAGAGCACATGCCTCTGCTCATCTGGACACAGCCAACGACTTCTACATGCTGCCGAAAGTAACAAGCTTCCAGTTTCCACGTTCCTGGGGGTCCATGTCCTCTTCCTTCTCTAGCTGTGCTTCTGGTAGTCCTTCCTCTACAGTCCTAGAGATCTCCTGCAGCATCAAATTGATGAAGTCCTCATGGCGGAGGATGCTTCAGAACCTTGCCACCTTCTCCTATGTCTCTTTTGCCTACTTCCTCCGGGATACCACCAGGAGGTGCTGCTCATTATAGACACTCCCCCACAGCTGTCACCAGAACGAACCTGCAAGTCACAGTCTTCACAATGCCAAACCAAGATCTGGGTGGAAGCCTTGACAATGAGCAGTCCTGCCTGGACAGGTGCAAGCAGAAGAAGAGCTGGAATTGCAACATCCCCTAGACATTTCTCTGGTGCTCTTAAACTGTCACCTCTCTTCCTACCCCTCTTTCCAAGCGGACCTTCCTTGGCAAGCTCCACTGTAAACTAACCTGTTCATTGCTCCTTGGTCCCAAAAGGTTCCCTTTTCCCTGGGAGACAGAATGTCCAGGGAGATAAGAAATAGAGCCATCCCGAATCATTTTTAGTAAAGGCCATGAAAATGTTTAAACGGGAAACATGCACAAATGGCTATACTTACTACTATGCCACCTTTAGTTCTTAAAAGGACAAAATGTGAAAGTAAAAGTAACTTGTTGCTGTCATGGCTATTATTGTTCACTGGAACCTGCCTCTGTGATTTAAAAGTCTACTGCAGAAAGGGAAATTCCTACAGACATCACCCATTAATGTGAAAAAATAGATTCCAACCATACTGTGAAAAGATAGATCCACAGAAAATAGAAAAAAATAAAGCTACTTAAAGCACTGATTCAAATTAATTTGGTGGTAGTATCATGTGCTACCTCTACTATTACATACTGTATTGTGTAAAAGGTATTCAGCTGTTTGGTAAGTGGACATTTAGTAAAAACTACATCCAAAGGAACACAAAATCTCTTCCTCCCATTCTATTCTGTTCTACACAGGTTTTAATTCCCACTTACCACCATGGCACTTAAGAGCCTTCTAAGAAAGCATTAAGCAACATGGCAACATATTTGTCACAAATACGTCTTGTAAGAAAGAAGCTTGTGCAGAGGTCTTATTTTGTGTGCTTGCTTGTATCTTTTGAAAATGAGAGCAAGAGTTTGCAAACTCTTTTTTGCATAGTACAGTTGTGCTACCACAACCCAATAACTCACAATATAGGGTCCTATAAAGTTAAGCACAACCTGAAGGTCCTAAGAAATCTTAAAAGAAGGAAGTAGATTATCTGCTGTGCTCTCGGGAGATGCAGCACAGAACCAAGGCTTACAATACCTTCAAGTCATATTTGTGTCCTCATATTCCCAAACTGCTCCAAGGCCTAGAAGGGCTTCCAGTGTAAACTGAGATAGCTGATTATATTACAGCAACACCATGGACTACAACATTGTCCACAAACTCAACAGTGCTGCATACTGCAATCCCATCCCTTTTATGATTTCTATACCTGGTCTTATAAAGGGTCATCAAAAGGCTTACAGAGCCCTTTAGCCTTTTCCTGTCATTTTACACATCATAACACAACAAGAGCAGAATTTGGGTCTTGACCCCCAAATGTTCACACTTCTCTGTGCTTAAGTTCTCTTTATTCTGGTGATGTTTTCTGGGAAACGAGCTTTTGTAAAATGTTAATAAGGAAACAAGACATAAAGCAAACTAGCCTCTTCTCAGGTGAGAGAGAAATATTTAAAGAATAAAATTGCTATACACCGCATAAATATTTATACAGTGATAACCACAGATTACGCCTGAGGTGGGCCCAAGCACTGCTGACAAAGATGAATAAATAAATCGGACCTCAAAGTTCCAAAAATACATCTCCTTAGGAGAGAGTTTTACTCCTCTGCACCCCTCTGACATCCTCCTACTGGGGACACGAAAGGTGGCAGGCCACTAGTATGGCTGCTGTTTTTGTATTTCAGGGCACTCAGTTCAACTCCCAGCTAGGCAAATTCCTAACTCAGCTATCCTCCTTTTTTCACCATTCCAGCTGTTGAACAAGTCAACAGAAAAAATAAATTGTGGTTATTGAGAATCCTGATTACCCAGGGTCAGATGCCGAGCTGCCATAAAATAGCTCAGCTCCATTCACATGGTGTTACATAAGATACACCCCAGCTGAGGATACACCCCCCAAAAGTCAGAAGTGAAAACATCCCTTTTTGGAATGGCTTCTGGTTTTACTAGCTAAGACTGAAATTCAAGGACGTATGTGGTTTCATTGCTCTAGACCCCAGGAAATACCGGTATTAAGCTTTTTACTGTCACATATGGCTTCAATGGATTAAGAGAGAAGGGTCCATACAGGCTTTAGGAGAGATGGTGCCTATCAATACTTCTTGAGTTAAAGCTGTTTTCCTTTCCAAAACACAGTGCATATAACACGCACAAAGCATATCTGTCTTCCCTTACCTTCTGAGAAAGGCTCCCATTCATAAAGTCGACCCATAAATGGTTTGTTGTTGTATGATGCACATTGTACTTCCCTGATATTTCTGGTGCTTTCTGGACACATCTATTGAAAGAAAGGACAAGATATTATGGTATAATCTCCAGTAATCACTACTTTTTACATACCTTACTTAAACTTGGACCTCTCGGTGTTTTTTTCTAAGTGCATATTCAAAAGTTCCACATTATCATTATCCAGGGGACACTCTTTTTCCAAAGTAAGTTATAAATAAGAAGCACATTATGGCATTGCTGGGTAGTCTGTCACTTCCTCCCACAGCAGAGTTCTGCCCACAGCAGAGCTGTGCCTTAAGGAACTTCTGTTAGGGATTTCACAAGCCAAACCAGTGGTAAAAAACTGTCGTTCAACAAGACTGGCTCTGCCCAAGTGCAGCTGGGAGTCAGAGATTCTTCAGTCTGTAGGTTCCATAACTGTTGCCACAAAGTCAGCCATAATGAGGAGTATCACAGAAAAGCAAATAAATATAAAACTTTGATGATATCTCACATAATATGAAAAAAACAGGGACAGTCATGTCACTGCCATAACTGAAATTATAATTTTCATTATTTAAAATATTAAAACAAAGTTCCTGAAGAGCTTGAAAAAGCTGATCTTTAATTCAACAATTTGTTTGCCAAATTTCCATCTTGTTTTTTTAATCAGCAAGAGACCTAGTCAAAATTTTTCATAAAAAGAATTTTATTTTATTTTTTTATTTTTTTTACAAAAAAAGAACCAAAAGGTTGATATTTTTAGAAAGTTCTGATAGGAATTGTATATATACTTATACTTTTGCCAGCTCTGGATGTTAAGAGCACAAGTAGAATGAGCTCAAATAAAGCTATTCTGCCTTACAGCTGCTAAAAAATATATATTAATTAGCTAAAAGAGAAATCTTATGTTGGCACAAGATTTATATTTATTCTCTAACCTGAAATTTAAAAAAAACTCATAGTTTTGTGTGGTTTTAAAAAAACACTTCTTTTTTACAATGTTTCAGCAGAGAAAGACACATCTTTAAGCCACCCTTGAAAGGTTTTATTGAGCTCTTGAACCGGCTACCTTCAAACTGTTACAATTTTCCCATCAAGTGGGAAATTGTCAGAGATTCCACTGCCTCTAACTGATCTATCAGATTCATCCCAGATGCCTTGTCAGTGTGTCAGGCTCTCTCCTGCAAACAAGAAAGAGTGAAAAAGGCAGGATGATAACCTGTCACACATTACTAAATTTTAACATAAAAGGTAAACTTTTCAAATCAGTTTGGGATTTTGACTGAAAAGCTAGCATACCCATAAATTGCAGTTAAAAACACAGCCTAGATGATTTAAGAATATAAACCTCAATAGTCTTGACCAGTCAAAAATGAACCACAGGACATCAGCACTACTGAGGACAGAGAGTATAAGAGGAAAAATTTCAAGAATCCACCAATTCAATGGCCCAAATTTGTGCACGTCAGGCCTATTTTCAAGAACTGAACACCTGAAGTGGTCTCAGATTAGGCATCAAAAATCAGCACCAGTTTCAACTTAACCTATTTGTGCCTCCGTTTCATCTTGCTATCCATTGCAGTAGTGTGATACAGCACTTCATTATGTAAATGTCAAGCACTGTTACTAACATCTCAACATTAGTAGATACCCGAGCTAACATTTTAAAACTAAGCAAATTCTTTGCTTAAACCATAATTTTCAGAAACTACTGGAAATGCAAAGGGTTCTTCAAATCTTTTTTGACACCTCAGTTAACTTAAGTAGTTGTTGGCTAACTACCAGAAAATTACTATCCTTCTCCCACATTGTTATGTGTTCAAACTGGACACAGGCCCACAATTAGCAAATCTGTTCCAAACCTGCACTGAGATAATGCACTTTTGGAAAAGCATAAATGGGTCATGTTGATACTCAACCCACTTCTAAGAGCAATTAAACTTTTGACTGAAATTCTGGCACTGTTTCATTTGTGTGACCTACAGTAACTGGCAGAATCATTTTCCTAATCCTTACACTCCCTCTGACTCTGTAGACTCAGGCAGGGTTCAACAGTTAATCCTTACTTTCTATGTGTAAAATATATTACACACACACACACATTTCCAATTTAAAAACTTACTTTTGTCAACTTTTAGCTTTTCATGGCAAGGGCTAAAAGAAGTAAGCTAAAAAAACCCAACAGCCCCAAACAGTTTGAAATATATTTCCAGTAGGTAAATGCTTCACAATGAAATTAAATGGGTAGAGAGCTGTCTAAATTTGATGGCCTAATTAATCTCTGTTACAGTCCTATTTTTACTGACACTTGGCCAAATAAATAAACATACCACTATAAC
Source organism: Gavialis gangeticus (assembly GCF_001723915.1). Taxonomy (NCBI): domain Eukaryota; kingdom Metazoa; phylum Chordata; order Crocodylia; family Gavialidae; genus Gavialis; species Gavialis gangeticus. Next base: position 36,820,176 of record NW_017728996.1, read on the forward strand.
ACAAGTAAAACAAGAAATTTCTGAAACAAGATGGTTTAGAATCTTCTTCCTTTAAACACGTTCTTTCGAGAGCAGAATTCCCTCCCTACGCTTACTGTGGGCCTCCACTGTTCTTTACACGAATGTAAAGTTTACCTCATCAGCTACCATAGACTAGAGTCATATTTGGCTATGGGGGTAGCCTGACTTACAGCCAAATTCTAGCTCCCAATGAAGTCAATGGAAATGGTATGTCTGTATCTGTGAGCGTTTGTCCCTTATATTTTAAGTTTTTTGAGGGAAGAATTTTTTTTTCTTTCATTGAATGCCCAAGGGATATGTACATCAAAATTATTGCCCTATAATGTAAATGTAAAACTCCGTAAGTCAGTGATAGAGGTGGTTGAAAAATGAAAAATTAAATTTCACAATTTCTTTGAAAAATTTAAAGCAAAGTTTTTGTTTCTTTTTTCTCATGTTTTGGTTTTTTTAATTGAAAGGCTACTGGGTTTTCTTGTTTGCCAAAAAACTATATTACTGGCAAAGGGAAAAAGTTTTGGAAAACCTTTTATCAAAGTAATAACACTTCTGTGAAAAGTGCAAACATGGAGAGACAGAGTCTACATGCAAAATTAATTCTGACACAACAAACTCTGGTAGTTTTCACAAGAGTTTATTGCTCCTGGGCACAGCGTTTACACGTGCGCTTGGAATCACAGCACGTTGAACTGAGGTGGTGTAGCTCCAGCTGGCAGCAGGACTGAGGGGGTCAGCCTGCCAGCCTGGGGATGCTCCTGCTCAGCTCAACATGCTGTGGAGGTGGTGGCTGGAGTACAGGGTTGCTACAATACAATGCTAGTCGGCAGGCAGCCTCACACTGTAGCATCCTCGGGCCCCAGCCAGCTCCAGTCACCATCTACATGTGCACTGGGGCAGAGTAAATAATTCTGCCATAGAATAGTACTTGTGTTGGGTAATGCTATCCTATGGTGGAGTGAATTAGTTCACTGTGGCCTAATAGTACCACTCATGTAGATGGTGATACTTTACTAAGGAGCTAATTAGGTGACTGCAGTAAGTGTCTTGCGTAGATACACCTGAGAGCATCAAGGCATTTAGAGTTTTTCTTCTCCCCCCTTCCCAAAAAAAAACTATATAAAACTATACAAGACCATTCTTCAGTTGGAATTTTGAGGAAGCATAACTGAAAAATGTTGACCAACTCTAGAGACAGACTATTACCATGGGTAGTAAGCCATAAACCGATGGTTTGACAAGATGTGGCAATTAACAGTTGTAGGTGGCATTGTACTTTGACATGTTTCAAAGGAATGAGCACCTGCGTTGCTTAAATTGCTCACTGCCTCAAGCACTGAAGCTGCACCAACATGTCTGGTATGGTACATTTCCATGGCTGGTTATTGTTACCCACATAAAATACTAACCTCCTTCATCTCCTTCATTAATGGATAACATTCCTTGAAGAAAAGTTGTTCAGGGAGGGAGGGGGACAGGAGGGAAGGTATTCTTTTGCCTTTCTAAATTAAAAAGTTAGATTTACTTTTCATAAGCTATAACACAGAGGATGTGGGTATGCAGAGTGTTTACTGTGAAATACCTTGACTTCTTGGCTATTATATTCCTTTGCAACTCTAGTCCCAAAATTCCCAAATGTTTTGTTTTTGAAATAAGAAAGCTAGTTCATTTAGACACTGTTTTATTCATTTTTTTCATTCACCTCAAATTATTTGGCAGATTAAATCAATTACATGTGCAGATAATTTTATTTTACCTTAATCTGCCTTTTTGGCAAATGAAATATTTATCACAAACAACTAGACCAGCCTTACTCAGTTTTTCCCCCCAAATATTACACAGGCTTTGACAATCTCTAGTCATTTAGTAAATCCTAAAATTGAAATTGGCCCCTGTATATTTCACCAGGGAATCATGCAAACTATAACAACAACAACTTGAATCTTGCAGTTTACAGCCATTTGTCCTTATGTTTTGTTCTTCACAACAGATTTACCACTTAAGCCATATTTAATACATTTTAGGGTATGGGTAAATGCAAATGTTGCATTTAGATCAGCCTAACCCTAATCTGTGTAGACATTAGGAGAAGTTAAAACGTGCAAAATATGATGGGACCAATCTAATTTAGTTCACCCAAGGTAAACTAAATTACAGCAGGAACAGGTTAGCCATATCTAGTGAACATCTACACACATTTGGGCTACAGACAGAAGTTACACACAAACCACTTTAAGTAATCAGAAACTGGTTTAAACCTGTAACAAAACAGAAGCTTAGTGCACATACACCAGTTTCTAAATGGCTGAAATTGGTTTAAAATAAAGCTGGTTGAATGTAGTATTAAATTACCTGATTTGGGTCAACCTGGTTTATGAAACTTCTATCCCAGACCCCTTCCTGATTCAAGTTAAATCACAGTACCTCAGCATGCTTTCTAGCCCTGCAGCTGAGCTGAGCTGAGCTGAGCTGGGCTGGGCTGTCTGCTCCAGCAAAGAAGGACTGGGGGGGCGGGGAGATCTGGGATTGTCCCAACTCCCCAAGCAAACCCCAGCTAGAGTCTAGGGCAAGGGAGGGGGGTTAAACCTACCTTCCCCTGAGTACAGAACTGCACCACTGCTAAACTTACTGAAACTTACTGTGGGCTGCAACTGTGGACTATAAATCCCAGAGGCACCTGGAAGCAGGAAGAGAAAGTGATAAGCAACCCTGGAGAGTCCTGCTGCTGTGATTCTGGACTGCAAATCCCAGAGACCTCAGGGGCAGTAGGAAGAGGAAGTGAACACACAGCCCATGCTGGCTACATGCCAAAGAGGTGTGCTCTAGTGCCCCCTGGTGTCTGGCCTGAGCCACTGCAGGCATGTAGCTACATTTGCTGAATCAAAAGTAAATGTGTGTCCAGGTGTTTCTCAGTTTAATCTCTGCAGCTTAGACTAACCTGCAAAGATTGTATTGATTGAACCTTGGGTTTTTTGACTGTCTGTACTTAGCCTTGGAGCCCCAGGGCTGGGAAGCCCCATGCAACAGCCCCAAGCCTGTGCTCTTCCTATCCCCTACCCTGACCCAGCTATTTTTAGTCCCCCAACCTTCCCACTCCTGGATGAACAACCCCCCACCACACACACCCTCCAACATGAGCAAGAAAACTGTTCAACTGAGTGTCCAGAAATAGAAGAACAATCTTCTCATTAAGCAGCGTGTAAATAGATTTTTATGTAAAAAAGCATGACCAACTAAATTCTGTTTTATTTACTGACAGAAGAGATTAAGGGGGAGTGGAGATAAGTGTGAAAGATAAAAATTAAAATTTTAATTATATCAGACTAAAATTCCAGCATGTTTCCCAAATATCCATCTTAAACATTTTGTAAATGTTAGTCATCTTCTTCATTCTTGTACAAGCAAGTAAATAAAACTTGAAATGCCAATCAACTCAATATCATTAAGAGCATTTCTCTACATCATCCATGCTTGTTTTTCATGCAATTTATTTTTTAACTACATCACTGATAGCATTGCTTTATAACTGCTGGCACTCGAGTGTATCTAAACTGTCAACGTTCAAAGTATTTTTTCTGTGGTTTATGGCAGACAGAAAACAACCATAAATTTATGGAGTTGTTTCATCAAATTCTTATCTTTTGTCATATTCACATGTCTTCTTTCATCGGTTCTTGCGATATGCCTTCCCCATTTAATTCCCTGCACTCTTATCTTGCCCAAGACATCAGGTCTTTTGTACAGGCCCACAAGCTCCTGATTATGTCTACTCATTTGATGAGCTTTAGTTAAAGTGCCCCTGTAGCCATTTTGAAATGCAGGTGTTCCAAGGTCCCAGCATCCCTGCAGCATTTTAAGGGCTTGGGACTGGGGCAGACAAAGAACTGAGAAGCTCCCAGCCTCAGGGCCCCTGCAGATAGCCCCATGGTGGTGGAGCTGGCCAGGAGCAAATCTGTTCCCAAGTCAGTGTCTATACATGCTCAGTAACTACTCGCAAGTAAATTTGCTACTTGTATGTACAGGTAGCAAATTTACTGGCAATTAGAGACAATTACTGTGTGGTAAGTGTCTGCACATGTAGATTGTGATGTTTACTGTACAGTAATTTGCACTACTCTCGAGTAAAACGCCTCATGTAGATGTGCCAAATGCAACCTTAAATTCCAACTGTAACGACACTCTAATTGTATAGCAGACATGTTTAAAAATCCAAATGATTCTAGTTATTTCCTCATGCATAAGTATATGACTTAACAATTACTGTACAATAATTCTCATTTTCCTGAGTACAGGGGAGTATCCCCCCCATGTACAATTTTAATTTAGTGTTTACAGTCCCTCCAAGTTCTGTTCAAATCAGTGAATAAAACCAATGTTTTTGGAGCCTTCAAGACCTGGAATACACTCCCTCCAAATGTGGTACAGGCACCTACTCTGGACTTATTCAAGAAATGCTTGGATGCTTATCTTGCTGGGGTCCTTTGACCCTAGCTGACTTGCTGCCCCTGGGGCAGAGGGCTGGACTTGATAATCTTTGAGGTCCCTTCCAACCCTAACATCTATGAAATTGATGTTTGGTGTGATATTTTAATTAAGGATCTGACAGATAAAAACAGTTTCCATCCCAAACACTGTTCCTCTCCACTAGTCCCTCTTAAACCAGTGTTCTCTCAATAGTGCTGTGACAGTACTTTTTAGTTTATTTATATGCCCATGTTGTGCTGTGTCAAAAGCCTAACTAAAAACTACACAATCAACTGCATAGTTCTAAACCATCAAATTCTTAATCCTGGACAAAAAGAGGGGGGTTTTGACAACTTGTTTTTTCTTTGGCTTATTGTTATTTGTCTTTTCAGACAAGCATTTACAATCTTGCTTTTTTAATTGATACTGGATTTTGTCTGGTGTAGAAGTCAAAAAACTGATCAGCAGCTTTAAGGTTGCATTTGGCACGTCTTCCTTGTTAAAGATACTGGTATATTCTACATTTGACTTTTATGCAGTGACATAACAAGCAAAGTTGGTGCCTGGGGAAAACTCTGTGGGGGGCAGGTGGCATGTGTAAGAGTGCTGAAAGCAGGGGCAGGGGGCAGCAGTTTCACCCATTCCAGGAACTTCTAAACAGTCCCTGGCTGAGCTGCTGCTGCCACTACACACTCCCCCTGCCCTAGTTGTTGCTCTTAAAGCAGCAGTAGTCGGGGACTGTTTTTGAGTACCCAGGACATAGACTTGTTGAGGCAGAGGATTGGGGACAATTCCAGCACTCCTACTTGACACCAGGGTGGGTGCCCCATTTACCCACCCCTAGTTATACTACTCCTTTCAAGCCATCTGATACCTGTCCCAGTTCCTAAGATGTATTGAAAAATATTTCTAAAAGTTCAGCAATTTCTTTTGCTAAAACTTCTAAAACCCAAGGGTTCATCTTATTCTGCCATGCTGATATCTATATGTTTAGTTTTACCAGGTAACTCCTCCACTACTGCTTTGTTGTTAACCCCTCTTTCTTTTCTGTCCCCATCTGTCAATTCCATTAAGTTTTCTGCATTCCTTGTAGCTAAAATGCAATTAACAGAACATGACTGTTGGATGTATTACTATATTATGGCTAATCCTAAGTCAGGATTGAAGTTGGTCTTCAGCTTTTTAGGACTGCAGCTAAAATATTTTGTTCCATTATTGATTTCAGTTTTGCACTTTAGAAGAGCTCTCTGAATTCACCTAGTACGCTTTTGAAGTAGTGCTTGAATTTTACCTATATTAACTACGCAATGCATCTGAATCAGGGTTTATTTGTTATTGCTCCATCCATTTTCCCCACAATAATTCTTTCCAGCATAAGTCAAATCATTGCCAATATCAGGTAACTGTAGTTTCATAGTTTCTAGGGTTGGAAGGGACCTGAGCAGATCATCTAGTCTGACCCCCTGCCATGGCAGGAAGAGCACTGGGCCTGCAGACAACCCACAGAACATTAAAATTCTTACTTAACCTTTATAGGTAACGTCTTATTCCCACTGAGCAAATCTGCTAAACAGAAAATAGACTGACTAGGGAAAATATCTCACCTTACTTAAGACCTTTCTGCTTAAAGAGGATTCTGTCAAACTTTGGTCATGAATAAAATGAATAGAGTGATTCAGTTCATGACACTAGCTAAATGGTCCATACCACTCCATCATGCATTTTTTGGCAGTTTCAGCACAGAAGAGGTCGACTGCAAAGCTAGGTGGGGAAAACTAATACTACAAGTGCCTCAGAAGCACCTACACCACAGTTTCAGTTGTTTCTGTTTTCCATTGCAGTCAGCTACTACATTTCCTAAGCATTATTCCAAGGAAATAAACACCACTTGACAAATGGCAATTAGAATTAGAAAATGGAAAGAGAAACTGAGCGTGCTGGAACAGAACTTTCTCTAGTATAAATCAATCTGAAAAGTAGTCAGAGAGTCAGGACTGCACCTGCTGAGGACCTGGCTGGCCGTCCGAAATCTTGAGCCATCAAAAGGACATGTGACTATCACCACACTCTGATGTGAATAAATAAAAGGATGTAATTTTACTTTCCACAAGTTTCTGTTAGTGCCTGCAAGGTGGAAAGTCAATTAAGTATACAGGTTAAACTATCAAAGGGATCTTCTTTGGCTGATCTCAGTCAAGCACTAAAGCCTTGGCCAGTGGCAGCAAATCCTTAACTACTCTGTACCCTGGCTGCTCCCCCTCTCAACTATGCCACCATATTTTTATATCTCTGTCCATCTAATTTCAAGGAACTTTTCACTAAAAACATATTTATAGAAACTGTGTGTAATGCTCAAGGCACTTAAACTGCACACTCTTGTCTCATTAAATGGGAAATCAATGAGAAGTTATTTCCATTTGACAAAAGTTGGCTCCAAGTCTAAAGAATGTCTAAACATTAAACCTTTCAGCTTAGCTGGTCCTTCACGGTCTCATCTGGTTGTGCTGTTCACATGCTCTATAAAACAATAGCACATATATTTATAGTCATCACCAGAAAATCTGTGATATATGTGACATTGCATATCTGTCTTAATATAAGCAATAAAAACAAATTAAAATGCTCTAACAGTTTTATAAGCTAGAAAGTATTTTCTTTTCACACAAAGCTAGAGTGATTCCAACACTTTTTTAAAAAAAAGGCAATGCCAACTTTGAAAGATACTAAGCCAAATCCATACTTGATGTGATTGAAATCAATAGAGATGATGTATTTGGTCCCTTCAGTTTGTAAAAAAAAAAGTAATGCTTGTACTACAAAACCTACATTAAGACCTCCAGAAATATTTTATTTGACTTTTAAAGGCCATCTCTATGAAGCAATTGATTTTACTGTGATATGGGTCACACTGAAGTCAGGTTTTATTGTTCATTTTCATCTTCTGGTTTGCTTTTCTTTTCATTTCTTAGGGACAGATATATAACAGTGATCCTATAGTGGGTGTTTATACACATACACAGTCTTTTTCTACTGAAAGGAGATCTATGTTTAGGGACTCTGGGCATATGGATGACTGGATGCGAATCCAGCAGTGGAACTCAAGCTTTGTTATTGTTGCTCCTTCACGCCTGCTGCATATTCCTCATTTGAATTCTAAATTCTCACCACAACAAATAATTTCAATGTTACAAATGGAAGATCATGAATTGAAGCAAGGACTAAGCAGCAGGAGCAGATGAACTCCAAACAACAAAGATCTTGTTTCCACGCAAATGTTCCCAACAGTGAAAATGAGGGAAAAGAAGTAGATAAAATACACAGATGTATCAGTAGAATCATTTCAAAGCAGAATGTTTATACAGCTTTCTGTGAAGCATGACTGGAAATTTAGTATTTCTAGTGGGAGTTATGTGCAAAGCTGGTTCAAGTACATATTTTAGTCTAACAGGGAATACATATTATCCCTTACTATGAATTAGCAATAAAATAAAAACCAGTAACCCCTAAAGCACAAAACTGCAATATTTTTCATTTCTACACAAAGCAAGTTTATTTATACTGCACTGAAATACTCAGTAATTGCAGCTACCTCTGGACTTCTACAATCTGTGCTTAGTTTTTCTATGGTTCCCCAATTAGCATTCAAATTATTACTTTTCCACAAACCTTACAGTTACTGTCACAATATGGGTACTTGCTCCCATGAATGGTCAAGTCCCCAAGCATCCCTCTAACACATTAATCTCTTACACTTATTTTTTCATCATGTTTTCTATTCCTAGCTCATAATTTTTTAAATAAAAAGATGAGCCAATCGAAGGGTTATGTTTGTATAATTTATTTGTTGTTGTTATAGGTACTCCTGGCCACACTGCCTAATAATGGCCATCTCACTCTGTTGTTTGAAAACCTGCTCATGACTTAAATGCTTTAATCCTCAGGTTGAACTTCACTTCGGAAAGATTTTTTCCTTTCTTCTAGAAAATTTCAATCAAAGCAATTCAGCCATTTCCAATAAGACTAGTGAAAAATGGGTTATTTTTCCAGTATTATAAAAATCTGGTGAGTTTGTCACTGGCAAGATGGCAGAGCAGTTAAGGTGCCTTGTTGCAGTTCTAGAGGTGTCAGTTTGAGCCCTGCTCCAGATTCTTGCCAAATCTGCCCCCAATCATCACTACTTTAAATGAGTACCTGGTCATTTGGGATGCAGAATCAAAGGCAGCTGTATGCAATAGCAGCCGCATCATTTCCTAGCACATCACCGCCTACAGAAACTGGTGTGCTTTAGCCATGCTAGCCCTATAAACTACTAGGCACAACAGAGTGTTTGGTCTTTTGGAGGAGTGAAGTTGACTCCATGTTTTGAATGGGGTTTGGCAGAGAAGTGGTCTTTATGTTAGGAAAGTGCCTTTTGCTATCAGTGAAAATCTACCTACATTTGGCCAAGCTCAAAGCTTTTGGGAAAAAATAACATTGCAGCTTTTGCAGATTTTTTTTAAACAAAGGAAATTATGTTAAAACCCCCCACCATTTTGAGAACATTATTAAAGTTGCAAAGTTAAGCACTCAAAAGTTTTAGAAATTGCTAAAATTAAGATTACCTGTGCAATCTTAATTTGGCCACCTTATGCTGAAGAACACACGTCAATGGAGAATGAGATTCTATGCTTGCATTTGCCACATAGTTCCTATGTGATGCCATTTTTAAACTTAACACTTTAAATTGATAGTCAACAATTGTGTATATCCCATTTTTGGATGCTTGACTGCAGACCTTTGGATCTAATTTGAGGATGTGCTGCAAAATTAACAATTGCAACTGAAGTCAATGAGAGTTATGATATAATTGTACTAGTGCTTTGGAAAAATTGGTTTCCAGGTATCTTACAATTAGGCTTAAAAAGTAGATCTCCCCCTCTCTCTACCTGCATTCCTCATTGTGAAATAGTGACAGTGCCATCCTCTTACCACAGATATTCATATAGCCAGGCAGAGGAAAAATGAAAGGAAGTTAGCAGTTCTATATTCAGAACAGGGTTTGAATAGTGTCTAATAAATAAGTCATGGGCCATAACATGCAATTAAAGGCAGTATCAGAATACATATGAACAAGGAAACTGAATCAAGATTGCTCAGGCAATCATAACTTTGGCATGCTTTAACTTTTGAGTACTTGTATTTGCAACCCTAATAATGGTTGCTTTGATATAGTTTCGGTGTGCAATTTAGGTTTTATAAAGTAGCACCAAAAATGTCCTCATCAAAAAGCCACCATGGAAAAAGGTCTGTCTTGCTATCTTCAGCAAATAAAAATAATGCAAACCACAGTGAAAGAGAAGAGGGGAAAAATAAATTCCTTGGCTGGGAAGTTATTGAAAGTTTGAAGCCAGGGACACAGACAGTTGGCAGGAGGACATGAAGGATATTTCCCTGGCTTCTTCCCACTTCAAATTTATCACTGCCTTACAAACACAGTAGTGACAGGACTACTGTTCCTCTCATGTGCTCCCTCCCTTCACTTTCCCTACAAATAATAAAAGAAATATAAAAAATCTGGGATTAGCTTTCCCATAACTCTAAGATAAGTATTTGAGGATAAAGAGCATCATTGTACATGCTGGTAGGGGGAAAAAGCCACAGAAAGTTCATTACGCTTGAAGGCTTTCTAAATGCAGTGCAGCTTTCTTTCAAAGGCATTACTACTGTACAAGAACACAATACTACCTGGCAATGAAAAGACAGCATTGCAGGCTGATTTTTTAAAATCACAGTTTGTTTTAATTATTGTTGTGTTGTGCTATATTATGTATGGCAACATTTCTCAACTTTTATAGATTTCAGGCATCTCAACAGACTCAAGGCATCCCACAGAAAATGCTAGCTCTTAGCTTTCACTCTTTTTTCAACCACAGAAAAATAATACAGCAAGTTTTCTGTTGCATAAAATTCAAAAAGATCACAACAGGCCAGCATGTTTTTAACACTGTTGATTCCTAGTTGAAATCTTTGGGTACATCCCCATGAGTGGGAACAGGCGTTTCCCCAGGGACAAGCAGGAACAGTACAATATGTTCCACTGATGCTTGTCCCCAGGAAACACCTGGGGGAATGTCCTAGGTGGGGTAGGGGAGGCTTGGTCCAGCACCTGGGCTGTTTCCAGCAGCCTTACCTAGGGTCCTGGGGGCTGCAGCCATAGCAACCCGGAAACAGGAAACCTGGTCGGCAGCCAGATTGTAGCTCCAGCTAGCCAGGCTCAAGTTTCAGGCAGCACACACTGCTGTCACATGTGCCGCCCCACGTTTTTTAGGAGCAGGTTTTTTTTATGGGTCTTCAGCACCACATACCATGCATACATGCTCGTCTGGACGCACCTTTGAGTTTATCTTCTAAATCAGGTTCGCACACCTAACAGTGCTAACATTATGTGACACCATGCACCACCCTTGAAATGTTCTCAATGCACCTCAGGGTGTCAACTTGGTTGAGAATCACTGATGTATGGCCCTAGTATTCCACATGCAGCCTAGGTACAGACATTCAAAAAGACCGAGGTGGAGTTGATCTATGTTACGCAGTTTTCTGTAAACAGCGTGGCTTAGATCAGTAGCAAACAGAACACACATTTGCCTTTGGTGAGTGGTAGGGGGCAAATCTTAAACCAGGTTTCATCATTTTTAAACTAGTCAATGTGTGCTGAACAAATGTTCTATTATGGGTACAGGCCAGTTTTGTGTGTGTAACTTCTGTCCTGTTACAGGTATAGACTGGTTTCCAATTGCTTATACTGGTAAAAGTGTAATGTCTGTATGTGGTCATAAGAAACCTGTTTACCTACTTTGCTCATAACAGAATGTCTCATGCCTGCCTTTTATTTTCTGACTTTGGTGATCAGGGTTTAAATGTCTTTAGTTAGCAGGGTTTATAGGACACACTCCAACAAAATTATTCTTGGTTGCATCTCAGAAAACATCCAGTTATCTAATGGTGCCCTTAGGCCTGTGCTCCCAAGAATCAGCTTGGCAGCCAGTTGACAGTGGCAATAGTAAAGTTGTGACTATGCAGACACTGAAGAAATTCAATCCCAAATGAGAAGTTGAATGGCATATTGCATTTCTTAATTCAAAAGTACTTCCAAAACATAGGACCAGCCCTATTTTAATTGCTTCTGATCCGGTCTACCATCCTCAGAAAAATAAAGTCATCCTCGCTATGGCATTAAGCTAATTCTCTTTAAAATTTCAGGGAAAACATAGATTCTTCCCACGAATAGACTTGTTGATATTAGGGTATGCTCATTCCAAAACCAAAACTGCAGCAGATAGAGCACACAGTCTGTCTATTCCAGTGATAGGGTAGATATCTTATTCATTTGAACAATGGGGAATATTTACCAAACGATCATTAAAGTATAGGAATCATAGGAAAGGAAGGCTGGAAGGACCCTCACAGGATCATTTAGCTCAGCCCCCGGCTCAAGTAAGGAGCATCCCTGACCAAACCATCCCAGCCAAGTGTCTGTCTAACCTGCTCTTGAAAATGTCCAGGAATGGAGAGTCCCTGTAGTTTCTCTAAGTATCATGTTCCAATGCTTCGCCACCCTCATAATACAAAAATTCCTCCTAATCTCCAACCTAAATTTCATTTGGTGCAGTTGGAAGCCATTCCTCCTAGACCTGCCCCCTATAGCCACAAAGAAAAAGCTATCTCTATTCCCCTTATAATCACTCTTCAGGTATTTGATGACCGTTATCAAATTCCCACCTCAGTTTTCTCTTCTCCAGACTAAAGAACTCTAGTTCTTTCAGCCTTGCCCAATAAATCTTGCTTCTTGCATCTAATAACTTTTGTTGCTCTCTGCTGGACTCTTTCCAACCTGTCTATATCTTTCTTAAAGTGGTTCAGACTAGATACAATGGGCATTGATAGAAGTGATATTCGTCATGCGATCAGTCCCCTGAAAGTGGTCTACAGCCATGCCATGACAGAAGTGCATAGCTGCACAGCACTTTAAAAGTGCTCGATCACACAACAAATTAACCCTCATCTAATGAGTGTTCAGATGAAGATGCTCCAAAGCAAAGCACCTTCATTAACTTCAGTCAGCCCTGTGGGTAATCAGGACTGGGCTGATACAGCCTGAGCTGGAAGGAGAGCGGGTGGATTGAAGCCCCTGCCACCTCATATTTCCCCTTCCCTCTCCTCCTCCAGGTCAGACTGGGCAAACTCCAGCCTGGAACTCTATACCCTCCCATCCTGCAAACAGCACTGGAGCTGGCAGGCAGCCTCTTTGCTGGATCAGCTCCAAAGTGGAGCTCGATTTCCTCTCCTCCCCACCCCCTCCAACTGACCAAACAACAAACATCTGTTAAGTCAGAGGAATCGCTGTAACTCATGGCACTTTCTGTAGTGCCATGAGTTAGAGCAGGAGGCTGCATATCTGTCAGCGCCAGTACTACAGGCAAGGTCTCCCCAGTACAGCAGAAGGACTACTTCACTTGATTTTGTAAGAGACACTCCTGCTGTTAATACAATCCAGTATACTATTGACTTTTTTTGCAACTTGAGCACACTGTTTGCTTATATTCAGCCTATGGTGTATTGTACTCCCAGGTCTTTCTCTGTAGTACTGCTGCCTAGCCTACCATTCCCCAGTGTGTGTTTGTACATCTAATTATTCCATCTCAAGTGCAGAACTTTGCACTTCTCCTGGTAGACTTCTATCTGATTGATTTCAAACCATTTCTAGAGCTTATCCAGGTCATTCTTGATCCTAGTCTTACCCTTCAGAGTGTCTGCAAGTCCATCCAACCTTTTTAAAGTATGGTTTTAAACATAAAACCACTGGCATCACCACTACTTTTAATGATATTTGTAAATTAATTCAAGGGATCTCCGAAAACTGAAGGTTTGACTGCGTCCAAAACCTGGATGCAATTAAATTAACATTTAAATAAAAAGTGAATTTCTTGTTCAACTTATGGCTTCGTTAAATATTTATACACCAAAAAGTCAGAGAAAGCACAGCACATGAACTAATAGAGGGAACTGAAGATACACTGAAATGCCTTAAAATACCTCCTACAACTTTTGTGTATGCATATAGATGACACATATTCCAATTTATAGGGTAATATTAAAACATGCATTGACAAATATTTCAGGAAGGTAACAGCCTGGCTTTAGGTAGCTGAAGTTATGAACTAGCAATTTTATTTTCATCACTTAGCTTCCTCTTTAAAACTTGGCACTAGAGGTTACGTTTGAATAATAACAAGGCTAGGCATCTAAATCATTCAGCAGTCATACTTTATTGTGAAAAAAAAATTCAGTTCAACTTGACAAACATCAGAATTATGACCCATCTAAATCACCACCACAATTTGATTTTTAGTACTAAGACTGCTATTTGGAATTGATTAAATGATCAGATGTTGCAAGCTTTTTTCCCCTCTCCTCCTCTTGTGTGACATATGAATTCCATTTACTTTTTTTTTTCTAAGGTAACTTCCCAGACATTTCCAATTATTAAATCAAACCTACCATTTTCAGTTGGCCGAGAGCTCAGGAAACAAGTTTTTTAGCCATTTGATATGGATTTTGCTTTTGACTGTCAGCCACTTATAAAAAGGTTAGTCATTCATCTATCACACATTTTTAGACATAAATGAGGGTCTGAGTCTTCACTTTTCACAAAAACAGATTCTGCCCTTCCTCACACTCAGATCAAATGTACGTTCCCCAAACGCCATCACTAGAGTTTGGCATCAGCTCTAGTATCCAAACACTATACAAATGGTAAGCACATCAATATAAAACCTAATAAAAATATTCAGGAAAATTTTTACTCTGAGGTTGAAAACGTTTCTGTAAAATTTCAGCTGCCACAA
>NW_017728996.1:36839541-36841254 GCF_001723915.1 Gavialis gangeticus
AAATATTCAGGAAAATTTTTACTCTGAGGTTGAAAACGTTTCTGTAAAATTTCAGCTGCCACAAAAACTCAAAGCAAAACAATGAACTTGCAGAGTCCGCCTAAATATTGAACTGTTTTATCTTTGTAACTTGCCAACACAATCCAGAGGTTAAAATGCTGCTTACATCATTGCTACCACAAGTTCATCACCCCTTGTAGCAGACACTCAAGAAATTTTTTTTTTTTTTCAGAAAATCCCCAAAAAACCTTTCAAACTTTTTAGTCCATCCAGCACTGCAACAATGCAGAGTGATGCAGGTTGCTTTCAGTAGACTGAATTCTTGGCCAGAACAAGTAAAACTGGAATGCAAGTGTGAACAAGTGCATTAACACAACAGCTCAGAGGGTCAACAGTGGGTTTTCCATGCTAGCTTGGCAGATGTAGTGATGTCTGAAATACCAAAATGCTCTATTGTAGAGCGAGCTCACAGATGTTTAAACAGCAATATACCAGTGTATGATCTTTGCATGGCGTAGTGAAGAAATACATTTTCTAAAGTTATATAATAAAGGATAAGATGAGCTATCTTTATTTAGGATTTTGTAGATTCAGTATTACATGCAAAATAACTATGCTCAGAAGAAAACAGCATATGTTGACATGATGTGGGAGGATGTACTTACTTTCCCCTGCTAATTGACTGCAGGAAGTATATTTGCATGCAAACTCAAGCTAAAGTACCAATATTCATGCCACTTCACAAGAAAGCAATTACCTTTTCTTACACTGGCCTGGATGAAAACACTGCCTCAGCCCTACAATATTCTCCAATAGTACAGAGCTCTTAAAAAGACTATTACAGCCATTTATAGTTAATGATCTGTAATTGAAAACTCCTGGACTTATGAAAGGGTTGGAGAGCAGGCAGGCTGAAATGCCAGGATATGGACTTGACAAAGCACCTGAAACTCTTCCACCAAAAATAGGATTCATTGAATTCAAAGTGCTTTCAACATTGCATAGATGCCAGTGAAATATTTTCAGACATGGAATATGAACTAAATGCCTAACTTTCACAACAGATCTTAGAAAGTTGTAACAATGTAAAGGAAATTCATAGATGAAGACTGAAAGGACCAACTTGAGGAAAGACTAAATGAGTTAAATATGTCTGAACAGGCTAAATCTTATGTGTTAATATGGTGACCGTCTACATAGCATAAACACCAACAACAGACATAGGAATGTCTTGCCATGAGAAAGACAAAAAAGGAGGCACTTACAGTGAATACCAGGAAGTGTGTCTGGACTTTCAATAGGAGAGAAAGATTTTAAGAGGAGAGGAATCTGATCTTGCTACATTTCACTGAATTTTAAAGAGATTATTTCAAGCCATATGAGGTTTAATTTTAATGTCCAGTGGCTAAATATAAAGAACTGTTTCAAGGGGAAAAATGTGAGTTAATGCCAGGTCTTATGCAGCTGCAGCACCTAAGAGGTGGAGAGGAGTATTAATGCCCTTAAGGTAATGCACAAGGGTACCAGCACATCCACACACGCACAACATGAGAGAACCATTCCTCAACCTTTATCACGAGAAGGGGTAACATGAAAAAAACTAGCATGCTGGTATAAAAAGAAGTTTACTTTAAACTGGAAGCACATGATATAAAATGCCTTAATCAGAATAACATTGTTATTGAGGCCAAGTACAGACATTACAGTTTTACC
>NW_017728996.1:36846254-36846940 GCF_001723915.1 Gavialis gangeticus
GAGTGTAGGAGGGCTGTTAGGAAGGCCAAGGTGGAGGTGGAGCTCAGGCTAGCAACCAGGATTAAGGACAACAAAAAGTCCTTCTTCAAATACATTGGGAGTAAGAAGTGGGCACCGGGTAATGTAGGGCCCCTGTTAGACTAAAATGGTAATCTTGTGGCTACGTCAGATGAGAAAGCCAAAATCTTTAACAAGTTCTTTGCCTCTGTTTTCTTCAACAGGGAACAAGACAGCTCTCCCACCACAGGTAGGGGAAATCTTGAGGATAGCACTGGCAGGCCTCAGGTCTGCACAGAAGTAGTTAGGGATCTTCTAGAAGGGCTGGATGTTTTTAAATCTGTGGACCCTGATGCCCTCCACCCATGGATGTTGAGGGAGCTGGCGGGGGTCATTGCTGTGCCCTTGGCCTAGCTGTACAATTGATCGTGGTCCATGGGCCAGGTGCCCGGAGACTGGAAACTAGCTAATGTGGTCCCCATCTATAAGAAAGGGAGAAAGGTGGACCCAGGAAACTATAGGCCCATAAGCCTCACATCTGTCTTGGGGAAAATCCTTGAAAAAATTATCAAGGAGCACATCTCTGAGGGCCCAGCAGAGGAGATCATGCCCAGGGCAAATCAACATGGGTTCATCAAAGGCAGGTCCTGCCAGACCAACCTGATGGCCTTTTATGACCAGGTAACTAA
>NW_017728996.1:36851940-36852470 GCF_001723915.1 Gavialis gangeticus
TTCATCAAAGGCAGGTCCTGCCAGACCAACCTGATGGCCTTTTATGACCAGGTAACTAAATCCCTGGATGATGGTGTCACCATGGATGTAGTCTTTCTGGACTTTAAGAAGGCTTTTGACACTCTCTCACACCCCATTCTCATTAATAAACTGAGCGACTGTGGCATTGATGCCTACACAGTTGGATAGGTCAAAAATTGGCTAATGGGGCACACCCAGAGAGTGGTGGTGGTCGGGTCATACTCGACCTGGTGGGATGTGAACAGTGGGGTCCCCCAGGCCTTGGTCCTGGGGCCTACACTGTTCTACATCTTCACCAGCGACTTGGACGAGGGGGTGGAAAACACTTTGTCCAAGTTTGCCAGTGACACCAAGATGTGGGGAGAGGTAGGCACACTCAAAGGGAGAGAGAGGCTGCAATTAGACTGAGACAGACTACAGAAGTGGGCGGATGGTAATAGGATGGGATTCAATGTAGATAAATGCAGGTTGCTGCACCTGGGGAGAAGGAATCCACAGCATACATACAA
>NW_017728996.1:36852481-36868602 GCF_001723915.1 Gavialis gangeticus
TTATATTACCTCTGATTTTTTAGGTCTAAATATTATGCAGATTTTTCCTGAACTTGGCTTTGGGATATTCATAGCATATGCATCATTTTTTTAATGCTTAAGTTATCAATATGTACCCTGAATATCTAATCCCTATCCTCCTAACTATTCTAATGATCTTTAGGTGGCATGTCTAAATTAAAGAATTTGTGGATAATGTACAATAGAATTGTGCGTGTCTTGGAATCTATTATTTTACATAAAATGTCTTAAGAAGTGGTGCTGAGCCAAGGTGAAAGAATTATTAATTCCTCTAGTCACTTATCTCTGTAGAATATAGACTTGTTTAGGACTGTGGGCATGCACGTATTATAAGATTGCACAAAAGAGATTACAATGACCATGATTTTGTTTTGTGCTTGTACAGTGCCTAACACTGGGAGCAGCTGATCCTTGACCTAGGATCCTAGATGTTACAACAATATAAAATAATTTATACTTCCAGTATACATTTTTAAATGTCTTCAACCCTTTACTAAGATCCCCATCCTCCTACCTGTGCAATGGCATATCTAAATTGAGGGTTTATGGCTAATACAAATATGTCAAATGACCAGATGTATCTTTTATTATTTCATTTTTGCGCACACAACAATCTTGAGCCTTTCTTCATCTGCATTCCCCCTCTGGGGTAATTTTTACAGTATGGATCACACTACTCACTGTGGAACACATTTAAATTAGAGACAATATGTCAGCAAAGGTTTCTGAGCTGAAATCCCAAACCCTTTTCCACAGTGTTATTTAACTGATATTTAAATGATGTTGCCATGTGGTAATGTTGTAATTTTTTTCTGCTACTCGTGCAATGAGTTTTTAGTTAATACTTTTAAAAAATCCTACTTGAAGGGTCAAATGGTCAAAGAAACCACAGAACAGATGAAGTAAAATAAACTTGTATATGCTTTTATTTAAATAAGCTTTCCAGGCACCTACAAAATGGCGAACATACAATCCCACACTGTTTAAAAGGAAAATGCTACACACAAAGTCAAACTTAAGTTCCTTCAGGAAAAAAGCATCTTCAGAGCCTCATTTTGCCATTATGCAATAACAAGCCTATGCAAATCTCAAAAAAAATAATGTACTGCTAATGGCAATGGGCAATACCACTGGCACTGGTAGCCCTGTTACAAGTCTTCAGTAGCAAAATAGTTTCAAATATGGGTACTTACAGATCACCCTCTCAAGACAATAAGAGAGCTTTCCGTGAACACTGATCAGTGTATTCTTCTAAAACAGTCTGTTGGCCATGAACACAGCTGGGCAAAAATCAGAATGTCCATTCTGCATAAAGTTTGGAAACATCATTTTTCCCCCATAATCAGTATTAATAGTCATCAATGAAATCATTTCCACATAATGGAAAACTGTGCAGAGGGCCATAAGCTGCCAAGCAACCAGGAATCCCAGAAGCCCAGGAAGCCTGCCCACCCACTAACCACCAGGGAACCACATTGACTTCAAATGGATTCAATATATTCCCACAGAACACTTTAGTTCCACTCAATCAGAATTTTCTAATGAAAAAAAACCTGTTCCATCAGAATTTTTTCACCCTAGTGGTCATCACTTGAATTTCAAAGAGGACATGAACACCACATGCCCCTGGAGGGGCACAGCGACTGTCCGCAGGTGGCAGCGGTGGTGTCGGCTGCAGAGGCATGGTAGCGGTGAGCGGGGAGCTCCTACCAGGCAGCTATGGTGGTGTTGGCGGCAGGGGCAGGCCGAGTGGGGAGCTCCTGCAGGCAGTGACAGTGGTGTCGGCAGCGGGGGGGCCAGGGGCAAGCACCACTGGCAGTGTTGGGTGCGTGGCAAAGAGCAATTGCCCACAGGCACCACCAGCAGCATCAGCGGTGCTCTTTGTAGGGGCTGCACCGCCAATCTCAGGGGGTGCACACGCACCCACGTGCACCTCCTACACATTGCCAATAAAAGAGGAGGAAACTGAAATACAAAACACAATGACTGACATAGAGACCAGGGACAGAAGTTACATTTAGGTGACCAGATACTGGTTTAAACCTGTAACAGAACAGAAGTTCAGTGCACATAAACCAGTTTTAAAATGACTGAAACTGGTTTAAGATAAATCTGATTGAATGTAGTATCAGACTTAACTGATTTGGGATAAACTGGTTTAATTAACTTTGGTCCCATACCCCTTCCTGGTTTCAGTTAAACCAGTCCCCCAGCATGCTTACCAGCCTTGGACTGTGCTGTGCTGTCTGCTCCAGGGGTGGGCAGGGGCATGGCCAGACACAGGCCCAGCACAGCCCATTCCCTGCTCCATCCCTGGGGATCTCAGCTGGGGTCTTGCTGGCCTGGTGGAGCAACCCATCAGAGAAATACCACCCCCCACCATTCCAGCAGCAGGGGCATGACCAGAGCTGGTGGGTATGGACCTGCCACCCACCTGCCTCACGCATGGCTGAGGCTGCAGCTGTGGTGCTGAGCGGGGCCAGCCCACAGGTGTTGCTGAGGGCAGACACAGAGGAGCCAGCCCAGCCTGGGCTGTGGGGGTGTGGCCCTTCCCAACCAGCTACACCTCAGGCTGGGGCCACAGGAGCTGTGCTGCAGGATTGCTCCCAGCCCCTGGTGCCCAGGCAGGGCAGGGCTGTCATGGAACTGCAGCTGTTTGGGAAGGGCCTGGCTGGGCCGGCCTGAGCTGGGCCCCCCAGCCAGCTGCAGCTCCGTGACAGCCTGCCCTGGCAACACAGGCAGCTGCTGGCCAGACCGCAGGCTGCCCAGGCTGGCTCAGAGGCTCTGGCAGGCCTGGAGCTTGGCAGCCCCCCACCATGGGGACACAGGTGCCCGCAGCCACTGCTGCACCCCCTGTCCGGTGCAGCACCCTGCCAGCTGCAGCTACACAAGCTGCACACTGGGCAAGCCTGGTGGGGCTGTTCTGTGTGCCCAAGATAACCACTCTCTCTGCAGTCTCTCAGTTCTACTCCTCAAAGGGAATTTACAAAACAACTTTTGTAGATACGCCTATTAATTTCACTTCATGGATCTACTGGATACAAAAAATCATGAACTAAATAGAGACACTGGATTTATAGCACACTATAACCTACCTGCCATCTGAGAACCCCAGGTAACCTCTCTACAGTTAGCTGGCTGCATTTTTTTTACCAGGTCAACATCCCCCTTCTCCACCTCTCCAGACCCACTTATTGTCTACCAAGCACTTGCATTTTCACAGACCTGCATTTTTGCATACTGGCTTCTCATCTACCCAGGAGAGCACCCAAATCAACAGCAGACTCTCTCTAGCATCTGAAGAAGGGTGTTTGAGCCTGAAAGCTTGCAAAGAACAATTTTTCCAACTATTTAGTTGATCTAATAAAAGATATCACTTTTACCCAAAGAACCTTGCCTGCCTATATCCTTAGCCGACATGGCTACAAACAACAACCCTTATTTTAGCTAGGGCTGCATATGTGGTATGCCTGGATGCAAGAGGGACTGATGTTTATTATACGTTTTCTGCTTAAAGAGGTGACAGAGCTGCAGAGTCTGAGGATGGATGTGCAAAGTGCACATGCAGGTGCTGAAGACAAGGAGCCACTTGCACAATGAGAAAATAGGTTTAATGCCCTGCAAAAACACTTGCACAAATATAAGCCTTTTCCAGGCTCTCACTAACTAAAATCTGCAAACTTAACTTTTTAAGAACCAAGCTGTCAGTCATGTAAAATGAGTTCAGCGATAAATGAAAAAAACAATAAATGTACAACCATGAGGAAATGACTTGAGGACTACAGCAGATTGAGTTAATTTGTCATTAATTAATTGCCCTTAGGAAAAACTGTAGAGGGAGTGGCCAAACACCTGGGTACCAGTTAACAGAATCTTTTCCCATGATAAGTTACACCTACCTCCTGGGATTTACCAAAAACAGAAAATAGTTTGTGTTCCCTGGATGCTGGCGGAGACCCTGGAGCATGTTGTGGCTGATAAATTAAATTAAAGACCAAAGTAAAAGTATTTAGACAGGAACAAGAAGTAAATAAATAAGTAAATAAATAGAAACCTATGGGCCAGCCTTGTTTTCTTTTGGTTCCTGCCGTTACTCCGATAACTGTTTCTACTTAATTATTAATTAAAACTATTAATTACCACAGTCCTGGGAGAAACAAGTCCCTGAACAGCAACTGCAGCTTTCACCTATCTAATGGAAACATTATCATCTGAAGAATGCCCCCATGCACATTATATCCCATTTTTGTTCAAGTTTAAATGGAGCTTCGGCACTTACTTTAACATTGGTCTTTTTACACCACTCGCCTTACCACCATCCCAAACCCACGAGAACTTATACCTAGTTTTGCTTCCTCTTTCTTTCTTTTCCAGCCCTCTGGTATCTTCACTGTCTCGCAAGTTCACAACTCTCTCCTTTCTATTCCAGATGCCATCATCTAATAAGGTCCTTTCTTCATTATCCCTTGTGAGGGCCCTTCCAGCCCTGGGTCTGGTTATCAACCATCTCTTCCTGCATTACTCTTAACTCTCCCTCTCACCTTCTACTTTATTGGAAATGCTGCTGCTACACTCATCTTTCTTTTGGGCTCTCTGTATCATCCAACCTGTTGCTTCACTGCATGATTTACTTCATGCTTTTTTAATGTTTGTTTCTAAGGCTTTGGTGAAGACATTTTCACTCCACCTAATTTCTGCTCTGGTTTCCCCTTAATCTAGTAAACTCTTCAAAGAAGAAGGCACTTGCTTTTGAGTTTGGGAAGCCCCTGACATACTGTGGCAGTACCAAAGATAATTTAAAAAAAAAAAAAAAAAATCACTCCTCCCAATGATCTCTCCTAAATTCTCCCTTCCTTCTTTCATTGGTGGGACAGCCTGTGTCTCACCTCCACCATGCAAACTCCTCTTTCAGATCACCCATTACATTCTAATGCAATAGATTTTTAATCCTCATATCATAAACCCTAACTCGTAATAAATTTGCGAAGATATGACAGCAACGAGAGTCTGTCGGAAAGATTATGCCTATACAATGCAGTGTCATGTATATAGACAGTGGAGTTAGCTATAAATAAGCTAAATCAGTATTAGAAGCTGTATTCTCATGTTAACATGGCATTCTGCCCAGCGTAAGCTAATTTACAAAATCATGGTATGTTGATATATCAGAAAAGGCAGCTGCTTCTCACAGTACAAGCTTAGGTCTGGGAATCAGGAGAAATGACTGCTAATTCTATCCTGCCTCAGCTGTCTACTTATCTCAGGGGTGGGTGAAATATGGCCCATAAGCCAGATTCAGCCTGCCAACAAATTCGATCTGGCCTGCAGGTGAACAGCTGCCAACTAACTGGATCTAGCCCTCGGTGGCTGGTGGGTTAGGCTGGTGGGTGGCACTGCTTCCACCCAGTAGCATCAGGCATCATCTGTGGACCTGGTCAGGGCTTCCAAAGCAACAGGCAAGTGGTAGCATCACCTGTGGATGATACCAGTCAGTTCTGAAGCCCTGACACAGAACTACCAATAATGTCTACAGCTGATGCTGCCACTTACTCGTCATGGCAGCAGCTCCTGCCTGGGTCCACAGGTGATGCCACTGGCAGGTTCCAGATCAGGGCTCTGGGCACGAGTTTCCACTGTGCCAGGAGGGTGGTGGCATCAGCTGAGGATGCTGCTTGCACATTCTGCATCCAGGCCCCTGAACCTATCGGCAGCATCCACAGCTGACAACCCCACCCACGCACTGCGGCAAACTACAAATAACAGAAAAGGTGTATGACACAGGTGAGAATTGGCCCCAAATGCCCACCCCAGTTTCTCAATAACAAAACTCTTCTTCCTTTCTAGCTGATCTCTGTTTAGGTATTCTGCTCTCCCTGCATGTTTGTCACTCTGTCGTATCCATTCTGGTGGGTTCTGGAAGGACGCGGAAACAGAAACAGAGAGAGACAGACAGGCAGAGGAGAGAAATGGATATGGCTCTTGACAGATCCCCAAATCTCATTAAGCATCCCTCCAGCCAAAATAATTGCCCAGCCCTGACTTATCTTTTATTATGCTGTATAGCAAAGTTGCATAAACTTTCTGTGCCTCAGCTTCTTCCTCTATCCAAAGGGAATCATACATATTCCATGGGGGTATAATGACTATTTGAAGCTCTGAATGGATGCTATAAGATATTGCTGCTATAGATATTCCTCAAGCTACTCTTCTTTGAAATCAGCATACAACAAGATTTTTTCCTGGTCTGAAACTGAATTATGGGATATTTTAAGTTAATAAAATAAATATGTATCCTTTTGATTTTTAACCACCTGAACAACATAAGTCCAGTGTGTTGAGCTAACCATCATATGTCCCTTAGATTAACAAAGAGAAGAACAGACTTACATTTGTGTTGCAAAGCTTATGTTGCTTGTAGGCTCCAGTACACACAATAGCTGCAGCCCTCTGAGACACACTTTGGACAGTCTGATGTGACACAAAGCCATGATGGGTTAAGCCACTACCATGGAACAAATTCTGAGATGCAGGAAAGGCCTGAGAATGGGTTGAAGCATGCTGATAAACTGAGGGCCCTGAGACCTGATGTCCAGGCTGAAGTCCATGTTCTTCTTGGTAAACATTTGCATGTTGAAGTGAAGGATTAGCTGGATGGGTGTACGGATGGCTCCCAAGACCTGGATTTTGCTGATATGCTTGGTTCCTTGGTAACTGTCGCTGCCTCCGTAGTTTTCGAGGTGCCTGCCCAGTGTCAGTTTGCAGAGGTAATATATATGGCACTTTTCCATATCCATATTTCCCTGGGCCAATGGGATTTCTGTTTCTAAGGGAAGATAAATAAAACCATACTGAGTTGACAAAGGTATGAACACTTAGATGCTTATATGAATTTTACCTACAACTAATAGCTTAGAAAGATTTAGAAAAGGTTCATAAGAACCATTAGTATATTTTAAAGAATACTTATACAATATTCTGTTCTCATTTTGCATATTAGCAATCACAGAGTATGCAACACCAAGCTCTGTGGCAGCAAGCAGTCATTAAGTACTCACCAAGAAAGACCAACCATTGAGTAAGGAGCAATGATGTCAGCCTGCATACCAAGGCAGAGCATTCTGCTTGACTTCAGCTGTATTCAGTTTTTAATCAAGGTTTGTTCTTGAGATAACATGCAAATGTCTGTCTTAAAGGTAGTGTCTTCAACCTTTGGCATTCTTCTTTAAAATGACAATTTAAATTTTTAAAGCAACCATATTTTTAAAACTCATGGCTATGCTATGCTTTCATTGACATTCCAGTACAAATAAGGCTTGTACTCTCTATTACTGGTTTAGACCTTCATTTCTACATGCAGAAGTTGTTGAGAATTATTTGGAAAGGAAACAGTACAGATGTTCACCCTGCAGCTGCCCCCTCTCCCCTGCTCTTCACATCTGCCAGAAACTGAAGTGATCTTGTCTTGAGAAGGTGAAGGGAGCAGTGCCTGCTCCACTTTTCCTAGTCCTTAGCTCTGCTCCCAGTCTTTGGGAGAAGAGCAGATAGAGCACTAGGGAAAAGACCCCACGGTCCTTCTCCAATCCAGGTACTTCCTAGCTGGGGAAAGAGGTAGGTAGCAGCTGTGGCTGCTTCTCTCCCCTTCTGGATGGATCTGGGAGGGGAAGGGAGTAGTGAGGCAAAGCCTCCAGCTACTTTCCCAAGCCAGGCAGTGCCAAGGTTTAGGAGTGAAGCAGAGAGTAGCAGTGGGGAGAGAAGGAGCAGCCATCAATTCTCTCTACACTTTCCCCAAGCCAGATACTGCCCAGCTTGAGGAATCAGCTGGAGGCTTCTCCTCACTGCTCTCTTGTCCTCCCAGACCATCCAGGAGGGGAGAAAAGCAGTAAGTCAAAGCCCCCTGCCCAGATACTGCTATACTCTGCTCCCATTTTCAGGGAGTACTATGGAAGGAGCAGCATGGCTAAACCCCTACCCACTTCTCACTCACTGCAGGGCCTCTGGTATAAGAAGCGGGCAGGGGCCTGTGGTGCTCCCTGCGGTCCGCTGCTAAGCACCAGGAATTGAGCATAAGGAGTAGTGGAGAAAAGCCCCTGCCCGATTCCTACACCAGGAATTCTGATGTAACAAACAGGCAGGGAGAAGCTAGCACTTCCTCTTCCTCTCACCTTCCTGGCTTCCCAGGAGGAGAGGAGCAGTTATGTTCCAAATCTTCTCCAGAACAAGGTGACCTTGGTCTTGCCAAGACATGGGAGTTTTTCCCCAAGAAGAGTTAAGCCAGGGGAAAGTATGCAGACATTCAGTCTCCTGGGAGTAACTTTCCCAGGAGTGATTTAACCCTGGTTATTCCAGGGTTGTTTTTCTCCTAGAGTAGCCATTTTTGCTTCAGGAGAAAAAGCTTGAATATCTGTATGAATTGGTTTCTACTGGAAGAATGAGGATTCTCCCAGTAGAAACCAAATGTGTACCAAATGTGGATTCTCCCAGTAGAAACTGAATGTCTGTACATAGACCATGAGAATGTCAAGATAGAGCATCTGCTTCTAGCATACACTGTGATTAGCAAAGCCATTACTTTTGTGGTCTAAATGCTCTGTTGACTTTGCCTTCATTAGCTACTCAAATAACAAACACAGAAAAGGCAGCAGAACTTGAAACGGCATTCCTAAAGGAGTTCCAGGAAAAGGTGACCAAAACAATACGTTTCTGTTCTAGTCCACATTTAACTTGATCTGCACATTTGGTCTGTTGGGAAGACATTGAAATTAGACACTTATTCAGGCATGTAACATGCTTTAAAACTGTGTACTATTATGTAGTTCCACCAGACACTAATTCTGTTTTCTCACAATGACAGGCCACCCCCTGACACACAGCATTTCACCACTGCTGCATGTTCCACATTCAGTGAAAAGGCCCCAAGACTCAGTTAGCCTATCCCCATGAAAAGAGAGAGCAAAGTGGTGTGCATTCAAGGACCATTCAAGAGCCAGTACCAGCATCAGCATAAATCAGTGCAACTCCTGGACTGTTCCAGCTTTATGCTCTGCTGCATAATACATCATGCATGGCTGAGGAAGCAGAAAAAGAAACGTGGCTGTACACTCTGGGCACACTGGCCATGCCTCCACCCAAGGCTTTTCCTTCCAATGCACAAGCCCTGGCTGCCAGGCTTATCCTGCAGTTTTTGCTAACCAAGGAACAGCTTTACACTGAAAGTATTTGCTAAGGACCAGACCCCAGAACTTATATGGCCAGTAAATTAAGTGAACGTTAAAAATAAATAAATCACTCCAAAAAACACACTTTAAGCCACTTTATTTAGCATAATGATGACTATAAAATTAATCCCAGTATGTTTAAACCAGTGCTGTCATCAGGTCTTTTGACTGTTTTTCTCAATACTCGCTGTAGCTTGAAGTTAGTTCAGTCCTGGTTCTCTAGTTATGCTACAATACTAGACAGCTAAAATCATTAAAGCTTTCTTCCATCTGCATCTCAGATGTTTTTCTTAACTAATCTCCCCACGCTCAACACACACAAAAGTTAATGAGAAATACATTTCTTAAAGGAAATTTCTCCTATCTTTACCAGATATTCACATCTTGTTATATAAAATAAAATAGATAATTTAGACTGTGGTGAAAACTGGAGGTTATAATTTTATTTTCTAGGAAATAAGAAGGCATAGATGTCAAGCACATGTCACCAGATCAAAGACTCTCTTTGAATTCATTTTTTCCTGTATTTATTTTCTCCCTAACTCTCTCTTACTGTCTCCTAATACTCTTGTTACATAGAAACCTTGGAAGTCATATACTTAACATTCTAGCTTTTATGGCCACGTGAGGCTTTTAATCAATCTTCATGCCTCAAGGATGTGTGAACTGGAGTGTTGATTTACCCTGGCAGATAAGCAGCTAGAGCACTTGAGTTGTTTATATGAGTTAATCTGTTCTGTGACAGCTATGGTCATTGTTGAGGCAAGTTTCTCTTTTCTACTGTAGCATGGGTTTGTAGCATTTGGTGGTTATGGGGAAGTGATTCGGGTTAGGGGGACAAATCTAGGGGAAAAAAGGAATATGCCTCAGAAAGGGACAAACCAGTTCAAAATGTCAAATAAAGCAAACCTCAATCTGCCTAATTGCCCTTAACTTTTTGTTAGTTTGTTTTTGATGATCAAAGAAATGTACATAACATTTCGCCTTGTTTCTCATTTTTAACACATTTCAACGTTTTGCCTTATTTCTTCATTTCCTAATGCTGAGCAAAAAAAAAAAACCAGCAAAAAGTTATCTGTCATTCTTTGTATTTCCAGGAATATACTATAAAATGAAGAAATTAAGATATCATTTAGAAAAACATCTGAAATTTTGGGGCTGATTCATGCAACATGCCAGTACCTGTGGGAAGCAGATACACTATAGATATTTTTTGATTGTAAGTCAAACATGTAGAAGTTGACCCCACATTTTCAGGTTCAATTTTAGAAAAAACAGCGTGTTCTCCTGAATATAAGTCACTAACTATAAAGACTTAGAACTACTATTACCTGCACAAAAATCACACAGAAAAATCAAATAAACATGACAGGACTAAAGATTAAATTCACAAAGACTAAAATAAAAACTGCATTGAAAAATATTCTGACTTGCATGTATTGTATGCATGAAAATACTGCAAGTACAAAAGTCAGGACTATAGAGGGTTTAATATGGGGCCACTCATATAGAAACTGAGTGTAATTGTTATTGTTCTTGCTTCTTTTGGAGGAAGAAAAGGTAAACTTGAAGCAACACTAAAGTCCCTTATCCCCAAACATTATTGTTTTCAAGTCTTAATTCCCTCGTTTTACTAGGGGCGCACCAATATATCAGTTGGCTATTGGATCAGCACTGATAAAAGGAGAAATGACGTTATAGGCTTTTGGCTTTTTTTGGTCATTGTAGCTGATAATTGTGGCCATATGCCCAGGGCACCCTGGAGAGCATTGCTCAGTCCCCACACTCCACCCGAGCCCATGGCAGACTATAGGTCCCGGTGTAGCGGCAGGAGGGGGATGGGGTACCAGGGAGCAGTCACAGGGCACCACACTCAACAAAAAGAGACCATTACCAGCTCCTGCTTCTGCTCCTCCTGCCACAGGGGCCTGAGCACCGGGGCTGCTGCAGAGACACTGGGTTCTGCACGGGAAGGGTAAGGCACCGTGCAAGAGACATTCCACTCTGCCAGACACCAGGCACCTTTGCAAGAGTGGCTTCCCCCTGGCAGCCACAAGATCTCGGCTGCACAGGGCCTGCTGGTGCTGAGGTGGTGGCATGCTCTATGGCTGCAAGCACGCCCAGCATCACAGCCTGCATGAGGATCTGCCCCACCTGCCTGGGACTGCAGCATGGGCTATGTGGGGAGTGGAGCAGGGGGTAGAAGCTGTAGGTGAGGGGGTGACGTGTGTAGCAATAAGGAGATTACCTCCTTTGTCACTGAGGGCAGTAGCAGGCAGGAGGCACGTGCACACACATGTGCGTGCATTATAGAAGAAAACAAACAAAAAAAGGTTATTTACGTCAGTAGTTTAAAATGCCTTGCACTATTTCTAATTATCAGTTAATGGATCAGCTGATATGGTTGGTTAATCAACAGCTATCGATATCGGCCAAGAAAATCTTTATTGGTGCACCCCTACATTTTACTAAAAAATATGTATATATCAACAAGATTTTAGCAAAAGGTATTCGTAGGAATAGTACCTCCACCTGCATGGCACTCATCCTCTACCAAACCCTCCCTGTCTAGCTTCTGCAAGGGACCTCTATGAAAGCTCCTAACTTCCTCATTTGACCTGCTCCTGCAAGCTTTTTTATTGGGCACCCCACACATGCCCTCAGGTCAGAAAATGTAAACCCTTACACCCATGCTGGAAACCAAACAAAGAACTTTTCGTTATTAACATCTTTATCACTGTTCGTGCTTCATTTTAACCAATCCTGTTTGGCATGAAACTATGTGGCACTGTTCACTTTGCCTTAAAGCATTTTACACTCCCTGTTGGCAACATCCTTATAAATTAAGAATGCAGTTTGTTGCAAGATAATTAAGAATCTAGTTTAAAAAAAATAACCCTTGAATGTAATTAGTTTTTACTTTTGGAGAGAGAGTGTCAGGTAAAATTTGTGATGTCATACACTAGTAAGGGAGGGCAAGTTATCTAGCTTCATGAAGGATGCAAATAGGCAAAACCCATAACTTGCCTAAAAATTAGCACTAAATGAGCTCCGATAAGCCTGTGCATGTTATATAAACCTAGCCCCTTAGGATCTGTTTGTAGGGGATGCAATTAGGCAAAGCCTTGGTGAGTTTTTGGGGATTCTGAGCCACCAACAAGCCTGCTCCATAGCAGAACACAGCTTTTTACCTATCATCCTCACAGTCCAAAGGCCTACAGGCCCCATTCTTCACCATAGGCTGGTTTTAGGTGATCTTCTTTCCGAGCTTATCCTAAAGAAAGAAAATGGGTGCTTCCTCAGTACCCTTTGTTTTGGGAATGCTAGAATTAAGGCTAAGAACCCAAAAGATCATGCTCCAGATGGAAATTTGGATTCACACCTCCCCTGAGGTAACAGGCAAGATTAAAAAAAAATGGACAGGGAATGAAATTTCATAAGTCCTAGTTAGCAGGGAACTAGTGGAAGGTAGATTTTGTAACAGTGGCCCTCTCAGTCCCCCCCAAACAAAAATGGTGGGACACATCCACCGAGTACAGCCACAAAAAGCATGACAGTGAGAGATCATCACTTCCTCTGAGTCAATCTATTGTAAGGAAGACTACCCTGGGATTTGGAGACTGGGGATGGCTATCAAGGAAGGTTAAGGAAGTGTAAAATGCATACGTTTAAGTCTACTTAACTTTCAGCCACCTTGACAAATGTTCACAGGCATCCTACATAGAAACCCAAGCACAGAATACATTGGAATACTAGGCACAGCTTTTTAAAAGCTCTTCTGCTAAGGGGCAGACTGTCTTTTCACAAAGCTACAAAATTCCCTTGGCATCCATGGGGGATACTGGCATGAATATGAGAGTAATATTTAGTCCAATATTTCTACAGTCAGAATATTTAACTGGACTAGGTATACTATTATCAATCAAGAAGATCAGAAGCAGAATTGTTTTAAATGAACTGATGTATCAGAAAGGAATTAATACTTCAAAATAAATTCCTCATAATACCCTCAATAAGAGAGTGATGTTTGTATGCTTTCAAGTGCATAGTTTAACCCCTTCTATTAAAGTGGCTCAGTACATTCACTACAGAATAGTTATTGTTATTAGGAAAATTTATTTAGGCATTAAAACTAAAATTCAAGGTGTTAAGCATGAGATTGGTTGAAGGGCTGAAGAGTCTACTGTTGTCATTAAATCAGGTAATAACCATTACTGTGGTCTGTACAGAGGTAGTTAAATCTATCTGTTTCTTGTAGCTAATTAATCTATGGAATGGACAGGTAAATACAAGAGGTACTAAACCCCAAATACTCCACATGCACCTAAAACTTCCAACTGATTGCTTTTAAAACAGTGAAACAAGGTCAAATAGTAAGTAGGAGAAAGGCATCAGGCATTGGCTTCAACATCTGCTGATAAAAGATATTTTGTTACTTCTCCTTCCCCTCAAATTACCCTTACAATGGTATTTCTTGGCATTTTTCAGTTGGATCCTAGAGGAACAGTGGTTATCAATTCACCTCCCAGGTAAGTTTATTCAAAGATACTCTCCCATCTCCAAGTGCCAAGTTGACAGTGGAATTTTGAAAACATGCATGTTTATTTTACCAATCATAAATGAATTCCCTCAGGGAAAGGTTTATAGGATTTTTAATACGTGTTTGGCTCCTGCCCTTTCACAGCTCACACAATCCAACGCTGGATTTCAGGATGACAAATCTGTTGCACAACTTCTGAGGTTCCAAATCTGTTTTCATTCCACACTGGAACACTAGGGAGGTAGCAGCTTTCTATAGGCTGGTGGTCATGCCTCTGACCTTGATAGTGAGAGACTCAGGTTAAATCTCTCATCTCCCTGATTCAGCAGAGCTTTTCCACTCAAATTACTCTAAACCCAGTAGAGCAAGAAAGTGAATCTGAGTTTCTTATCTAGTTCAAGAAATAGGTCTTATCTACACTTAACAAGGTCTGCCTGCACAGATACACTGCCAGATCCCCACAGGGGACATGCAGCCTATATGGCCAAAAGAGCCCTTTTGTTTGTGTAAATGTTTCTATATTAGGGTTTTTTCCCAACATAGCTACATCAGTATGAATGATTTTTTTTCACATTCCAAGCTAACATAGAGCTGTGCAAAACAGCACTGTTTCATTTAGACTTCCATTTCACTATTTCAAAGGGACAGTGTTTCATTTTGTTGTTTCATTTGGTGCTCTGTTCCATTTCGTTTTGTCAAAAAAATTTCACTGTTTTGATGCGTTTCAATGTTTCGCCCATAGGCTGTAATGGGGAATCATGAAAATGCCTAAACCTTTGTCATTTCTTGCCCGATTTGGATAAAACTTGCAGGGATGGTAGCCCCTTCTGAGGGCATGAAGCCTGCTGGGTTTCAAGGAGATGCATGCAGAGGTTTCTGGGAAACAGCACCTCAAACTGTACAAAGCAAAACTCCTGACACTTGCCAGCAGTGGCAGCCTCTGTGGCGGGCCAGTAGGGGGTGCTCCTGCATTGAGCCACCCACCTCACTGTGCCTGACCACCTTCCAGGCTCTGAGTGCCTCCCTGGGGGCACCTCACGTCTGGTTGACTCCCTTCCTGGAGCACACCCGCTAGCCTAGGGGTAAAACTGCCACCACTCAGGGATGGGCTTGATTCTGGCTCTGCACCCCCTGGGAAACAAAGGCCTAGTAGCCCTCAAGGGTACTTGACTCACTTCAAGAACTTGGGGTGCTTCCGTCAGTTAGAAGCACAAGTAGTGCTTAGTCAGCTGAACCAAGGGGACCCCAAGGCATAACCTAGACCCACTCCCAAAAAGTCTCCTATGCTAGGTACAAAGGAGAACTTTACTGGTTACAAGGGGTGGGGTTGGAATAGGGTACAGGTTAGAGCAATATCAGAGAAATCCCATAGAGCAAATGGGCTGGGCTGGGTAGCCTTTGATCACATATCTGAGTTACTACAAACTGTATATCTAGTTAGATCTCAGGTAGCTTACTTACAAGTATCATCCAGAGGCAGGTGGAGATTGCCTCTGGAGGCAGACAGTTCCTTGATCATAAGTTTTGAGCGTGAGAACAAGTTTCAGATGGTCCAGCTCTTCTCTCTCTCTCTCTGAGTCTTCCTCGTGGCTGCTACCCCCATCCTCCTGGGCAGTCCTTTACTTATACAGCCCTTATGACCTCATTTACCTGATCCAATGGAGGCCAGCACCTGTTGGCTGTCAGCCAACCAATTTGAAATGCATCACTAGTTGCTGGGCAGACTGGCAGTCCCTAGCTCACCAGGGAGCCCAAGCCCCTCACCTACGTATGTGATGCCAGTCACATAGGCAGAGGGAGCAGATTTCCACCATCCCTCAGGAATGTACCCAGCTCAGGTTACCTAAAGAGATAGGGTAAGGTATGTATCCTCTGCTGAGCCCATCATAACCAAATTGTCACAGAGCAGAGTTTTTGAGGAGAAACAGAGGTGGCCTTCTGCCACAGCCTCCTCTCATCCGGTGCATAGATCTGGGGTCCCGCACCCCTGGGAGGGCTATTGGGCTGTGCTGGACTCCTCCTGGGGATGCGAGTACCTGGAACTGTGTGCCAGATGACAGGAGAATACCGCCAACTGGCAGCAGCAGCAATCTTCCCTGGTCCTGGGCACAGCTCACACCCAGTGCTGGTCCCAGGTGGCAGAGGCAGCCTCCTCTCATCTGGCGCACAGATCCAAGGGCTCACATCCTCAGGAGTCTTGCACAGCCTAGCAGCCCTCCCAGGGGTGCGGGCCCTTAGATCTGTGCGCCAGATGACAGGAGGCTGCCACTCCTGTCTGGGACCGGCACTGAAGCCAAGTAAGCTGAGCTTCAAAACTCAAAATGTTTTGAAACTTTCAAAACATT
>NW_017728996.1:36870615-36876093 GCF_001723915.1 Gavialis gangeticus
GTGCAATGACATCAGCCAGTGCCTTCAGTACCCTTGGATGGGGGTACTGCTTTTGCTTCGAAGCTGTTTTGAAAGCCTTTTGTTTCATTTCAATTTCATTGTTTCGAGCTCAAAACACATCAAAACAGCTTCAAAATGAAACACCCAGTAAAATTTCACACAGCCCTAATAGCCATTCCAATAGAAGGGAGGCATAAGCCAGACCCCCTTTATTTTCCCACTTCTAAGAAGAATTTAATGTTAACTAACAAGCAGCTTTCTATATCATCTTGGAAAGACACAGGCATTAAATGCCAATCCAAGACTTGGAAACGACAAAAACATGGAGAATAATATGTATCCAATGCCAAAAAATTACAAGTTTTAAGCTCTATCGGCTTTCAAGCTATTTCTGGAAATACTGGTGAGTTATGCACGCTATTTATTATCTTGCTATTGTTATTCAAGTAAATCATAGAAAATTAGGGTTCAAAGGGAACTCAAGAGGTCATCTGGTCCAACCCCCAGCTCAAAGTAGGAGCAGCCCCAACTAGATCATTGCAGCCAAAATTTGTCTAGCCAAGTATTGAAAAGCTCCAAGGATGGAGGTTCCATCGCCTCTCTGGGTAACCTGTTCCAGTGCTTTACTACCCTCCTAGTGAGAAAATTTTCCTAAAATCTACCCTAAACTTCCCTTGCTACAACCTGAGACCATTAGTAGGGGTGTGCAAAAAGGGCCGTATTCAATTTGGATTTGGGTTCAACCTGAATCAGGGGACAGTGATTCAATTCACTGATTTGAATCACTGTTCTGATTTGATTCGGCCGAATCCAAATCTGAAGATTCGATGCTGATTCACAAAATCAGCGATTGAGGTGTAGACACAGCTTTAAATGTTTTTATTACATACCTCGAGGTACCAGGCACAGCTCATGAATGCTGAGATGGTGGGATGGACGGAGCATCCCACAGGAGTGTGAGGGGGGTCCTCTGCATGTTCAGCTGCAAACCCAAAAGTGGACTGGAAGAACTTCCAGTCCACTTCTGGGTCCACTGGCAAGCATGCAGAGGACCGCCCTTCCCTCCATGCCCCCTCAGCTCAGTGATTAGCTACAGGGAGACCCTGGGTGCCCTCCCAGACTCAGGAAGCACCAGTCACCGAGCTGGAGGGCGGGGGTGGTTCTCTGCATGCTTCACAGCAGACACGGAAGTGGACCAGAAGTGCTTCTGGTCCATTTCCGGTGCTGCTGAGCACGCTGGGGACCTGTTCCCCCTCCACCCCCCGGCACTCCTGTGGAACACTCCATCCGCCCCAGCATCTTAGCATTCAGAAGCCTCCTAGTACCTTGAAGTATGCAGAAAAAAACATTTAAAGCTGTGTCTATAGCCAAATTGTTGAATCTCTCTGAATCTATCTGAATCAATTTGGGGGATTCCGATTCGATTTGGAGAGATTAAAGGGTGTCCTGATTTGATTTGGTTCAGAGATTCAGCCGCTGAATTGGGACAAATCTCCGCAGAATTGAATCAGTGACCAAAGCTTCACACAACCCTAACCATTACTCCTTGTTCTGTCATCTGCCACCACTGAGAACAGTCTAGCTCTATTCTCTTCTGAATCCCCCTTCAGGTAGTTGAAGGCTGCTATTAAATCCCCTCTTAAATGCCCGTGATGAATCCATGTCAACTGTTCCTAATCACCTTTTTCTCCTCCAAGTGCTTAGAAATGGATTCCTTGGGGATCTACTCCATGATTTTTCCAGGAACTGAGGTGAGGCTGACTGTTCTGTAGTTCCCTGGATCCACCATTTTTTCCTTTCTTAAATATGGGCACTATGTTTGCCCTTTTCCAATAATCTGGGACCTCTCCCAATTGCCATGAGTTTTCAAAGATGATGGACAATGGCTCTGCAATCTCAGCAGCCAACTCTCTCAGCACCCTCAGGTGCATCCCATCTGTCCCCATGGACTAGTATATGTCCAGCTTTTCTAAATAGTCCCTAACCTGTTTTTTTGCCATTGAGGGCTTCTCACCTCCTCCCCAAACTGTGCTGCCCAGTGCAGTAGTCTGGGAGCCGACCTTGCCTGTGAAGACAGGCAAAAAAGGCATTGAGCACTTCAGCCTTTTCTGTATTCTGTCACAAGGTTGCCTCCCCCATTCAGTAAGGGACCCACACGTTCCCTGATCTTCCTCTTGTTACTGACATACTTGTAGAAATCCTTCTTGTTACCCTTCACATCCCTTGCTAGCTGCATGTCCAACTGCACTTTGGCCTTCCTGACTTCATCCCTACACACACCCAAGCAATGCTCTTATACTTCCCTCCCTAGTTTTCTGTCCAGATTTCCACTTCTTATAAGTTTCCTGTTTGTGATTTTGTTTACTGAAGAGTTCCCTACTAAGCCAAGCTGGTTTTCTGCCATACTTGCTAAGCCAAGCTAAGCTAAGCCTTCCTGAACATCAGGACGGTTTGTTCCTGCACTCTCAGGCATGCTTCTTTCAAGTACAGCCAGCTCTCCTGGACTCCTCTCCCCCTCAGACTGGCTTCCCGGAGGATCCTGCCCATGAGTTCCCTGAGCGAATTGAAGTCTGCTTTTCTGAATTCCAGGGTCCATACTCTGCTGTTCTACATCCTTCCTTTCCTCAGGATCCTGAATGCTATCATCTCATTAGTCACTGCTACCCAAGTTGCCATCTGCTAATACATTCCCTATCCTCCCTGTTTGTGAGTAGGAGGTCAAGAAGAGCATGGCCCCTAGTTGGCTGCTCTAGCACTCACACCAGGAAGTTGTCCCCAGTACTCTCCAAAAACTTCCTGGATTGCCTGAGAATTGCTGCATTGCCACCCCAGTGGATGTCAGGGTGACTCAATCCCATGAGAACCAGGGCCTGTGATCTGGAAACTTCCACTAGCTCTTTGAAGAAAGCCTCATTCACTACTTCCTCCTGGTCTGGTGGTCTACAGCAGACCCCCACCACAACATCACCCTTGTTGCTCTCCCTCTGACCCTAACCCAGAGACTCTCAACAGACCTGTCTTCAGTTTCATACTAGAGCTCTGAGCAATCAGACAGCTCTTTTATATAAAGTGCAACGGCTGCTCCTCTTCTCCCCTGTCTGTCCTTCCTGAACAGTTTGTACCTGTCCATGACAGTTCTCCAGTCACGCGAGTGACCAACCAAGTCTCTGTTATTCCAACCAAGTCATAGTTTTGTGATTCTGGAAGGACTTCCAGTTCTTCTTGATTGCTTCAATGTATGACAGTATACAAATACTCACCCTTGTTTTGCCTCTTGTATGGGAAATAAAAGAGTTCAGTGCCCTTTGCCATCAGTTAAGTTAAAGAATACATCAAATACGGACAATTGATAACCACAAAAAAGTGCCATCAGGGATACAGTTATCATCAAAAGGCAAACTGCTGCTTAGCAGGAAACATACTGAAAGCCAAGTAACATCGAGTGAATCATGTCAGACAATCACCATTAACAGTCTTTGATCTACTCTGCTTATCTCAAGTAAAGGCATTATCTAGTTGTGTAATATAATCTGACAGTGTATTTCTTCAGCACAATTTGCCCATCTTGAGTATTCGGACAAAGTTGTTCACATAGGCAAAAGCAGTGGCACATTAAAACTTAATCTGAACTAAACACATAATTTAATCTAATGGAATAGTACCAGAATGAACACGGATTCCCCAAATAAATGTGATAAGTCACTTTCGCTGTTCTTAATATGAGAATTACTGTATTGGTGGATTGGGTTATGCAACAACATTCATAAGAATAAATTTACAAGGATCCACTCTATTGGACACATAGAAGACTGTAAGAAGACAGAACGGGTAAGCATGTCAGCAACCAAGGCATTATCAATTGCTTTGTAGGCATCATGGCAAAGGGAAGTTTTGAAAAGGGATTTGTAGGGAAGTTCCTGAAGCAGCTTTGCAGTTTCTCCAAAGCATGAGGGGAAAGCCCTGGAAAAGGCACAAAGACACTTGTTTGAAACCTAGCACCGTGAGCCAGTCAGAAATAGGCATCCCCATTCATCAGCAGCAGCAATCCATCAAAGTTGAGGACAACTGTCTTCCATGACTGTCTTCTCTATGGGCCTGAAAACAGCTGACAAAGCCTATCTGGGATTGACAGACTGTTGCAGCTTGGACCATTGTTTCCATGCAGAGTGAGTGGCTCTGGGTTCTTGGTTTGGTCCACAATGCACTGTTTCTGCCACTCCTGTTTTTCCATCCCCTGATGTCATCATAAGATTTCAAAGTTCTGAGATCCTTGCAGCAGACTTCCTCCCTTTGGGGTAGTCCTGGGTAATTGTCTCCCAGCATAGCAGGCAAACTGAGTTATGCTAAGGCTGTTTAGCCATAGTCCAGGCCTTCCCAGAACTAAGCAATAAAATTGAACAGAGCACCTTCTGTGAGTGCTGTGATTGGTGTGCTAGGCGAGCAAGGAACAACAGTTTCCATAGAAGGAATGCTTGGCACAGGGCCAGGGGATTAGTGCACCATATCAGGAATGCTTAACACAGGGCCAAGGGATTGGACAATTTGGGATAAGTTACAAAAGTAATGAACAAATGCAGGGAAACATGTATATTACCATGCTATGATTCTGGGAGGTCAGACACAGCTGCTGCGTCCCTGCTTGAACAGTGAGGAAGCCAAAAACTAACATCTCACATACCCAGCAGAGGACCTGACACCTGGTACCCCCAAAGATCACTGCTGTAATGTCTAAGGAGCCACTTGCCATGTTGTATTATGGGGAGGAAACCTGTAATATCAAATATTATTACCTGGAGACCCACTGGGTTAAAATCCATGGGGACCATGGCACAGGGGACACAACGGTGGGAGTCTACTACACACCTCCCACCCAAAGTCCTGAGCTTGACCAAGAGTTCGCTCGGGAACTGACTGAGGCCACATGCTCCAGGACCATGGTTGTCATGGGTGACTACAATTACCCGGACATCTCGTGGGAGGATCACTCAGCAAAATCCGAGCGGTCACAAAGCTTCCTCTCATGCGTGGATGACCTCTACCTGACTCAAGAAGTCTATGGGCCAATGAGAGGTGAAACGCTGCTCGACCTGGTACTGGCTACAGGAGATGACCTAATCGGCGACCTAGTGATCAGTGGGAAGCTGGGTGACAGAGACCACGAGCTGATCACCTTCACCATCTGCCGTAAAGCTGGCAAGTCAGTCAGCAACGCGGAAGTCCTTGAGTTCAGGAAAGCCGACTTTGACAAGCTCAGGAGACTTGTCAGTCAGGCTCTAAGGGACCATGACACCAAGGGGAGGGGAGTTCAAGAAAGGTGGTTGTTCCTCAAGCAAGCTATCCTCAGTGCACAAGCTAAGTCTATTCCATCTCGGAGGAAAGGCAGCAAGAGGGCACAACAGCCCCCCTGGCTCTCCAGGGACCTAGCAGACCTCCTAAGGATAAAAAGAAAAGCCTGCAAAGGATGGAAGACAGGATTCA
>NW_017728996.1:36876327-36879762 GCF_001723915.1 Gavialis gangeticus
TCCCTTCCAGCCCTAATGTCTATGAAATCTATGAAATAGGGGTTACTATTAAAGTTCACTTGATACCACATCCGACTAGTTGCCATGTCAATCCTTGGGGAGCTCTGGCAAAAAGAAATCCTACTGGTAAAACCATGAGTTGATATTGATGGCGCATTTTTTTCAAGCTGGCCTTGAGAATGTCTTTGATGTGCTTTTTCTGTCCTCTTCTTGAGTATATACCTTGACTGAGCTGAGAGAATAAAGCTTGCTTCAGAAGTTTGGAATCAGACATCCAGATGACCTGGCTGACTCAGCAAAATTGGGATTCTGAGCCACCAACAAGCCTGATCATTTCCTCAGTGCTCATGGTGTTTTCTTGTGAAAGGACACTAATGTTGGTGGTTCTGTCTACCCACTGGATTTGAATGATATTCTGCATACAGCATTAACGGTACTTCTTCAGCAACTGGTGGTGTCTCCTGTATGTT
This sequence comes from Gavialis gangeticus, assembly GCF_001723915.1. NCBI lineage: Eukaryota > Metazoa > Chordata > Crocodylia > Gavialidae > Gavialis > Gavialis gangeticus. Next base: position 36,876,798 of record NW_017728996.1, read on the forward strand.
GTCCACATCTCAGCTCCACACAGGAAGATGGGGATCACAACTGCCTGATAAGACTTGAGCTTGATTTCAGATCTGATGTCACGACCTTCAAACACCCATTTCCTCAGGTGTCCAAAGGTTGCATTTGCACATTTAAGGTAATGTTGGATATCTTCATTGATGTCAGCCTTCTGCAAGAGATGGCTTCCAAAGTACAAGAAATATTCAGTGTTCTCCAGAGTCTCACCATGAATCTGACTTCAGGAGCTGAGGACTACTCATTAAGAGCTTTTTGGAGGACCTTAGTCTTCTAAATGTTAAGCATTAGTCCCGTTTTCTCGTATGCCTCAGTAAAGACATCAATTATTGCCTGAAGGTCTGCTTCCAGGTGAGCACACACTACAGCATCATCAGCATACAGGAGCTCATTGATTGAAGTTGGGGTGGTCTCGGTTTTCGCTCAGAGTCAGCCAAGATTAAACAACTTGCCATCCATTTGGTAGTTTAGCTCCACTCTGACTAGAAGCTTGTCGGTGGTCAGATGTAGTATTGCAGTAAGGAATATAGAGTAGAGTGTTGGAGCAATGACGTGGCCTTGCTTAACTCCCATCTTAACCTCAAAAGGGATCTGTGATAGATCTGTTAATGATGGTATGCAAGCAGTGGTTCTCAATAAGCAGGCAAAGAATGGTGATGAATTTTGGTGGGCATCTGTACTTCAGACAAATCCTCCACAGTGCTTCTTGGTTGACAGTGCTCCAGTAGGCAAAAGCTTTGTCACCTAGATCAGGCCTGTCCAACATCTGAGCAGCCAGGTGCAGCTTGCCACATGAGCTACATGCTGCGCAGTTCTTCTCCACCCTAACCCCCTGGCCACACAGGATGTGTGAGCTCCCCAGACCCTTGCTACATGGATTGCAAAGGCTCCACATGATGCAACCTCATGAACAAGAAGCGGAAGCTGTAGAGAGAGCCCAGAGATGGTGGCGGCAGCAGCAACAGCAGAAAGAGCAGTGAGGGGGCCTGGAAGGGTGGCCTTGGAGGAGGCCTGCAGGCCATAAATTAACCCCTCACAGGTGATGAATTGGACAGCCCTGACCAAGATTTACATGAAGCAATGCAAGATCATGGTCCTTGATAAACCCAGCAGATATGTAGATAATACTCATTATCTTCCACAGTCTGTGAATAAGGAAACTGCCACCTCCTTCTTGACCACTCCTATTATATTAATATATGTTTTTTGCCATCTTTTTTCCCTAAGTTTCTGAAGTTCCCTCTTTTCTAATCCCATTACTTCAAACTTGGGACAGACAGAAGTTTGTAGTTCTGGTCTTTGTGTAAAACTTGGAAGAAAGAATAAATAACTGATTATAAACTCACTTCCTGACCACCAACTAAGACTATTACCACCAGCACCTTTAAATATCTACTGCTTTCCTGTTTCAGAATCCAGGACAAGCATGCTGAGTTTATCTTCAAATCTTCTCTATTCTTAAATCTATATTAATAGAATCATTTTACATTTACTCTTTCATTTCACCACTTAACATTTTCTATAGCATATTTTCCCTCTTTCAACCAATCCTCTAGTTTTGATCAAGGCTCCATTACAGAATTCTTAGAAGATCATTTGACACCGTGACAACAATAAATTAAGGTCTTGCCCTATGTGACAAAAAGTAATGACTGAGATAGGATTAGGATCTTTGCTAGTCATTGGAGAAAACTGTAAGATAGCATTTTTGTGCCTAAAATTGTTTGACATATTTGATGTTTTTATTTTTTGAGTTAAAGACAATGAACTAGGTTATATCAAACAAAAGAAATGGATGTATATGAAATAGTAATACCAGGAAATTCTAAAATGAAAATATCATGGAAAATTTGGGGGTGGTGATTCTTTTCTGTTTTTAACCATGATGAAAGCATGTCACACATCATTACCATCTAAACTAAAACAAAGAAAACAAGACAAAAAACCTATAAAAACAGAAAAAACAAACAAACCCCCCTAGGCATGCTGTAGCAGAGCTGTGGCATAATCATTCAGTTGCTTATGGGGCCAAATCCTACTTGCCATAATTACAATGTATTTCTAAACTCAATAAAACTACCTTACTGTATAAATATAGCAAGACTTAACCTAAAACCCAGCTTCATGCTGAATGTCCATTTAGGAGTTTAAGTTTGGCGTAAGTCTATAATCTGAAAGGGACACTACCCATTCACTCACATTTGATCCAAAAAATCATAGCTTTATGAGCTTAATGTTGTAGATTGTTGGTTTAAAAAAATCATAGCAATCAAAGCATTCATAAGCTTTCATATGTTATCATTCATATGTTATCAATTAAATTATTACAATGTTTTGACAGGGCTTTAAAAATGAAAAAAAGTTAACCTAGCTAAAAAAACAAATGAAGTAAGGAAAAAGGAACAGTAACAATGGCAAAGTTTCTTTTTCGTTATACAAGCTACTGTAAACTACATAAGCTATATTTTCCTGTTTTAAAAAATATTTTAATAGTACTGTTAAAATACCTAAAGTTATACACATTTTTATTCTGTAGCATTATAAACATAATTCAAAACTACTACTTGCTTTAAAATTGTTCCACTCAAACATTCTTGCTCTCAAGTTCTCAGTGCTTTCACATTTTTGTGCCTTCTAAACATTCTTAAAGCTTCCAGTTAGATAGAAAACAAAGTTTACTTTGGAAGAGCTATACACCACACATCACTGGCCCTCTTTTCTTAAGATTTTAAGTCACAAGATAAACAAACTCTGTCTACTCCTGGTCACAGCTACTATCAAGCTCATACCTTGTGCTGTTTTAGTAGTTTCTAACATAGAGAGAGCATTTTTATTGAAAATGAGTGATTTAGTGATCCTGGAAAGTATAGTAGAATCTACTCACATTAGAAAGGAAGAGCTCTTCAGGCCTATGTGGATTCCCACTACTTTTCTGACATCAAGGCCATT
>NW_017728996.1:36884762-36894652 GCF_001723915.1 Gavialis gangeticus
TGTGCTGTTTTAGTAGTTTCTAACATAGAGAGAGCATTTTTATTGAAAATGAGTGATTTAGTGATCCTGGAAAGTATAGTAGAATCTACTCACATTAGAAAGGAAGAGCTCTTCAGGCCTATGTGGATTCCCACTACTTTTCTGACATCAAGGCCATTGTATCACTTCACAGCACTACTCAGCCCTGCATTCCATACACTCACCTTCCACCAACTTCACATCAAACAGGAGGAAACAGTTTGAACATGAATGAAGAGCCACGTACCTAAACTCTGTCTGAGAATGCACTACTCCCAGGATGAGCAAATCATCATGCATGCTTTTATTCCATAAAGCATATTGCTTGGACTTCAATACCACATTTCACTGCTATTAATTAAGTGAAGACAACTATGCAACTGTTACTTCAATAACAGAAGTAAAATTATAATAATATAACAGCTTGGTTATAGTGACTAAAGTCAAGTTCTTAAATGTAAATTAAAATGGGCCTGATTTTCATAGGTAATAAGCAGTATGAGTTGTGCGTATTTAGCACCCTTTCAAAAATCAGATCATGTTTGCTTACGTGGCAGAAAACAGATTTAGGATCTTAACTTCAAGCATTCTGGTTTTAAACATATGCCATTTTACTTATTCTGTAGTCCTTTGTAGAGTGCAAACAAAATAATATATATGTGCATACCATAAATTTCATTTCCAATGCTGCTCTCACATTATAATATTGGTTAACCAATACTCTACAATGAAGTAACTGATGCAGCTAGATTAATAAAACTACTGCAATATGGTAGCATACTGTGTTCAACTGGGAACAGATGCTTCAGAAGTTTCACAGAATCATAGAGAAGTAGGGCTGGAAGGGCCCTCCAGAAGTCATCTAGTCCAACTCGCTACATGAAGCAGGATCATCCCTATCCAAAGCATCCTATACAATCCATAATCTGAACTCTACACAAGTGACACAGCATAGACATAACACTCTAACCTAGTGGTAAAGCAAGGGAGCAATGGCAGCCAATGTGCTGTTTCTACAAAAGGTTGTTAATATACGCACAAGAAATCCCAGGTAACAGGTCATGCCTCCCACTACAGAGGATGGCAAACCCCCCAACAGTCCATGCTAATTTGACCACGGAGTAAAATTCCTTTCTCACCCCAAATATGGTGATTTGTCTGATCAGGAGTGGAGGAGCAGGCCAGGAACCTCTGGCTTTGGTCCCAGCAGAAGCACTGGAATACTCCAGTCAAAGCCCCCAGCCTTGGTGCTGAGCGAGTCAACAAGCAGCCAAGATAAGGCCTGCAAGGCCAAGATTAGACAGTCTCAGAAAGAAGGAGCCCCTAATCAACTCAAAAGAAGGAAGAATAACACCTGAGGGCTGGTGAGTCACTAGACACAGGTGATAATTACAGGAGCTAGATACGGGCACACTCAGGAGGGTAAGCAGCCACCAGGGGAAGAATACTGCAATCAGAGGAAGCTCTAAAAGGGAGCTGAACCCCTCACAGAGGGGAAGTAACTACCGGGGAACTCCAGTAATAGACAAAACCCTCGCGAGCAGGGTGAGTGACCTGGGTTGGGCAGTGCCCAGAGGGAGATTCATTTACTCCAAGTAGGGAAGATTGTTGCTTGTGTTAAAGTGAGAGCTCACTTTCTTTGTTTGCATGGCTGCCTGAGGGGCTGCCAGTGTTAAAGTGACAGCATACTTTTTTTGTTCTAGCATTAACTTACCCAGTGCAGGGTACATTGCGCTAAGGCATGACCCTGCCTTTCTGTTTTTTTCTATGACCAGTGGACTGGATTGGGACAAGCAGGCAAAGTAGCAGTCACAGAATCATAGAAAATTAGGGTTGGAAGGGACCTCAGGAGGTCATCTAATCCAACAAATTGCTCAAAGCAGGACCATCCCCAACTAGATCATCCCAGCCAAGGATGAAGAGTCCACTATGTCCCTGGGTAAGCTGATCCAGTGTTTTACTACCCTCCTAGTGAGAAAATCCTTCCTAATATTTAACCTAAACTTCCCTGGCTGCAACTTAAGGCCACTGCTCCTTGTTATGTGATCTACCACTACTGAGAACAGTCCTCCATCCTCTTTCAAGCCCCCCCTTCAGGTAGTTGAAGGCTGCTATTAAATCCCTGCTCAGTCTCCTTTTTTTTAGCTAAAGCCCAGTTCTCTCAGACTCTCCTCAGAAGTCATGTGCTCCAGCCCCCAAACCATTTTCATTGCCCTAGCAAAGGGGCCAGTTAGAGCAGAGGGGCAGATGCCAAGAAGGCCAAGGTGCCAACAAGGGAAAGTGACTGAAAAGCATGGGCATGGCTGTAGGGGCAATTACACTTGGGCCAAAAAAATAAATAAATTTACATCCATTAATCCTATTTTTCTTTAAGAAAAATACCTGGGTTCAGATCCACCAAATTTTTATGCATTTAGCATGACCAGAGAATGGAAAAGTGTTTGAGCTGTGTTTCTAGTCCAGATATCAAAAAGGAAGAAAGTAGATTCTATTTTTGCTGTTGTTGTTTTTTAATGGAAGGGTCTGTGCATAACATGTATTTGTTCAACCACGAACAGAAATGGACAAGAACAGATCAGTATAAATGACATCAAAACACAACTAGTGGCATGCAAATTGTGTTTTGGCATAACAGTTGAACTGTCCCTACAGAGGTTAAGTTTAGACCTACAAATCAAGCAACCTGCTTTTGCCTATTCAAATCTAATATGAGATCAGAAGAAAGAGGCTTCTTCAAAAAGGAAATGTTGCTTTTGATATTAAATGACGCACTCTTTCCTTCCTTGTCCACAGACCTAGAAATGCCCTATCCTCTGCTGAAAGCTGTAGGCAGAACTTACACATGGTGTGGAGTGACAAAGCAGGCTCTCACTCCAACCGCTGGCACTAGAAGAAAAGAAATGGAGCTGTAGCAATGTGAGAGGTTGATGATTTTTTGGATTCTTTCCTCAGTACAAATCCTTCCTCTCACCCCTTTTCCATATATAAAAATGCTTTAAGTAAACCCTTCCCTCATTAATATATTTCCAAAACTATAGTGAGACTTATTTTTCATTTGCACGTAGAGACATAATTCCTTTCAGCTTGCACTGTTTATCTAAGCCTGCACTGCCCACTCACCTCATTAATATCTCATAAACCTGACTGACAATTGCATATTTTTTCCTTTAATAAAAACAGGCACACTGGGTTTAATTCAGCCCAATGTAGACCCATGTGGCTGTAGCTGCGGGGCCTCTAGAGAAGTTGTGGAGAGAAGTTGTGGGTTTGTTGCTTAGGTGACCAGAGCAGCTTAATTAGCAGGTAGCATGAGAGAGTAGGACAACTCCACTTAAGGCACTGTGCAGGAGAAATGTTCACTTTAAAGTTGTCCTTTTCCAGCAGCTCTCCTGCTCCAAACACTTCAGCTGAAGGAAGACTAGTCATAGGGCACTGACAGACTTGGGGAAAACCCCGCCACAAAAACTGGTGCTATACCAGAAGAAGCATTGCACTACTTCAGCCCAGCTCCCCAGAGCATGTACCGATCAGGCACTTCAGCAGGGCTTTTTGGCACTTTGATAGCTGTTTGAATCAGCTTTAGATAAGATAAAAGCACCAAAAAGCCCCCTGAAGCACCCAATCCATACAGACATTGGGCGAGCCAGGTCAAACTAACATGATACCTCTTTTGGGACCGCACTGCACTTGGTGAAGGAGTGTGTCATTTTCTTATTTCACATCTGTAAGCTCCCGAAGAGGCTAAGTACAAGCGTTCAAGGCCTGGAACTGCATGGGGGTTTTGTACCTACAGGGCAACTGCCAGGGGTCCAGGACGGTGTGTTAACTCCCTGCAACTCTCTTGGCTGCCTGCAACTCTCTCAAGACTCATTGCGACTCTCTTGGCTCTGCTGAATTATGTGGTGTCCCCTCCATACAGTGTGTCCCCCTCCTCCATATAGTGTATCCATTTGGCACTGGAGACCCCAGTCATGCAACTCAACAGTCTGGGTATAAGCACCCCTTGGCCTGTCCATCTCCCCCATACACATCTGGATTTGTTCCTCCTGGCAGTCTCAGAGCCCCTGGCATCAAGAGTCCACAGTGTGCAGCCTGAGCTCAGAAGCTGCAACCACAGCTTGTAACATCTCTTCTTCATTTTGCCAGCATCTCATATGTACATCTTTCATTTGTTCAGAGGGTGTTTGGCCACGTGTCCCGGACTCACCTTGCCATCCACCATGAGCTGGTCTTTCACACAAAGTTGCGGAGCCTATAGACAAGGGGGAGGGGGTGCTTAGCTTGCAGGAGTGGGAGGAGGAGTTGGGGGGGGTAGCAGGTATGGGGCCAAGATGGGCCCATGATCACAGGAGAGGGTTAGGGAGTTGCCCTAAGGCAGGGCTGGCCAAAATGGTGGATCCATTTCCTAGCAGCCCCTGCCCATATCGCTCTGGCCAGTTTCCATGGAGACCTGAGTACCAGCCGTGCCATGATAATTGAGGGACCAAGGTTTCCATGGAAACTGGCCCCAGCAGTGCTGGCAGGGAACTCAGCTGGGCAGGGAGCTACTCTGGGGCTGGGCTGGGATCTTGCAGGGGTGACAGAGTGGTCCAGAGCCAAGGCAGAGCCGTGATCCGCTGCTGGCACGCCCCTGCCAAAGGCAGATCACAGCTCTGCTCCAGCTCTGCACCATGCTGTTACCACAAGATCCCAGCTGCAGATTAGCTCACCGCCCTACCACATGCCCTGCCGGTGATCCTGGGGCTAGTCTCCATGGAAACCCTGGCCCCATGCTGTCACAGCACCACTGCTAGGCAGAGGGCTACTGAGAAATGGAGTCCACTGCGGGCCCAATCCAGCCTGCAGGCCAGACCCTTGCCCTAAAGGGCTGACACAGTGAGTGCCTGTGATATGAGAACTGGAATCAACCAGTGCCCAAAGGACTTCACTCACACACTGGATCAGAAGGAACGGGGGAAAGTGCTCTTGGGCCACTTGCCAGCACATCCAGGTGTACAACCCAGGAGTCACCCTGGCAGCAAAAGCCGATAGGCTGAGATAACAGCTCCCATGTGGGAGTCATTCCATCGCATATGCCCCTTTCCTGGTCTGGAAGGGAGGTCTGTGGATATTTTGCAAAAAGGACTTTTTGGTTTTTTTTTAATTCCTGCTACACTGCAACTGTAGCAGTTGTCAGGCACAGCTGCCTCAGCTCTCTTCTCCTTGACCTGGGGGCACCCTCTGCCAAAACTGCTGTTTACCCTTTTGCATGCTGACCTCAATAAACACTATCAATTCCTTTCCATGAGTACTTTGTGGGGAGGGGGAGCTGTTTACATCTAAGTGCTTGAGGTATCTGTGCTTAGGCTCCAATCTCCCATGGACTGCAGTATAGCCCTGAGGGAAATGCCAAAGACATGTCAGTTAGGCAGATGTCTGATCCTACTGAATGGAACATACCCTCTTAAGCATCCAGGATTGGGGTGGTGGGGAGAATTGGTGCCTTGGTTGGACTCCAGGCTTTAGCAGGGGAGGGCAGGGCTGAGAGGAAAGCAGGCAATTCACCTTCACCCTATGCCTTTTCATTCCTGGCCCCCTTCCCTCTGGCCCCAACCTCTTTGTGGGCTTCTTAACCATAATGACCTGAGACAGGGCTATGACCATGGGGGGATTGGCTTTGGCAGCCTCAGGTCCCCCCACCCCCCCACCAACCCTGATGCCCCTTTCTTCTTCCATGGGGGCTCCACAATTTCCCCAGGACCTGAGTCCCCATCACGGTCGTGTGGAGCAGGGGTAAACCTTATGACAGTTTACAAGGCATCCTTGCACATGACATGACTCAGAAGAAGTTTCAGGAGGAGTGGTCATGGATCCTGGGGGCTGTGCCAGCACAGCAATTGCTGTGGTGGTACTGGGTGGGGGGCCTGGAACACACGACGCTAAAGATGTAGGGAGAAGTAGGCACACTAGAAGGGAGGGACAGGTTACAACTAGATCTGGCCAGGTTACAGGGGTGGGCGGATGACAATGGATGGGATTCAATCCTGACAAGCACAGGGTACTGCACCTAGGGAGGAAGAAGCAGCAGCATACCGACAGGCTGGGGAACTCCCTTCTCATCAGCACAGAGGCAGAAAAGGATCTTGGAGTCATTATTGGATTCCAAGATGAACATGGGCTGACAGTGTGAGGACGCAGTCAGTAAGGCTAACTGTACCTTGTCATGCATCCACAGATGCATCACGAACAGGTCCAAGGAGGTGATTCTCACCCTCTATACAGCACTGGTCAGGCCACAGTTGGAGTACTGCATCCAGTTCTAGGCGCCACACTTCAGGAGGGATGTGGACAACATGGAGAGGGTCCAGAGGAGGGCCACTCACATGATCAGGGGGCAGCAGGGCAGGCCCTATGAAGAGAGGCTACGGGACCTGAACCTGTTCAGCCTCCACAAGAGAAGGCTGAGAGATGATCTGGAGGCCATCTATAAACTTATCAGGGGGACCAGCAGGGAATGGGAGAGGCCCTGTTCCCCCAAACACTACCAGGAGTAACTAGGAATAATGACCGTAAGTTGGTTGAGAGTAGGTTCAGGCTAGACATCAGGAGGCACTACTTCAGTCAGGGTGGCTAGGATCTGGAACCAACTTCCAAGTGAAGTGGTGCTCACTCCTACCTTGGGGGTTCAAAAGGAGGCTAGATAATCACCTAGCTGGGGTCATTTGATCCCAGCATTCATTCCTGCCCATGGGAGGGGCTCAGACTTGATCTGCTCAGGTTCCTTCTGACCCTAACAATTATGAAACTATGGAGCAGAGATGTGTGATAAGACTCATTTTGGAAAAACCATGTCCCCTATGTGGGAAATGGTGCTGCAGGGACTCCCTGTGCCACCTCTTCCTCTGGTGGTGTCTCTGTGGATGTAACTCCTCTGCAACACCCCTGGTCCTGGAGGTGTGGGGAGTGGGAATGTCTGCCCTGTTCTTGGCAAGGAAATGGGACAGATCCTTGTAGAATGTCACGCTTTGCACCCAGCACACAGACCACTTTGTAAATGTCCAGCACATGGCAATAATGCCTCCTTATCACTGTGGCCTTGTTGAGGCACTACGACCAGTCTCTGTTGTGGCTCCATGCATGCATCTGCTGGGTGACATACTTGAAAACATCTCTGATTCGATACCTTATCTGGACCTGGCACTGGATGTGTTCCTTCCCCAAGATGTCTATAAGACCTTTTATTTCCCCAAACTGCCACTTGCATTCCCAGGCTTGGCTAGCAGCAGCAAATAGGCTGGGTTCATGCATGGTCTGTGGCAGTGCCCACAGGGAGAGGATCTGACTGCAAGGGTCAGAGACATAGAAGGCTGGAAAGGTGGATGGAAGCAGGGGTGGATGTGCAAGGGTGCAATTCTCAGTGTGTAATTTTCATTCTCACTTCAGAGGCTTGGAGCCCCTGTGCCTGCATCACCTGGCCTCTGATGCCCAAGGTCACCTCTAGAATCTTGAAATGTCCAGGGGCTTTCAGCTGATTCCCCATGATTCTGGCAATGCCACATGCCCCACCCAGGCTGTAAAATTTGAGGGTACAAGGCCCACAAGGCCCCGTAAGTCCAAGGGTCTGATTGCCCTATCTGGGAGGTTCAGTGCCCCCTGCAACCATATCTTCCCACTCACAGAACTACCTAGCTGATCATTTACTAGCTATCTAATTAGTGAACAAGAATAATGGGAGTCAATTTGCACTGAATGAGAATGAAGGCCATGGCAAGAGCCTTCCCTCCAAAAGAGGTCACAAAAACATTAAGACAGAGAATTCCAGAAATATACCAATACTACACATATTTGTGTCCACCAGATCAATGAAGGATTTGCATTAGTGAAACAAGATGACCTCCAACTTATGAGGTTAACCCTGATGCTAGTCTTACTAAGCCATTTTCATTAAAAATTATTTGAGAGAAAAAAGGGAAATGAAAGATAAGAATCAAATCCCAATTTTAATTTCCTTCCACAAAGCTTAAAACAGTAGAGTGGGACAACAAACTGTTTTTGATAAAAAATATTTTTTTTTCAGTAAATTACATTTTTCATTGCAATGGGCCACTTTCTGCAGAAAATATTCAGTTTTCATTTAAATACTACATTCCCTGAAAACCAAAACAAAAGGTGATTGAGACATGCCACTGTGGTGCTGTCAGGGTGTTGAAGCTCAGTTTTAATGGGTAACAGCTACCTCAGGTGTTTCTTTCAAAGCAGCTTTTCTATTTTCAAATAAACTATAGCTAGCTGGGAAAAAAATCAAAAACAAAATACTGTATTCCAAAAAGCATCCAAATTATGTCTTTTTGTATGTTGTAATTACCTCTCAGAAGTTCAACAGCATCCGAATTTTTAACAGTACTATTTCTTTATAATTTGGGCACAATTATTATTTCCCCATATACCTGAATCCCCACGCAGGTTCTGAGTATAGCTGGAGGAACATGACAATGTTTGTCCATCATCATCTAACACCATATCTTCCAAAAAAACCCTATAGACCTACACTGGTATTACCTGTAGTGGTAACATAATTCTATAAAACATGTTTACTATGCCAGGTAGAGTGCAGGCAAATCAAGGAAACAGATTCACCTAGTTAGGTCTCCTTAGAGCCTCATATATAGCTGCCATTTTCTGCTTGAGCCCCCAGTGAAAAATGAAACAATCTATTCATTTTCAAACACATCTGCTAATAAAGACTATAGGTGGTTGGGTTTTCCATCAGAAAACATTATTTTGGCAAAATTGAAATATTTAATGGATGTGTCAATTTTGATGAATTTCTGGACAGGATTGAAAATGAAGGATTATGTTCCAACTTCTTAAATTATCTCTGACTTCTACTTCTGGCTATCATTTTGTTTCAACATAAAAGTAATAAGATTTTAATCTTTAATTTTATACTTTTCAAAAGATTGTTTCACTGTTTCCAAATTAAATATTGTTTAAGATTTTATCTTTCTTTCTCAAAATGAAATCCCATTTTCTCATCACCTGGTACTTACTGAATAAAGCCTTTAAATTTTATTCTATTCTTAGAGCCACAGATAATCAAGAGGCAATAAACAGCAATCAAGTCCTAATTCAGCAAAGCATTTACTATTTAAATAGTACAGTACAGTCGATTCAACCGTGTATTTAACTTACACGATTTCAACTATATGCGCTCGGCTGCTGGGGCTGGCTGCCGGGTGCCGGCTGAGGCGTAGCACCGCGTGGTACTGTCTGCACGCACCAGCATGGCTGGGGGGCTAACGCTCAGCTGGCTGCCCTGGCGGGACGAGGCACCAGAGGACGAGAGGGGCGAAGAGTGCGTGCAGAAGATGCAGCTGTTACACTGCACGCACAGGCTGTGGGGCACCACGCCCGCCTTGTCCGGGCCCTGCTGCGGCGGCAGCTGCTTGGCGCCAAAGCCTGGTGATTTCAACCATACACACTGTCTTCGGAACATAACTCCCGCATAAGATGCAACTATACTGTACAGATGTTCAGGCTTTTTCTCATAGAGTAAAAATAACCACTTCAAGACAAAAATAACCTGGGAACAACTAGAGTTAAATCACTCCCAGGGGAGTTTCTCCTAGAAGAATGAATGTCTGTACATTTTGTAGTTTCAGATTTGGGACAGTGATTTGGTGATTGGAATCACTGTCCCAAATCAATTCAGCCGGATTTGATTCGGAGATTCAGCTGTCGCCAAAATCAGCCAAATCTCCAAATTAGACAGGCCCCGTTCCCCACCCACTCACCCAGCCCCAGCCTCCAGGCTCTTTAAAAAAGCCTGGCACTTGTGGCGGGCCAGTAGGAGGTGCTCCTACATTGAGCCACCCACCTCACTGTGCCCGACC
>NW_017728996.1:36895428-36918771 GCF_001723915.1 Gavialis gangeticus
GTTTGTTTGTTTTTGTTTAGGAGCTGGGAGACTGGGGCCAGGCAGGGCAGCCATGGGGGGATAGGAGAGTGGGTGGGGGCTGGGGGACATGTCGGAGCCCCCCACACAGTGTGGGGCAGTGAGTGGGGGCTTTTTATTTTTTTTATTTTTATTTGGAGCTGAGAGCTAGGGCCAGGCAGGGCAGCCATGCGAGGGGGGGGCTACAAGAGCGGGCGGGGGTTGGGGGGCACTCAGGAGGGTTGGGGGAGCAAGCAGAGGATGGGGCCTGGCAGGAATCCCCCAGTGGTCCTCTGTTCCCTAGTCCAGCCCCCTCTCCCCCATCCCCTACTTACTGGCATGGAGTCTAGGTCCAGCTTTCTGCAATGGCAAACGGGGACTGCCCAAATATCCAAAGCTCTCTGAATCTTTTCTGAATTTATTCAGAGAGCTTCAAATAGATTCAGACCTTTTTATGGGTCTCCTGATTTGATTCAGATTGAGAGATTCAGCCGCCAAATCAGGTCAAATCTCTGAATTGAATCAGCACCTGAAACTTTGCACAGCCCTGCTAAAAGTAGGGTCTGACAGTACATACAGGGGGAAGGGGATGAAGGGAGAAGAAGGTTGGGGGGTAGACGGCAAGGGGACTACCTGACCCCCAGGTCTGTTTTCTCTGTTGTAGCAATGGGAGGGGGACAAGACAAACCTCCAACTAGATTCTATACCTGTAAAATCATTAAAAATATGTAAATTTTCCACAGACTCTAATCAGTGGGGGTTGTCTTATAATCAGAATCATCTTCTTTTCAAGTAAATACATATATTTTCTATTTTGTTAGGCTATTACTCATGTTTGCTGATTCCTCGACTTTCCTGGTCAGCTGCCTGAAAGCAGCCTGAAAACTTTACCACTTTTTCCAAATGGTATAAATGCATTTTGCTTCTCTGAAGGATTTCTATTAATGTTGGAATGTATTTCCTTTGGAAACAGATTCTTTTCATCTTACTATGCTCTCAAATGTTACTTTTATAGTGCTAAAAATGCCCATACAAAAAGTGAGTGTCCATATATTCAGGGAGTCTGTGGTGCTACAAAGATGGTGGATCCATCGCAGAAGTGCATTTTAAATAGGAACTTGTTTAGAGAGACACCCCCTTTGTGGTACCAGATGAAATGCGGTAGCAGTTATTAGGCCTGTGCAAAGCCGCTAGTATTCATTTCAGAATGGAAAGGCAGGCTGTATGGCTGGGATTCCCTCAGGGTAGCATCAGAGGTTGCCAACCAACCAGCCATTTCTTTTTTAGGTCACTATGACATCTTTACAAAGGGAAACCTCTGGTTGGCTGATTAACTCAGAAGTCCTGCAGAGTACGACGGTTAAAAACTTACACACCAAAAAATCCTCCAGAAAATTTCCAAAGCTGTCCTGATAGGAGATGTACCCCAATCAATTTTAGTTAGACGGAGGATCATAAACACGTGGGGTCTTTCTAAAAAACCTAATCAAATCAGCACTTAACGGGATTCTGTAACAACACTCCCAGCTGTCCTATCCCAGTAACAAAAATCGTTTACTTCCGAAATTTACTTTGCCAAATTTAAGGATCTGTTACATACTGTTAAGTAGAGAGGCAGTCACCTATGAAAGCTTATGCCTCTCTGACTGAGTTAGTCTCTTAAATGCTACCCTGCCCAGACAACCTCCATCTGTCAGGACTATAATCTATAGGGCCTGGTACATATAGCCTGGCACTGAACTGGGAATTAAGAAATCTGTGTTCTCTTCTTTTAACCTTTAAGACCTTGGTCAAGATGCACTCCTTTTTCCTTTGGTTCATTTACTTGCCCATCCTTTTTCTGACATCTCTTTAGGACAGGGATTATTTCTTACTATTTGTTTGGACAAAGTCAACACACCTGTAGGATCCCATTTTCCTACTATACACTGTTCTGATATAGCTACAATAGTAATATAGTTCAAATACTTGTATAAATACCTATGAAAACTTGTTTTCAATATTTCTATTCCCTTTGCCAACACAAAGGGAACACATAGGTTAAAGAAAAGGAAAGCAGAACAAGAAAAGATCAGTAATGGAAGTGCTTAAAGTTCACTTAATAGCACAAGGTCTCAGGCCAATCCAGGAAAAGCAGCTTATGAAGTCAGTCCTTAAATTTGGTCAAGAACAAATTAAATTCCATCATTTGCTAGCCAGAGGCTCAATAATTTAGCTTTAATATTCCCTTTCCATCCAGGGCTTAAAGACTGAATTCTTAACATTATTATATTAGTATAAACAGATGTCACAATGAATACTAATAACAAGATGAGCATTTTGGGCACAGACAGAAGTGACAATTTTCACCTAATCTTACCACAGAAAGTGGTCTATAACTATGATCAAACAGAAAGCTGCACACTGCTTAAAAAATGGCTAATCAGGTGAAAATGTTGAGATGAAGATGTTTCAGAACAAAACACCTTCTGTAACTTGTGTCTGCCTCCCTGCTAGTCTCCAAGCTGTTTTCAGAATAGGAGGGGAAAAGGGGAGCAGAAGAAGTTTGGTCCAGAGGGTTTTCAGCCTCTGCTGAAGAGTGCGACAGGTGTATTGGAGCCCCCCTTCTGAGGCTGGTGAGCTCCAGTTCACCCACCCCACACTCCAGCACGTCTGTGGACCCCCTAGAACAAATTTCATCTGCTCTCTTTCTCCCCTCCCATTCTGAAAACAGAGTGGCCTGGCAGCTGGGAGGAGCTGTTGCTAGACTAAACTGGCTGTAGGCTCAAAGCCAACAGTTAGATTCCTCCCCCCCCGGAACCAAGAGTGAATTTCTGTTTGGTCCAGGGGATCATTGCAACTCAGAACACTTCCTGCAAAGCGTTCGGAGTTACAGCAGGGAGATGTACTTCTGTGTGCATCCTTTTCATAAAATACAAGCAAAAAACCACACATCTTTCCTATTCACCTCAAAGTATTTTTTTTTTTGGCGGGGGGATTAGTTCTTCCCTACTAAAGTGGGAGAGAAGTGAAAAGTGAAAAAGGCAGAAAACCAAAATGTTCTTGAAATTTTCCTTTTAAAAAGGTGAGCCAAACAAAATCTTGGTCTGATCTTTTATCAAAAAATATTTTAAAATGTTCAGCAAGTATGAATTGGAATGATACTATTGAGACTGAATGGCACAGCTGAATTATCTTTTACTAAGATTTCTATGAAGATTTCAAAGAATAGATTGCAAAAGTAAATTTTAAAAGAAAATAGTAAAATAGCCTGTAGGCAACAAAGGCGCAATTGTCACAACAGCACACCTGCTGTTGGTTTTAGAATAGTCCAGTGATCATATTACAATATCACCACCTATGCCCTGAGGCATCCTTCCAAAATAGTTTGTGGATGTTATAAACCTATGCCATTCTTCAGCAAGTAGCATGTGTTTAATCCCATGGGTGTTGACATCTATTAACAAAATTTAGCATCTAGTGCATTTAGCATCTAGTCTATTTAGACACAGTCTTCAAATTCACAATTTACATTAAGCTTTGGATTGAAAGCTTGAACAGTACCTCTTTTCTGGCTTCGGGCTCTGTCTTTGAGACTGTGAATGCCGGCTGCCTCTTAACATTCCTCTGTTTAGATGGCTGTCATTGCGGCCTCCTGAGGAAACTGAAGCCCGAAGGCCTGCCCGTAATTGATCTCCATTTCTGTGAAGTGGCACAGACGTACGGATAGCAGACACAACATGGCCAGAGTAAGATGTCAATGGGTCTTCACGATGGCGGGAATACTGGTGGACAACAGATCTTTCTGAGGCTGGGTACTGTTGCCCTGGCCTGTGATAGCTCCTTTCATGGTAATAGGCTGGAAGACAGGGTCGTGTTTGCTCCATTACCCCTCCACTGCAACTTCTAGAGCAGGCTGACCAGGGGCCCCAACTGCCCCATATACCTGGGATTCCTGCACCATTGTCTTCAGAGGCACCTCCTTGCTCCTCTATCCTCTGGGGAACCTAAGGACACAAGCAGATTTAATTAAGACAACTGCACTTCCAATTCTACTAGAAAAAAAGCTCTATTTTTCTTTAAAAGCCACTCTCTCCAGGATCATGGAAGGGAAAAACTGAGCTAACTAGGAACGGATTTAGTTGCCTTTATCAGTTGTTATGCTTCACCCTGCTAGCACAGGAGGCAGCATCCCTTAATTAATTTCTCCTAGAACCATCAAACCTTCAGACCAAAAGTTGTTTTTCGACTTTCTGAACAGGGCTGGATTTCCCTTTGGCTTCCACAATGGAAAATGTTGCTCAATTCAAAGTTCAGAAATGTGAAGATGGAAACTTTCTATTTTTTTCCTACACATCAATAGCAAAGTCAGAAAGAAAGAGAAATTTGAAAAAAAACCCTTAAGTTACCTACCACAAGATGATTTCAAAAGAAAATGTAAAAGACCAATGTTACATTTTTGTTGTTTGTGACAAAGTTAGAGTAAATCGGGGCTGTCCAAATAGCAGCCCACAGGCCAGGTCCAATCCTGAGAAATTAACCTGAGGATTCCAGGTTTCCAGTTCAGGTGCTGCTCCCCACACTGCTCACCTGCTGCTGTCACCAGAGTCTCTGGGCTCCCCCTCCCTCCCGATTCTGCTGCTTGCCACTGGCCCTGGGACAGGCTGGGACAAAGTAACCCTAGGCTGAAGTAACCTACAGTTAAAAGGGAACCTGCATGGTGTAGAGACACTGGTGCAGCAGGGGGCCCCCAGTGTGGTACAATGCAGAAGGGGTGCCATGAGGCACCAACATGATTAAGGGTGAGAGGGAGAGAGCACCCATGGTTGGGGGGCCTGGCATGGCAGGGGACCTGCAGCCACCATGCACTCAGAAGTTGGAAAGCACCAAGTTAAAAAATGTTGATCCATCTCCTCTCTTCCTACAGCTGTACAAGGGTGATCCTCAAGTGGTAAACTCAGGATGGAAAACCAACTTTTCAAAGCACTCCTGTAGTTAACCCTAAGTAAACTTTTGCTGTAAAATATTTATCAATTGGCCTTTCTTCCAGTTGTGCAGAGGGGCAACTTCTCCACATCTCTCATAGTTGTTTTTTCTTTGTTGTATTCTAATAGCACCCACAGTTTACTAGAGGCTGGACACACAGAGTGAAGTGTAGTCCCTGCCCTAGAGACAAAGCCATCTAGAAGGCAAAAAGCAGAGGAGAGTAGGGAGAATGGAAGAAAATCCACATAGTCTTGACTACGTTTTACCAACCTTATGTGAACTTGTTTTAGCCTATGTATTTCTCACTACAGGCAGGGTTTCTATTAGAGCTGTGCGAAGCTTTGGTTGCTGATTCAATTCAGAGACGATTCAGCCCAATTCGGCAGCTGAATCTCCGCATCCAAATCAAATCAGGAGACCCATTATCTCTCTGAATTGAATCAAAAGCCTCTGATTCAATTCGGAGAGATTCAACTATTGGGCCATAGATACGGCTTTATATGGTTTTTCTACGTACCTCAAGGTACCAGGTATGGTTCATGAATACCGAGATGGGGCAGATGGAGCGTCCCAAGGAAGCATGGGGGTGCTCCCCCACACATGCAGTGGCAGATCCAGAAGTGGACCAGACGTACTTCCAGCCCACTTCTAGGTCCACCACTGAGCATGTGGGGGACCCCCCCATCTCAGTTACTGGTCCCTCCTAGGTCTGGGGGGGCACCCAATGTCCCCCATGGCCAATTGCCAAGCTGAGGGGTGCAAGAGGGTCCCCCATATGCTCAGCAGTGGACCTGGAAGTGGACCAAAAGTACTTCCACACTCCCGTGGGATGTTCTATCCGCCCCACCATTTCAGTGTTCACAAGCCACACCTGGTACCTCGAGGTATGTAGAAAAAACATATAAAGCTGTGTCTACAGCCGAATCACTGATTCTCTGAATCAGAATTGAATCTTCAGATTCAGCCAAATCAAGTCAGGACTGTGATCCAAACCTGTCCAAATCCAAATCAAATACTGCCCACTTTACTCACTCCTAGTTTCTATTACTGTTTCAGCTAAGCAAAAGGTTGGGTACTGCTGCACTGCCTCAAGAGCAGACCAGAAACTGGATAATATATCTGCTTCCCCATTGATCCAGGGTGAGGGAAATAGACTACTGCAGTTTTGTGTGAAACAGCTTACTTCCTTCACCTACAGCCTACTCTCCAGTCAAAGATCATGACTAAACTGAAAACTGCCTAAGCCAGTCACAGGACATTACAAAGCAACGAGCTATAAACATGGGAGGTTTTAGTGGAATGTGGTTCGTGAGTATGGCTTGAACACACTATTACAATATACAAACCCTTGCCAGGCTAGGGTTTGTGGTGGGCTATGTAACAGTCAGTTGTGGTCTACATAATCTGAAACATTTCCCCCCTCCGAGGCTGCTCTCACTCTTTCATCACTAACCACATAAAACACAGCATTTAATTATAACTAGCAAATAATAAAAAGCATCTGTATTAATATGATGTGTTCTCCATTTCTGCAATGTTGCATAGAAAACAGGAGCAGATGGCTCTTAGTTTAATACTTTCTTTTTCTGTGGGTAACCCATTTGGCATCAACCTTTTAAATTCAATTGCCTGTACAACCCAATAACTACATAATGTCAGAATTATGAACAATACGTAACAAGGTATTGGTTTCTGGCTGTTACATTTGCATTCATTTCCAATAACAAACAGCACTGGCTCACAGTGTGGCCAGACAAATGAGCTATTTCTCAATTTGCAGTTTCTTCACTGAAAAGTCATATAAACTCTACATTAACACAGCCTTGAAATAAATATAAAACTACAGGATGTTTGATTAGGAAAGTGGCCCATCATCTTTCTTTTGACCTGACCCCAGATAAATGTATTTGTCATAAAAGTCCAGAGATAAATAAAGTTTCGTTGGCCTGGTTTATTTAGTAGTTGGTTTTTATGGTGAATCACTAAACCTTTTTAAAAAGCCACAGGCATTCATCCAGGCAATTTAGAATCCATTAGTTTGCAGACAGCTCAAGCCACCACTAAAAATGAGACATTTCATCGCATAGAAAGAGAAAGGTATGAGAATGACATGCACTGACCTGCTACAGAGACCTTCCTGGCTGCTAGTCCTCAATACAGCAGGTGTCTTTCAGTTAAAACAATGCTTTAAATGGCTAAAGGCAGAGGGAAAATAATTCTGTACACCTTAATCTCAGCAACAAAATTATTCTAGACATAGTACTGAATGCATTAACCTAGGTATTTAAAATCAGAAATTAACAAAACTAACAGTAAAAGCACAAGGTAAAATACCTTGGTTTAGGTTTGTTACTGGGACTTGTACACAAATCTGGGGATCCTCTGAAAAGGGCAATTTTCAACAGCAGATATGACCCAGAATTTACACAGCTCTTTTTCAAATATCTTCACAATTATTAAAGTAAACTTTACAATTACCTTACAAGGTAACAGAGTAGTTAGAAGCCCTATTTTTCAGAGTGGGGGAAATGAAATGTTCCCATTTGATCCTCACAAGGTCATCTAGTCCAGCCCCCTGCTCAAGGCAGGATCATCCCTGACTAAAGTATCCCAGCCAAGTGTCTAATTGTAACAAGGAACCCTGGCGATGTTACGCGGAAAGAGATGAGAGACCAGAAAGACCTGTAAAGGCCACTTTAAAATGAGGGTCTTTGTTACCCGGAGAAGACAAGGACCCAGAAAGCAAGAACCTGACTCCCAGGAGGTCCACAGTGCTACAAAACAGAGAAAGGAAGTTACCTGCAGCAGGAGGCAGTCTTGGGAGGTGACAGCTAGAGCAGCAGAGATCCCAGCTGCTAGGGTGAACAGAACACCCTGACCAATGATCCAGGGTAAGCTGCAGGCTGCAAGCAAAACCAGGGACAGTCAAATGAGAAATAGCCGACTCCAGGCTATGGCAGGGGCTCTAAAATGAGATAATGGGAAATCTCTGCAGCAGAGCTGAGTGACAGGAATCAGCTGAATGGGAGGGGAGGGGAGGGGCTGACCTGCTTGGCTCCAGGGCAGAGGGACACTCTGGCCCTGAAGGTAAGATGAGAACAGAGCTCTCCTGCAAGGTATGAGAAGCTCACATCCGCCAAGAGAAGAAGGGCTTCCACTAGCTTGTAAATGCAACTGAAGGGGTGAAGATCTGGTTGAGGACTATTTGAGTTTACCCAAAGGGGGCTGAGATTTTTGTTGAGGACTCTTTATGTTAACCAAGTGGGATCCTGTTTTCCACTTATAACCACTGGAGGACCAGGAGCAGCTGTGAAGAATTGTTAGGAGGGTGCATAGCAGAGTGCTCTGCATGCTGCAATTTTTCTTTCTCCCTCTCTCCCCCCTCCCAAAGAAGCAAGCTTGAGTGGAGAGGGGCTGAAGCCACAGGGCTGAGAAACAAGAAGGTTGAGACTGCAGAGATAAGGCCCAAGGAGGTGTGGCTGGAATCAAGAGGTGTGGCTGGTCAGAGTCAAGGACCCAAGGAATGAAGTGAGGACAGTCAGGAGACTGGAAGATTGTGGGCTCACCTGCTTGATAGTTCAATGGATGGGAAACTGGCTACAGGGTAGGACCCAGAGAGTTCTCATGAACAGATCTGTGTCGTCCTGGCCTGAAGTGGCTAGTGGTGTCCCTCAGGGGTCCATGCTTGGACAGGTGCTTTTCAACATCTTTGTCAATGATTTGGATGGGGGAGTGAAAAGCTCGCTGGCCAAGTTCACAGATGGGACAGTGTGGCCAAGCCAGAAGATAGGTTGCTGATATGGTAGGACCTGGACAGGCTAGAGAGATGGGCAGACCAGAACCAGATGAAGTTTAACACTTCTAAATGTAAGGTGCTCCATCTGGGGGCAAATAACCCTCAACATATATACCGGCTTGGAGGTGACAGCCTGACCTGCACCATGGCTGGAAGGGACCTAGGGATAATGATTGACCACCACATGAACATAAGCCATCAGTGCAATGCAGTGGCCAGCAGGGCAAATAACACGCTGGCATGCATCAACCAGTGCATCTTATGTAAAGCTAAGAAAGTGATACTCCCACTGTCCTCAGCATGGGTGAGACCGCAGTTGAGTACTACATCCTGTTCTGGGCACTGCACTACAATAAGGACGTGGAAAAACTTGAGAGGGTCCAGAGAAAAGCCACCCATATGATCAGGGACTTACAAGGCAAGCCATACAAGGAAAGGCTCAGGGACCTGGGCCTGTTTAGCCTAAAGAAGAGAAGGTTGACTGGGGACGTGATAGCGGCTTACCTCTGTATCAGAGGAGTGCATCAGGAGCTCAGTGAACAACTGTTCACTAGGGCACCCCTGGGGAAGACCAGGACCAATGGATATAAACTCCTGGAAGACCACATCAGGCTTAATACCAGGAAAAACTTCTTCACATTCAGGGTGCCCAGACTGTGGAATAAGCTCCCTCTAGAGGTGGTGCAGTCACCTACCCTGGAGGTTTACAAAAGGAGACTGGACAGTCACTTCACTGGGGTCTTCCTGCCTAGAATGGGGTGGCTGGACCCAATGATCTGCAAGGTTCCTTCAAGCCTCTAACAATCTTTGAAACTATGAGACCCAGTAAATAGAGACTGGGTAAAACCTGAGGCATGGGTATGGCTATAGAGGCGGCTGGAGACCACAGTTTTTGCATCTGTGAAGTTCTTGTCCCAAAGAAATCACACAAAAACAGAAACCATCTTTATTAACAACAATTACCTTCCTAATAATATTTGTATGCATACTGTAGTAAAGCAGAACACCACAAGAATGATGTAATTTGGACAGTGCCCTCTGACAGTGCAAAAAAAATACATAAAGACACTCAATACTCAACAACCTTCCTCCCACCCCAGATAACATATTCCTGTAAGCATTTGGGTTGGATGGTGACCCATCTTCCAATTTCAGGGGTAACCAACCTTTCACTGACAACAGAAGTAAGTTTCTTTGGCTAGTGTAGAGTAACTTCAACAGCTGGAAGGATTGATGGATCTAAAAGAGCAGCTGATGGACTTGTCAGATCCAGTTCCATCAGCAGTGCAAAGCCTTCTCATGTTGCAGAGGTCACATTATCTGAGACCCAAACCTGCATCTGGTCAACAGGCCCACAAAGTGCCTTTGCATCTGGAGTCTTGGCCTTATAGGACACTGGGCCTCTAGCTCCAAGGACAGATGCAGGAACCCACTGTGGCCCAGTTATGTAATTTTGGATTCATACAGGTTCATCTTGTTCCAAGGTTCTTATACGTGAAACATCTTGGTTCTTGGAGAAATGGATTTCTTGCATAGCCTGATATTTGGCTACCAAATCTGGGTGGAGCTGATCCATGCGTGTTTTCAGCTCGTGGTTCATTAGTAGTTCTGCAGGGATGCAGCTTGTAACAGTGGATGTAGTTGCATACTATAGTAGTAAGAAATTAGTTAATTGTTGGTTCCAGTCACCATCAATGATTTGTTTCACTGCATCTTTAGTAATTTGGAGCATCCACTCAGCTTGGCCATTTGATGACAGGTAGAAATGGATGTGGTGTGATGGATAATATTCCTTCCCATAAACTTAAATTCTTCAGAAGTGAATTGTACAGCATTGTCCGACACACAGGCATCTGAAAGACCATGCATTGCGAACAGCTCCCCTTAAAATCAGATTATAGTGCATAAAGTCATTGATGTGACAGAAATAACTTCCAGCCACTTTGAGAAAGAATGAAATACAATAAAGAATATCTGCCTTGGAAAGAATCAGCAAAATCTATGTGCAGCTGAGATGATAGTGTCCTGGTCAATTTGCAAGGATGGACTGGAGCCTTAGCTGATGTGCAACATGTAGCTTGGCATGTTTCACACCTCTTTACTGTTTACTTGATGTCAGCATCTATATTTGGCCACTAGACATGACTTCTAGCAAGAGCTTTCATGTGAGCAATCCCCAGAAATCCCTCATGAAGAGCATTGAGAACTTGCATTCAACCTGCATTAAGAATGACCACTCAAGTTACCCACTCAGACATTTCTTAAGGGCAGAAAGTTCATGTTTATGTGTACCGAATGGCTTAAGTTCATCTATGACCTTTGCCAAAGGCCCTGCTCTTCATACCCAGTTTAGTACTTGGGCTAACGTTGGATCTTCAGGGATGATGCTCAAGGGCAACCGGAACGGTTTCATTAGGGGCAGGTCACGTCAAACCAACCTGACTGCCTTTTATGACCCTACTTCTATGATTCTAGGTGTTGACTTCTACCTTCATTGGTTGAATTCTGGTTGCATCAAATTGGAACTCTGGGAACTCCATGCTGGTTTCTCCAAAAGTGCATTTATCTTTCTTGAGTTTTAGGCCAGCATTGGAGATGCATCATAACACTTCTTCCAGCGGGATAACTAGCTCTGGCATGGACCCTGCTCCAATGACAATATAATCAAAATATAGCATGACTTCCTTAAAACCTGCAACTAAGTTATCCATAACCTTTTGGAAAACTGGTACAATGCTTACTCTAATATGAAGGCCCTTGGCTTGGAAGGCTCCTTTATGGATGATAGTTGTGCATCAGTGGTTTGATCATCCACAGAAAGCTGTTGAAACACTTGTACCAAGTCTAACCTTCCCTCCAGCAAGAATGGCAAGGAGCTGGTCTACTGCAGGAATCTGGTATGAGTGTTTCTGTAGCACCTATTAATGGTACACTTGTAGTTGGCACATAACAAATACGACTCTTTGGCTTTGGGGTAGGTATGAAAAGAGTAACCCATATTGACTTTAAATTTCCTTCTAGGACACTTTGTTCCACAAGCTAAGCAATCTTTGCATCATGTTTTTGATGAAGAGTGAAGACAACATAACGAGGCTTCACTCAAATGGGAGCTACAGTCAGATCCACATAAATGATACAGGCTGGCTTTTATAGACATCAAGCTGTTCATCAAAAATCTATCCAAAATCCTTCATGACATTTTGTAAGGTGTCCATCTAAGGGTGTGCACTCCTGTTAACTTGGTACCCAAGGGCTCAAACCATTCTCCTCCTAGTAAGTTTACTCTCTGACCCTTAGCAACTCTTGAGTGAAAGACTCCTCAGTCCTACCCTTAGTGGACACTGCCCTTTAACGGGGTTGTTGCATAGTGATTTTTTTTGGCAATTTGAGCATCTTGTGCAATGACTTGTTATGAGGCTCGGCCAGGGATATAAGTGAGCAAATAATCTGAAAAGTCTTTGAGCCAATGACACTCAGTAGCACTGCACACTGCTAGTTATCATCAGTACTTTTTAGCTTCCAAATACAAGCCTAACCAGTTAGCATAAGAATCCCAGGTAGATGGAATGGTCATATCGAATTCTTCAATGTGGCCCACAGAATCCATATTATAGTGATCAACTGCACAGACCAGCACATGGGAGGAAAAGGGTCCCAGCCCTCTCCTCCTTGCAGCACAGATCACTGCAAGTCTTCTTTTTACTGAAGTACTAGATGCAATCCTACCTACTAAAATCCCATCTTTGTCACCAGTCTCCTCTATCTGTGGGGTTCTTGTCCCAGAGAGATAACACAAGAACAACAGTGGAAACCATCTTTATTAAAAACTAATTTCCTAATAATATGTGGGTAAAGCAGAACAGCATGAGAATTATGCATTTTGGGCAAGGTCCACTGATAAAAGAGTGCAAAATATACATACTCAATAGACAACAACCATTATTGCCTATAAGACAATTAGGGCCTATAGAGCCAAGACTAGAACAAAGAGAACAAGGAGTAGCACCAGAGACTTAGCCTAGATAGGGGAAATACCACCAGACTCCCCCTTTTAAGACACCAGACAACTTTCTCAAATACTGTCTTGCATCAAGGAACGGCACTTGAGTGGAGAAAGGGGAGGTTCAGAAGGGGATCGGAGAGTGCATGACTAACCTGCAGGCAAGAACCTCATGGCCACCTTCCATGTGGGTCCACAGGTCACAGTTACACTAACCTGCTATTGAAAACTTCCAGTGATAAAGATTCCACAGTTTCTCTAGCTAGTCTGTTCCAATGCTTGACCACCCTTGTAGTCAGAAAGTTCCTCCTAATATCCAACCTGAATTTTCCCCACTGAAGCTTGAAGCCATTGCTCCTAGTCATCCTGTAGCATTATGAAATATGCAGCCAGCAAAATTGCTTAAAATGTTTGGACTGATATTGTGAGAAGTTTTAAATCTTACATACAACTTTCAGCAGGTATTTGTAAATGTTGGACATTACCAAAAGGAACTAATCTGTGAATTAACCTATTCCTGTTGAATAAAACCACAAAACACATTTCAGGACCAATCCTAACTTAAACTGACATAACCCCAGTGAATTAGCTTGGAGTTGTCAGGTGCCCAGCATTTTTTATTTTATGTACAGGTACAGGTATGATGGAATCTGATGCTTGATCCATACAATCGCACTTCCTGCTATGCCACATATGCATGGCAGGAGGCATGACTATAGGATGATCATCATGACAGATTCCATCATGCTTTACTGCCAGTGCCAGGGGAGCCCAATCCTGACTCACCCTACACCAGCAAGCAGCAAACTCCTGTGGCCGGGAGCCCCCTCAGCTGACAGGGCTCCCAGCCACGGGGGTCCCTCAAGGGTCCCTGAAGCACGGAGACTGCATTTGAGCTCCAGACAACCCCTGTACCTGGGACACTGTAACAGTTGCAGTCTCACAAACTTGGGGCATATACTTCTGTGACTAGGAGCCACCATCAGCTGGGAGCTCCCAGGCTTTGGGGTGCACATAGGTCCCCCACAGCTGGGAACTCCAATAAGCTGACAGGGCTCCCAGACATATGGGTACAGGCTATACATGCAAATTAAAGCTGAATAGAAAGCAGCCATAAAGTTATTTTCCAACAATAACTTTATAGCTGGTTGGACTTTCTTACAGTGTGATAGTAGCTGATGTAAATAATTTGCACATGTAGCCAGTGTAAATAAATGGTGCAATTAACCGAGTAATTGCATAATAAATGTAACGTGTAGAGGGGGCCTAATGCTCCCTGACCAATAACTGAAAACTAATGAAAACTGTAGCAGAATAGAGAAGGCTCAGCAAAAGACAATAAACAATGAAGCAGCACAACTGTAGAGTACCAAATATGAATAAAGGACCAAGGCAGACAAGGTTCTTTGGATAAATGTGATATCTTTTATTAGGCCATCTAAATAGATGGAAAAAAATGTTCTTTGCAAGCTTTCAGGCATAAACACTTTTCCTCAGGCATAGGGAGAGTCTGCTGTTTTGTGCTCTCCTGGATGGAATAGAAGCCAATATGCAAATACAGGTCTGTGAAAATGTAAATGCATGGCACTGAGGATCAGAGACCATGGGAGACAATAGGTGCAAAGGAGAGAAAGAGGGAAATGTTGACCTGGTGACAGAATGTAGCTGGTAAAATATAGAGAGAGGTTACCTAGGGTTAGCGGATGGCAGGCAGGTTATAATGTGCCATAAATCCAAAGGGACAGGCACCCCAATGACAACCCCTGCAATTTGATCACAAGATTCATACCCACCACTTTAGCTCCTGGGCTACGTACGGACAGTCAAAAACCTGAGGCTGAATCAATTCAATCTTCAAAGGTTAGTTTAAGCTGCATAGATTGAACTGATAAGCAAGTGAACAGACATTCACTTTTGATTCCAGAAATGCAGCCACATGCATGCAGTAGCACAGGCCAGAAGCCAGGGGATGCTAAAGCATACCTCCTTGCTTGGCTGGAGCAGACAGCTTGGGCCAAGGCTAGCCCACCCACACTACAAGAGGGGGATTGCAGGGAGGTAAAAAGCATCGTGGGATGCTGGGGGACTGAGAATTAACTTGATTCTGGAGGTCATCTAGGACAGAAGTTCAATAAACTGATTTAACCCAAATCAGTTATGTCTGATACTGCATCCATCCAGGTTTATCTTAAATTGGTTTCAGCCATTTTGGCAACGGCTTATGTGCGCTGAACTTCAGTTGTGTTACAGATTTGAACCAGTTTCCAATCACTTATATTGAATTATGTGCAATTTTTGTCCCTAGTTCTGGAGCCAAGGAGAAACTCAGCTGTCTTCTTCCCCCTCAAATACAAGCTTCTAGCCTCATAAATGCAAATAAAATCTTGAACACATATACCCCAAGAAACACTAAGAGGCAAAGAGAAAGAATTCAAGATTTGTTATGTTTTTTAAAATAATCATATTATATTTAACCATTGATTTTTGAATACCTGAAGCTGATGCAGTTCAATGAAAAATGAACAGAGTTCAAGTAAACAAGACATTCTGGCCTAAATCCAGCTATGTATATAAGTATATTCCTTATTTAAGTCTCATTTGACTTCAGAAAGACTTTTCATATGTTTAAAATTAAGCACGCGCTTAAGTATTTAACTGAGGTGTTAGTGAAGAAATCAACTGAAGTCTCACCATAGGAAATGAACTCCAAAGTCTCCTAAATAGCAGAGTTTGGCATATGTTAGAAGGATCTGGTCACCTTTCTTTATCCAAAAGAAAACAGTGTGGATATACTGGCTTACTTCATAACGAAACTAGCTGCAATCTGACTAACCTCCATAGCTGTAATGTTCTCTCTGTGCTGAAATCCAGCTGACAGAACTGGAGGAATGAGAAGCCTTTTTACAGTCTGACCTCCCTTCATGAGCAGCAATGGCCAAGATTCTTCCTTGAAATAGCAGGCAGGACTTGGCCCTGCAGGGCGCAGGTATAGTTCCAAGGCTGATCTTGTCATGATGCATTAAAACTACCACTGTACTTTTTCAGCAAGTTAAAGTTTGGCTCCTCTGCACCTAAAAAGGATTGCATGTGAATTAAGTAGCCAGGAATAAGGTATTCTAATTTCTGCTTCTTAAATTCCAAAATACCAGTCTTCATTGAAGTGGAAGCTGCATGCTATATTTGAGAGACTTGGCAGTCTCCTTTAACCACTGTGGTACAACATATCATTCTGTGCCAATACATTATTTACAACATACTTAGTTTTAACAGATATATAATGTCATACTGTTTTTGTGCTTGCACGAATTAAACAACTATGTTACGTATATGGGGAGATGTAAATACCTAATTTATACAAACCCTATACAACACTACAATTGAGAAATCAAACAGAGGGGGAGAAAGGATTCCTATCAGAGCATAAATGTGGCTACATTGCACATCCTGTATAATTCACAGTATACATTAAAAGACAGTTTCACGTTTACTGAGTTCTTGGATATGCAGATGCAACACGCAATGAATTAAATGGAAGCTGTACATACATATCCAAAGGGTAGGTTGTGACAATGTGTTTTTAATAAAGTCCTCTGTGAAAAAAACAGCTAACCAGGGGAGGCAAACAGGCTGCATTTTGCAAGAAATAGAAGGGGGGATGATGACAAAGGAAACTAAAGATATGGAAAGCAGTTAAATGTTTTCCACGTGGATAAAAATCTTCTTCTCTTCTTTTGCATTGTATTTTTCACTGTTTTCTTTTCACCTACTCCAGGAGCTATAGTAACAAGCTCTGGTTGGGTGGACCACAGAAGAAATTTCAAGGCAAGACACATCCTGCAGATCTTACAGACCAACCCAATTTGAACTTCTGGCTTTTTCTTATAAAGGAAGGGAGATTCTTAAAACAACTTAATTCTCTTTAAAAAAAAAAAAAAGTAGTAAGGTAAAAAGCATGTTTCCATGGGCTTCCGCTAACATTCTTAAAACTCAATGTTAGTCTGCAAAACACCCACAACAAAAGAAATCCTTTCTATGGAAAGCAACAATTGAGGGATCCAGCCGTTTTCAACTGCCATATAAATCTTCATCACACAAAGTCATTATACCTACCCACCCTCGCAATTGCCCACAAAGAATTTGCAGAACTATTTGAAGAAATGAAAACATTAAATTACAAGAAAAGGATTAAATCACATTTTTAATGGTTAACTACTTTTTTTATTTTTGACTACTTGCATGTACTTGAGAGGCAACATTAAGCCTAGATGGATGGTGCAAGTCACGAGTTAGGAACAAATAATGAAAAATTATATGACAGGAAAAGTGGTCAGAAGGCCCTGATGTGAAAGTCCAGCAGTGTATTGCTGTGAACTTACTCGACTAGCAAATACTATTCATCCTTCTGGAAGATGCTAAGTTGGTCTAGCTGATTCACTAATAAAAATGCTTTTTCATCCTACGCAGATATAAGGAAAAGAGACATAGCATCCCAGGACGGGCTAGTGGGACATGGGTTATGAGTAGCAAGACATTCTATGATCAAAAGTAAAATCACTATCATTTTTTCACTTCAGTTATTATTACACAAGCTCTTATTTAAAGTATGTTTCATCTTTCTAATATTAAGGATCCTGGTTTTCTCTGCTTAAAAATTCCAAATTCTCCAGTTCAAACCCCCCAAATCTATGTTTTTCTGCAATTAAAATGAAATGCCACTATACATATAGGTATTAGCTGAACACAGTGTTTTATCTATATATTTACAATTCTAAAGCAGTTTGGAAGCCTGTCAGTGCCTCGATCATTATAATAAAATAGATTCTAAATACCGATATATTTTGGTGTTTGATTTTGGTTTGTTTAACCTATAAAATCAGAGCTCCCCCTGCCCCCTTCACTCTCCAGCTGTGGCTGTCCCCCCTGCCACTGTGTGGTGCTGAGCAGACCTGATATTTTAGTGCCCGGGCCCTGCCCATGCCCTTGTCCCTCACTCCCAAGCCACAGCTCCACCAGCCCTGCTGATGCACCTCACACCCAACCTACAGCTTCCAACCCCCACATCCCTGCTGGTGCCCTTCACTCCTAACCCACAGTGCCCCTCACTCCAACCCACAGCCTCCCACCCTCCTACACCTGCTGGTGCTCCTCACTCATGACCTGCAGCCCCTTGCCCCCCACTCCAGCACTGCTGGAGGGGGTGTCCAGCTGCAAGGGCAATGGAGCTAGGGCCATGGCCCACAGCCCCCTGCTCCTCCAACAGTGCCTGAGTACCAGCTGCCACCTGTGGGAGGTGCTGGCTGCTGTAGCCAGAGGCTGGGCTGGTATGCATACAAGACAGGCAGTCAGGCTTCTTTACTTTTCATTCCATCCAGGAAGAGCACACACCAACTGCTGAAACTTCCTTAGCCTGACAAAGGGTTTTTGAACCCGAAAGCTTGCTTAATGATTGTTTTCCAACTATTCAAGTTGGTCTAATAAAAGATACCAGATTCATGCAAAGAACTTTGTCTGCCTATATCCTTAGACCAACACAGCTACAACCTATACCTCAGTAGATTTGTGTGTTTTATGTGGATCCTTCAAGGGTTAATTCACTTGCATTCACTTAAAACGTTAGCTTCACCTGCCATAGCAGGGCCCTAATTTTATGTCAGTTTGGATAGTCCCATAACTCTACCTAGACTTAATTAACCCAAGTCATATTGGATCATTAAAAATGGCAATATTCAATTACTTGTATTTCAGTAGCATAATAAGAAGCCCATTGAGCAGATACTGGATCCCAAGGTAACTATAAAATTTTGCTTCTCACTATTTGTCAAAACCAAAACTCTTTACGGAAACATAACTTCAACAAAATACTCATTTGGAAGCTTCTCAAATCTGGCCTGGAATTTAAAGGGAGGAAAAGCTCTACAGAACAGCCAATGGCCTGGTAGACAGAGCACTCACTCAGGCAATGGTCTAACTTAGATCACTGGCAGATGTTACAATTAGGATGCAATTACCCTGTTAATCACACCATAAACAATAACCCCGTCACACATTCAACAAATTAATGGTGTGACAAAACGAGAAACAGGCCATGAAAATATTCCAATGTATAACATTTTTACGGCTGGTTTCTACTGGAGCTTAAATTGAATGTGCAGCAGGGTAATGAGAGTCAGCTGAATACTCTGGTGGGGTCCTGGCCCCAGGACTACATGGGAGTCTTGAACCAGCTCTGGGGCAGTCTCAGGGCTGAGACCAACAATCAGCTGATAGTCAGACCCAGCCCTGGGACTCCACCTGGGCTGGAACTGGCTCCAGGGCAATTCCAGGGCTACGACTAACAGTCAGTCCTGATTGTTGGTCCCAGCCCCAGGACTGCACAGAAGTCTGAACTGGCTCCAACCAGGTACCACACTGGAGTCTTGAAGCAGCTCCAGTACAGTCCTGGGGCTGGAACCTACAATTGTAGATCCCAGTCCTCTGGCTATGCATGAGTCTGGAACCAACAGGGATTGCAGAGCAATCTCAAATGGTTTCAATGCAGTTGCAGGGATGCAACCAACAATCCCCTGATTATCAGTCCCAACCCCAAGACAGCTCAGGTTCAGCCAGCTTGCGGGCACTCAGCTTTCAACTCTCCACTGCAAGGGAAGCCCAGGATTCTGGGCTCCCTCTTCATGGGCAAGTAGTAATGATGCTGTTGGGATCTGATTCCTGATCCCAAAAATTGCACATTTAGTCATGCACATGTAAGCATCACAGGATGCACGAGTGTTGGGATTGGGGATGAGATCCCATTGTGCCTTTAAACAAATGTGTTCCATTGGCCTTGGTTTCTAAAACTGCCTGATTCAAAGAGGTGAACAAGTTGGAGTCTCCAGCATCCTAAGTGACTGTCAGCTAAGTACCAGACTTCTAGCTTTTCTGGGGTGGATGTTCCTGTTCATGACAAAAATAAATAAATAAATACATTCACAAAATACTTGTTTTCTTTCTGCACTGGAACAAAAAAATCTTTGAAGCTTCAATTTAAATTGGGGGGTGGGGGGGGGTTGCAAAATGGAATTCTTGTTTTCTGGCCAGCCCTGAGTACCCCGTCAGTGTTGTGCACTCATCTACAACCATAACATTTCTCTCTCCATTCAAATGCATCCCAAAGATTGACCTCTTCCCCTCAGTATTAAAATTTCTGGCTATAAGTCTGAAGAATGTACATTATAAAAGTTCACTTAGAACAAGAGAAACTTATAGTGTAATAACAATTATAAGAAACACGCTACAAAAAATTGTGACTTTTTCAGAAGTGCTTAGCAAACAAATCCATGAACTTGCAGATAGCAATTGCTCAGATCTCTAGTGACTGGTAGAAGAATGGAGCAGAGGCCAACCAAAATATCACTACACAATATGTGTACATTTGCCTGGTTAGTGTGCTCTGCTATTTTAATCCTTCAGTGCATTTTTGGAAGCCTTTAATCAGAGATGTAGTAAACTGTTTGAATTTTACAGTACATGGTAAGTGTAAATACTACCAGCTTAGATGATTTCAGTTTCCGTTCTTTGTATTAAAAACCCTGCCTGAACATCTGTGCCTGTGAAGATTAAAGGACTGAAAACCCTGGAAACAGAAGATCTTTGTATCCACAAGTCACTGCAGAATGCTACAATGCCTGGGAAGCTTAACTGCCCCACCAACTGATTTTGCCCACATCTGAAGGGTCTTTAATATTATCTAAACACTCTAGAGGGTAAAGCAGCTTTCCATCAATTTAACATAGTCCTTGTGCTAACACAGCTTTAGACTGCCTCCAAACTACGCCTAATCTTTTACACCAAGAGCACATCTATTGTTGGCAGTGAAATTAGTGATCAAGACTATTGTCCACTGGGAATGCAGCCAAGATCACATTTACTTTTAAGAAAACTCATGGCCCACTTCTGATCTCACCTGCACCCATTTTTATACTAATGCAACTTATCTAACTCCACAGTTACTCCTGATTTACACAAATATAAAGGAGATCATGAATCAACACTCAGACTCTACAGCCAAGAAGCTTTAAACATTATTTTATGTAAGTGGGGGGGGAATAGATAGATATCTATATATTAGGGCTGTGTGAAGCTTCAGTCCCTGATTCGATTTGGTAGAGATTTGACCTGATTCGGTGGCCAAATATCTGCATCTGAATCAAATCAGAGGACCCTTTAATCTCTCCAAATCAATTCCAACAGATTCAGTGATTCGGACATAGATACAGTTTTAAATGGTTTTTCTACATACCTCTAGGTAGCAGGGGCTCTGAACCCTGTGGTGCTGGAGCAGATGCAGCATCCCACAGAAGCACGGGGGGCTCTCCAGTGTGCTTGGCAGCAGACCCAGAAGTGCCAGACGCCAGGGAGCATGCTGGAGGGCCCCTGTACCCCCACCTCCCCCAGCTCAGTGACTGGTGCCTCCTGGGTCTGGGGGGGGGCACCCGGGGTCCCCCGCAGCTGATCGCCAAGCCACAGGGGCACAGAGAACCCCCAGTGCGCTCTCCAGCAGACCTGGGATAGATAGATAGATAGATAGATAGATAGATAGATAGATAGATAGATAGATATCATGTTTAAAGCCTCACGGGTCTAGAGAGTGAGTGCTGATTCATGATCTCCTTTATATATATATATATATAGAGGAGGCACATGCTCCTTCAAGTGCTGAATGCTTTCTCCAAGGCATACAGCATTCTCACCTACTTCTTCAAGGCTTTTAAGTTCAATTCCCTTATATTAAGATGAGGCTCTTGCCATCACATATTTATCCACATGTATCCCAGAATAAGTATGCTTTGTATGATAACAATAAAAATTACACTTTAAAAAAAATATAATGCCAATTCTAGGTAAGTCCTCCTAGCACCACTTCCTCCCCTTTGGGCGGGGGGCTGGACTCAATGATCTTCCGAGGTCCCTTCCAGCCCAAATGTCTATGAAATCTATGAAGCTGCAGTGGAGCAGTGAGTTCAGGCATAACAAAAGAAAAGAAAAAGAAGACAGCCAAAGGGGGGTGGGACTTAAAGCATCCCTATTCTTTAAGGCAGGCAGTTGAAAATTTCCCTTGCCTAAAGTTGCACTGGTCCAAAGCCTAGGACAGGGAGCACTGGATCATGTACCAGTGAGAGATCTGAGGTCCAGTATTGTACAGCTCACCTGATCCACAAATGGGTAGTTTCACATAAACTTGAAAAGAGATTCTCAGTTTTCCACAGAGGCACAATATTTACTGTTAGTCCTGAAAGGTCAAAAACTTAAAGAAGTTACATTGTTGTGTATAGAAACAGTATTTTCAGATCTCTATAATAAAGTTGGTCCAAACAGTCTTTATTCTCAAAAGAAAGTGGCAAAAAGCTTTTATACATTCAACCTTTTGAATATTTTTCAAGATTTATTTTTCTTTTCCTGCATATTTTATCTCACAATTTGGTGTAGAGTGGGATAGAAGCTTCATGGCAAGGGTCAGGTTATGCTCTACATTGTAGGTTTTCACTTAAAAAGAATATCATCTCTAACTCTTCATGCCTCAACACTTGAGGTGCTCACCATGGCTAGCATGGAGTGCATCCTCATGTGTTTGTTCTAAGCCACAGACATTTACCCTTTACATTCTTTCGCCAAGCACTACAACTCACAAATCAGTCTTTTCTTCCTCCACCCCACCAAACATTCTGTCTTGTTTGTATTGACCATGTGCAATTAAATATCTGCCAATCTGAGCAAAGTAAAATATATTTTACTAATGCAAAAATATCACAGGAATTACTATATTGAGATTTAATCTGTTATTATGAATATGCATGTTTTAATTAAAATAAACCAGGTCCAGAATTTCCAGATATGTTCCCCCAAAATTTTGAATAATTTTGCCATAAAGTACATGTGGCAGGCTATCACTTTCACAATACAGTTTTTATTTTCCCTAAGGCAAACTTGTCCCCACAGGAAATAACAAAGTATAAACAAGCAAGTACATAAACAATAAGTAATTAAATAAAACCCTGCAGTCCTTTTCCAGACACTGAGTAACCCTGGCTCTATGATGCCTCCTCAACACCTCCACCTTCCTTCTCTCTCCTTTCAACCTTCTCTGGGGACTTAACTTCCTCAGGGGCCATCCAACCATCCCCATCAGCTGGCACAGCCCTCCTAGACAGGCACGCAGGCAATCCTCTTTCAACTGTCTGCAGCTGAGCTGCAGCCCCTGAGCCATGCACCCAGTTACAATACAGTTTTATTCATTTTATTCACTTTCTTCCTCTCAAGTTTGAGTAACTAGCTATTTAAGCAAAGAAATATAACCAATACCAAAAAAACCCCCAAATCTGTTTCAGTCTTGTAAACCAGGCTCTCTTGTAAAATGAGTGGCATATACCAAATGCACCAATAGATGGTGTAAACATTTTATTAGTACCCATGTGAAACAACTTGCATGATAATGCACCATGCCTGGGTACATACATTCCAGGAGGTTAGATCAAGTTAAAAATGGCCACCTAAACTAAGTCAGAAATGGGGAGGGGACTAGCAGGGGTAGTTGGGGAAATAAAGGGAG
>NW_017728996.1:36923771-36942315 GCF_001723915.1 Gavialis gangeticus
TAATTAAAGCAAACAGCTGGGACCACAGCAGTTCAAAGGTTGCCATGGCAAGCCCAGCTCCTGGAGTCCAAACCCAAGAAGAAAAAAAGCATGGCAGAAGAAGAAAGAAAATGCCACACTGAAAAAGTAAAAGGAAAACAGCTGAGGCAAGAGGGCAGTGAATCAGATGCTGCCATGGGGTCTGCAGGGAGGGATCAGGGGAATCAGCAGGACTAACATGGTCCACAGCAGGGCAAGCATGATCCACAGGAGGGATTGGGAGGTCTAGTGGGTTCTGCAAAGGGGAATGGGAGAGTCCATGAGATGTTTCTGGGGTCCGGGAGGGTTTGGTGGGATCAGGTGGGCTCACAGCATGTTCAGGGGGCATGGGAGGATGGGGGGCTCTCCCCCCACCCCAGGACCAGGGATATTTTTAGCCCCCTGACATACCCCACCCCCAGATAAACAATCCCTAACCCCACTGAACCTAGTCCCCACACCGGAACTTATTTCCTTGGCTCCTGGCATCAGTGAATGTTGATAAAACTGGCATCAGGAATAACTTACAGGATAGAGGGTTTGGTGGGCTCCTGGAAGGCAGGGAGTACAGACTGGTCTGTAGGGGGGTGCTGTCCATTTGGGAGTGGGGTGAGGGGCTGGAGGACTAAAAAACAGACTGGTGCCAGGGGGGCAGGTAAGAAAAGCATCGCTCCAGGGCTAAGGCCAACAGCTGGGCTTTTCTAAACCTCAGTTGTGCTGGGAACTGTATAGAAGTTTGGAACAGTTAGATAGGTCTAAAAATGTCAAACCTGATCCAAGTTACACTTCCTCAAAGGTAAACTTAACTTGGATCAGGTCTGCCATTTTTAGACCAATCTAACCTTCCTGAACTTCTGTACAGTTTGCACCTAGATTGACCTAACTAGGGATCTAAGTGTGAGGTCTGCACCTGGGTACACTAAGTTAGATCACATGGCCATTTTAAATACTATCTAACCTCCCCCTAACTTCTTTGAATGTCTGTATGCACCCCATGATCCAAAAGGGACCACTACAACCCTCTGGATCAGCCCCTGGAACTGGATAAGAGAAAGAAGCTGATAAATTTGAAAGCTGATTTTATTTGCAAAAAAATATTTATTTGGTAATAAGCAGTGATGGGATAGGAAATATAGAAACTTTATTTTACTTAGAACTGGGCAATGTTTTCAACATGTCTCTAGAACAGAATTTAATTTGTCTAGTAGTTGAGCAGTATGTGGAGACGCTTTTAAAATTGTAGCTCTGTAGATCCTAAAGCATTTAAGTGACAACTTTAAGTAGTCTAGACCATATCTCAGAATTCCCAGAGTTCACTGCTGAGCTAAAGGAGCAATGCTGTTAGCTATAGGCTCTATTATTCTGAATCTTCACCATGCCCTGCAAAGCCATTAAAACGTAACATTGTCTGAAATATGCAGAATAAATAGGGCCATGAAAGACTGGGTGGAACATGGACTCCATTTTAGGAGTTATAGTGTTTCAAAGAAGGAAAGACATGTCTAAAAGCACAATAATACTCCATGTTGGTTATTTTATACACAAGGAAAGGAATTAAAGAGAAATGAGTGACACCAGCAAATGTTCCCTGTAAAACATACAGATGTAGCAGCTGTGTATGAACACAGTAAGTTACTCCTGTGAAATCTGATTCACTGTGCGCAGCACAGCAGGACTGAACCACACAGCTTTTTTGTTAACAAGAGCTGACTTCCTGCTTTAGTGAATTCTGGCAAATGGGAAGTTTTAGTCATTGATGGCTGTTCTGGTAGATCTTTCACCTCACCTAGTTTTTTGAGGAAGTGGGCAGAGGTGTTGCTTAATGTTCATTATGTGTAAATTCAAAGTGGAGATCATGCAAGACCATTAGAGATCCCTTTGTCCTTTACAAAGATTATGGATGTTAACTTTACTATGGCTATTAATTGCATTCCACTTAACTGAAGTAACCATGGGGTTTATAAAATAAACCTAAAAACACACCTAAAATAAACAGCTACATACACACACGCAAACTTCATGTTTTAATTTTAATTTGATTTCATAGAGAAGAGTATTCAGATTTTGTATTATTCAGCTGAATCCTTCGCAAATGAAAATACAGTAACTTTACTGGGACATGGCAGAAGTGGAACAGAAAGGGAAGATACAAGAAAAGATAATCCACACTCCCAAAGATCATACCTATGAACAAGAGATTATTTTACCTAAAAGGTTGGGTATGATGCTTGTAAACACATCATTTCTTAAATTAAACTAAAAATCCACATTGACAATTTCAAGAACAAACCTCTCACAATACTTATCATCAATGTTGCTACAAGTGTTGCCTTACTTGTACCTGTATTCCTCGCCCTCTTCCCTTCTCTCTGTTATTCTTCAAACAGTTTCCCCTTCACAGGCCTGTCTACACTATAGTAACACAACACTGTAACTTGCACTGTGCAATACAAGAGCATCTGAAATGTCACAAGCTGCATCCAGTTCTGGTGGACTACTGCGTCCAGTTCTGGGCTCCACAATTCAAAAAGGATGTGGAGAAGCTTGAGAGAGTCCAGAGAAGAGCCACGTGCATGATCAGAGGTCAGGAAAACAGACCTTACGATGACAGGCTGAGAGCCATGGGGGTCTTTAGCCTGGAAAAGCGCAGGCTCAGGGGCAATCTTATGTCCACCTATAAGTTTATCAGGGGTGACCACCAGGATCTGGGGGAACGTTTGTTCACCAGAGCACCCCAAGGGATGATGAGGTCGAATGGTCATAAACTACTGCAAGGCCGTTTCAGGCTGCACATAAGGAAGAATTTCTTTACTGTCCGAGCCCCCAAGGTCTGGAACAGCCTGCCATCGGAGGCGGTTCAAACACCTACATTGAACACCCTCAGGAGCAAATCTGGATGCTTATCTTGCTGGGATCCTATGACCCCAGCTGACTTCCTCCCCTTTGGGCGGGGGGCTGGACTCAATGATCTTCCGAGGTCCCTTCCAGCCCAAATGTCTATGAAATCTATGAAGCTGCAGTGGAGCAGTGAGTTCAGGCATAACAAAAGAAAAGAAAAAGAAGACAGCCAAAGAATTAAGAAAAATACAACAAACAGGATGGTAGTTCACTTTCCCTCTTAGCAAGTCAATACAAAACCACAACCAAAAAAACCCAACAAAAGTAAAACTGAAAAACAAACCAAATAGCCCATGGAATCAGCCCAAAGTCTGCCTAAATTGTGCTGGGCATTGGGGTTTTATTTGTTTTGACCAACATGAGTATGTAAAGAGAAAACTTCAGGGAGGCACCAGATAGCAAAGATATTTATCAGGAGATGCATGCAAGCATGTAAACCTAGACCTCCTTAATAAAAAGACTCTGACTAATCAAGGACATAGAAAAATCAAATAAATATAAGGCCAGAAGAGACCTCAAAAGATCCAAGCTCCTGCACCAAGGCAAGATCATGAGAAACAGATTGTGTATTACAAGAAAGATTATAACCATGGATCCTGGTTTTCTCCAATTTAAAAAATCCCCAATTTTCAGTTAAAAAAAAGTAACCCCAAATCCACATTTTCTGTGATTTAAATGAAACACAACTAACATATACACATACACAAACCCAAATCCACATTTTTCCATGATTAAAATGCAACACGGCAAGAGAGACAGAGAGCACGTAGTGTTGCATTTTAATCATGGAAAAATGTGGATTTGGGTTTGTTTTGGTTTTTTTAAAAGTGGGGATTTTTTTTAAGTCAGAGAAAAACCAGGATCCCCAATTATAACTCTGTGAGCAAAGTCAATAGTGTGGGAAACCTTAAATTTGGTCTCTTGTAATTTCCCAGCTGCAGTCTCAGTCCCTTCGGGTCACTGGAAAATTGGCACAGTGTGGGGGCAGCCCTTTGACACTACTCCACCTCAAGTTAAAAATTTCCCCGTACATGTAGAAAAAAGTTGCATGAAAATCTGCTGATATGACACAATCTGAAGAAGTTTTCTACCTTGCTAATGTCAGAAATCAAACTATTTGGTCTTGCCATGATATCCTGATGATATTCAGACACGGTGTCTGCTCTTAGTAAACCTTCACCAAGATTTATGAAGTTGCATCATAACTGTGAAAAGGATTTGGCACTCTGCTTCTGTAAAGGCGATTCCAAACATTTTTTTCAATTTAGATTTTTAGATATTAATCTCCCCCATACAATACTGCAGGAAGTATTGCATATTACAGTTGCTGTAATATGATGGGTTGTCTTTTTTTTTAAATGAAAATGTCTGCTAGATGCTTGACAGTGAATGATGGTGTTTAGGGTATTTCTTTCTTCCTAGTTTAAGGCTGGCAGAAAGCTAAAGGAAAAACAAACAAGATTAAGCCAACTAAAGCTCATTCGAGGAACACACAGGAACTTCTCACTACAATGAATGAAAGAGTCCTGACATTGTATCCGTTTCACTAAAAAAAATACTGGCCAGATACTGAGCTGGTTCAAATCGCTGTACCTTTCTTGCAGTCAATAATCCTCTGAGGCTGGAGCTTATAAAATTTACAGAGACGTAACACGCCACATGTAAGACTCTTATGAGGAAAGAGGTGTGATAGGTCTGCTCCAATGCAATAGTAAAAGAACGCTGCTATTAGCATTCATTTTTCCCTGGAAGGGAAACACGTCCTTTGAGCACATCTTATTGTTTCATGGATCTTCTTAATGCTGAATTTTATTTCTTTTTTTTATTCCTATGTCCATAGAAAGGCCTAGGTTTCAGAATGACTCAACCTCTAGCCAGTGAGAGTTGCATGCCAGCAACACACACTGCTCCCTTTAGAGGCTAGACACACAAAAAAAGACAGTACAAAAGCTCATCTATAACAAACAGTCCTGTTGGCAAGGCATGGAGTAACAGGGCTGCAATCTCTTATCAGTTATGCACTTTCCCAAAAGTGCATCCAACCACTTTTCATAGTTGTGCCTTGTGCTGACATTACTACATATGACACTAGGGCAAACAGTCACATATGGCAACATACTTATTACGCTGTTGGCCAATAACATCATATATAAAGTCGATTTAATGTATTTACCCACACCCAAGATGTCTTCAAATTTAAGATGATCCCCCAATAATTAGAGTCTATAAATGGAAAATGTATAGATTTGTTATAGGTTTTCCATGTAAAGTATCTGATTAATGAGAGGGACATCTTAAATTCACCCCTCCCTCCACTGCTGCAACACGGAAAGCAGCAGCAAGGGACCATGCAGTGGGGGAAGGAGGTGGCCCTCATACCCCCCACCCCCATTTATTCTCCCTGCAGCCTGCACCCCCCTGCAGTGCCTATACTCCCTGCTACGTGCACCCCCTGACCTCCACAGCCTCTACCCCCCACCTCCTGCTCCCTGCGGCCTATGCCCCCTTCCCCCTCCACTTACTGTCAGGTGCAACTCCAGCTCCTTTTCTTCTTGGGGCAGGGAGCACATGGAAGACCTGGTGCCTCGCCAGCCACACAGCAGAATTCCAGGGCTGGAGCTGCTACCAACAGCAGCACTGCTGCACAGCCAGGCAGGGGCGGCAGCTTCCACGTGCTCCATGCCCTGGGACAGAACAGAGACAGACTTGCACATGACCGCAAGTGGCAGGTGGAGGGAGCGAGCAGTAGCAGTGGGGAAAGCCAGGGACTGCAGGGGACAGGTGAAGGGCAGAGGCTGGCAGGGGGGAGGAGGGAGCAGGCAGCTGCTGCAGCTCTGACTCTGGCCCTAACCCAGATGACCTACCTGCCCCCCTGCCCTGTACTTGAACTCATAAAAAGAACCTCATCTTGGATTCAAGTAAATATGTTACTTTAAAGAAATCAGGATTCTCTTCTCTCCTGGTAATCAAAAAAGAAAAACGTCTCTCTCTTTTCTCCTCCCTAAAGGCAAAACCTAGTCTTTGTAAAGGGTAACACTGAAGCCAGATTCTGAGATCTTTCTTCACCCAGCACCCATTTTATACCTGTAATTTTGAAATCAATGACACGTAGACATCTAACTGATCTGAAGTCCTTCTGCACTAGTACTTCATGCAATTTAAAGTTGTGCCAATATCTAGTTGTAAAGAGAAAGTAAACCTGACTTTTTACCCCTGCCACATCTGGCTCTTGAGGAAAGAGCTTCATGCTACAATATTGCTAATCCGTCTAGATTGGACTTGTAGGCTTATTTGAAATATTTTGCAAATAGTATTGCATTTTTCTTGGATTAAAGTTGTTTTCTGTTACACTGGTATGTATTTACATAGCAATGTCACAAGCTTCAGTGTCATTTCTTATAATTTCCATTAATGTGATAGAAAAGAATGTTGTTGTTTATATCCAGAGATGACAGCAGCTTAACTCTTAATAGTATAAGACATGAAAAATACAACTGTGATATGTAAAGAAGCAAAGCAGGACTATGACAACACAGCTTACTATCAAGGCATGGTAGGATAAAATTGGTGAACTCACCACCAAAAGATAAAGTAGGTAAATGCACAGGAAAAATACATTGGAAATGTATTTGCTTTGATGGTGATGCTTAGGAAAATAAATATAAATCTTACATAGTAAGAGCCCTGACGCTTCTGTATATAGGAGCAGGATGTGTATAAGAAACATTTAACAGGTATTACATGGAACAAGGGGAAAACTGAATGAAAAAAGTAAATGTAAAGCAGCAATAAAATGTGCAGTGAGGGGGTCACTCAGACCTTCAAGACTGAAAACAATATTAGGGATAGACTTCAGATAAGACACTGAGAGCTTAATTGATCTTTCCTGAGCACAAGTAGCATGAAAGGCAATTAAATATTCTGTCATCGAACTACAACTCATCTTTGTTTACCAGCATTAGAAGTTAGCCTAACTTCACAATGACACTGTACATATTTAGAAATTATGCATCATAAAAATAGGAAATGAATACAGGCGGTCCTCAGACTTACAACCCAGTTGGTTCCTGAAAACTGCATCTTAAGTCAAAACGTTGCAACTCAGAACCAATTTTCCCATAGGAAACAATGTTATAAATGTGGGATTGGTTCCCGAACCAAGGCTCGATACCCTATTCTCACCAAAAATACCCCAGTATTTTGTACTTAATCAATTATATTGTAAATAGCAAGCATATTGATTTGGAAGAACTTCTTTGAGGTGACTTTGCTAGACTTTTTGAAGGGTTCTTGGATGCGTCTCAGGAGTCTTGGCTGCAGGTTTTTCTGGAGTCTTGTCTGCTTTCTTAAAGAAAGCGTCCAAGGAAGTTTGAACAGATGTTCTCCAGAGAGACGGGCAACGCAGCAAACTTGTTCACTGGTGTGGCGTCATGTCAGATCAAGCATTGTAAAGTCAAAACTCACATCAGAAAGTTGAAACAGGGTGTCAATTTATAAACGTTGCAAGTCAAGGACTGCCTGTACACTGAAGGCCACCAATTGAAACTGCTTTTCAAAAGCACAGCATCTCCAAAATGAAATCGAAGTGCAGAACAGGGTGGGTTTTGGTAGTTCCACATTACAGATACAGAACGTTGCAAATAGCCTCTGCTGTTATTGTTCTCAGGAACCACACAAAGATGTTCTTCATTTTCAGACTTGTGCCCATAAGTTCAATGATACTTGTCAGATTCAAAGGTCCATAGGAAAACACTGTAATATTCAGTATTTAATAGTTTTTCTGACGTTAGACATTTTGGTACAGTCCCATTGTTCTCTGCAATTGACAAGCTTGAGTTTCAAACACTTCCATATTATCAATTCCAAAATTAAATATATTACCCAGCAAAAAACCAGAGCATTTCTCACCAAGTATTATCCGAA
Source organism: Gavialis gangeticus (assembly GCF_001723915.1). NCBI lineage: Eukaryota > Metazoa > Chordata > Crocodylia > Gavialidae > Gavialis > Gavialis gangeticus. The sequence continues at coordinate 36,931,611 of NW_017728996.1, forward strand.
TAATAACTGTACAACATATTTCTGTAAAAGTAAAATCCTATGATTTTCAATGCTAAAAGAGGAAACTAAGTTGGGAAAAGGTCATATTGAATTTCAATTGCTCCTGAAAGCAGCAAATGTGCTGAAGAAGAAACAGCAAACAAGAAAAATAAACTCTCCCAACTGGTGCTGTCATCTCCACAGTCTTTTTCCATTTGCGTTTCTCCACTGTGTAAGCCATTTGGCTAATTTTCCTATCTAACTAAACTTAGGTTGTCGTGCCAGAAATCAATTTATTTCTACATTTTTGAGGAAAGGAATCCACTGAACTCAGCTCTTGCAGAAATTGCTAAGGCGAGTTTTCTTTTTCTCCTAAAATATTTCTTCCAATATGTTGGGATAAAGAAAGCCTACATTTCTTCACTGACACTGAGAGTCCTAAACACAAAATGCAAACACAGCCAATGGGTCAAATCCTATTAGAATTATACCCAAGTCAGTATCTCAAACTAAGTAAAAACTTAACATCAGAAAAATACATGGACTTTTGTTTAAAAGCAACTTCCAAACAAGCTGATGTAAGATATGATCTTAAAACAGTAACCTATTCCAGGATGCCTTGAAGGCAAAGGCATTTCTACCCCTGATAACCTTTATACACTTTTTTTAAAAGGAGGAAACAAAGAATAGAAATCATTAATAAGAGCCTTTTAATGGGAGGGGTGGGGGGAAGGAGGAGGTCGGACAACCCATCAACAAAAAAAGTCCTTTTTCCCAAACTTATGAAACATGGTCTCATTTGCACTTTGGGTGTCTAAAGACATTACAAGTGCTTTCCCACCAATTGTTTATCTCATTTCCCAAAACACCTCCAAATAAGAAAATAATTGTACTGTTTAGAAATATTTTAGTGGAACGTTCAGCCAGCAATTCAAGGCCAGTAATACAACTGTATTTCCTGTCTGTAGCTTTCACAATAAAAAATAAATAAGCCAACTCTGCAAGGTGCAGAGAGAAAAATCAGAGTATTTTCCAGAACCACATGCTACAACAAAAAGAATGCAAAGACTTGCATACATGCTCAACTTTAATCTCTAAGATAAACATACGAGTAAGGGCCGCATCTAAGTACTCGTTATTCATGGAGATTGGCTCAGATCACCCATTTTCCATAGAATGCACTGACTGCTGGTCTGTTATTTTTAGTTTTGCAGAGCCTTACATAAGGATCTATGAAAGATACCAAACAATGTTAAGTAGTATTGTTCATGTCAACGTTAAATTGAGCTACTGTTTCAAAGCAGGAAGCCCTGCTCACCCACCAAGGACTGAACTTCCTCTCTGCTGATCTGCAGTTCTTTCCAAACTCAGTAAAAGGGGGTTAGCACAAAAACACAAAGAGGAGCCACTAACAGGAGAAAAGTTACTCCCACAGCAAACATACGCCCGAGTCTCAGTACAAGCAAAACAGGAACTCTTCCCTGAATTACAAAGCCAAGAGCTGACACTCAATTAGAAAGATGTCTGTCTTAGTGTTAGGAGCTAACAGCAGCCTTTTTGTCTAGTGGTTGACTCGTAAGTCAGAGAGATTTGGGGAAGTTTAATGAGTATGTACCTCTGGTGTAAGCTAACTTTGACATAAATAGGAACTGTCCTATGTCAGGACTGGGAGTGACAGATAGACTTTGAATCCGTGTGGAACCTTCACTGGGGAAGTCGCCATCTCTCTCGTCTACAAAAGAATGAACAGTTTCAAAGTGGTCACCGATGGTGTTTCCTAGGAACTGAAAAAATGTCCCTTAATGCCAGTCTTTTACCTTTTTAAACTAATACATATGAAGGCCCAGACTTACTGCATTTCTTATTCAATTAACTCAGAATTAATTTGATTTTATTACACTTAATTTGGAAATTTACTAGAATGACACAGCTGTTTCTTTCAGTTACCCTATTTTACTTAATAGCTTTTTTTAAGTCCATTTAGAAGCTTAATTATGCCACTGGCAGCATAACAAAACAGAAAGGCTAAGTAGCAGCAGGCAGCTGAAAACAGATCAGCACCAGCCGCTGCCATGCCCGCCTTAATCATACAATATTCAAACCAAAAGGCACACAGCAATAAAGTTATTAAATAAGCAACATGCTGCATGGTTCTTGTTCTTTGGATCAAAGCTATTAGGTAGTTGTCCCAGGCCAAAAAGTTGCAGTCTGGACTTCACTGAACTTGTATTACACCTCGATGCCACAGGATCCCCCAAGGAGTTGAACGTGACAGCTGTGCTCTTCAAGAGTAATGGATTTTTCAGCAACATATCGTGAAAGCTGAAATCAGATTCACTGAGATGGCTAACCCACAGCTTTCCAACTTCCCCCCCTCATGTAGCAAACTTGCCATGAATCTCATTGCCTTCAGGGAAAATAAAATAACACCACCCTCCCCCTCAAAATTTTATACAACTTAATTTTAATTTTTACACAAAGCCAACATATTTATTTAAAAGATGTACGTACTCTCTATAGGAAATGTTTAATTTGTGAGGATTAGGCTACTTGGTGTATTTAACAGTTATAATGTACTGGGATAACACATGATAAGACTACGTCTGATGCCAAGAAAAGATTTTAAAAAGCTATCAAATTGGTTCTTAGTATAATTCAAGGTGCTGATTTGGATCTATAAAGCTATGCATGGTTGGGATCCAATCTGTCCATCTCTCATATTTCCATCCTTGTGCAATAAATAACCTGCCAGCTAGATCAGCAAGACACTCCTACTAATCAACCCCAGATTCAAACACTGGTTTAGAGACATGGAGACACGACACTTTTGGTGGGCAGTCATTGGCTCAGGAATGCTCTGCCACATTTGTCTTACAGAAGGCGAAGTGTATTGACCTCTAAGGCATGCTCCAAGGTTTATCATTTTACTCTGCCTTTTCCTGAGTAAGTAGCCTGAATAGGTTGGTTTTTACGGTCATTCACAAAAATATTCTCTACTCTTTTTTAACAATAAAACTAGCTGCAAATACAATGTTAATTATCCCCCTGTCATTTGCACCTAATCATTCCTCCAATTTATAAGCATTCACCTGTTTAACAATGGCAAGTCTGTTTTAACTAAGTAAATCAATATCTTATCACTACCTTGTATTCTAGGTTTGGTGTTTCTGCTGTTCTTCTAGTATAAAGCTTTTCAGTAACTGATAGATGGAATTATTTAATAAAAATTAATTTTACCACCTCTAGGATACCACAAAGAATAAGGGCCCAACTCCAACATACCCAGTTTTTCCAGAGTCACAATGGGCCCTTTGTGTTTCATCTAAATTTGATATAATTTAATAAGTAACAAAACCATTAACCAATAGTTGCACAGAGCAACCAAATCATACTCCCAGAAAGTGATCAAATCTGCACAATTAGTTTCTTACAATAGTAAAACAAAAATTAAAATTTGAATTCCAGTAAACTAGTAAATTATTGCTACTAAAGCCAACTGAAGTTAAAAATGTTCCCAGTGAATTAACACTCCCAGGGAACAGGATAGATTGCTGTAGTAGAGACGTTCCTCACTTTAAGCCACTTTCAGAGGCCTCTTCTTTGAGTATGTAGCGAGTGAATATCAATCCTTGCAAAGTGCATCTACTACTACCTTATCAGGTTGCTATTGAATGGCACTAGTCACTCTGTCCTGACCAGGAACCCAGAGCCAAAACCAGATCTGGCAGTAGAGAATTCCAACAATGTAAGAAAGGCCTCAACAGTCTCCCATCTTTTTCATTAAAGCCTGACCATGGACGTGACAATATTGTATCTATTACTTGTTCTAACTTATTCTATATTTTAATTATATGAAATCTGAATTTCTGTAGCTTACCTTTCTGTGTTCAATTGAGCCCTGTGGGATGACAAGCTGAAATCCCAGCACTGCTAGAGAACTGAGAATTCTGGAAAAAAAATATTGAGTATTAAATATTGCAGGTATCAGTGAATCACACCATGTATCCTAGCAATCTGTCACAGGCAATGAACCTGTACAAGCTCAAGTATTTGTATGGCATTACCAACGTGAGAAGTTTCATTATATGTTATGAAAAACCCTTATTTAATAACACTGCTTTAACTATGTAGCAAGTGTTTGTATAACACACGTGGGTAGATTCATACTTGCAAAACTACTCAATAACTTAGAACGTAGCAAAGAAAGGATAGTTTGAGCTGGCCAAATAACTGCACCCTCCCAGTATATACAAGGTGCAATTTATTAATACAAACTTAAACACATTTTTGCTTGAATGGTAAAACAGTACTTACTTGACTACAACACATGTTTCTTTCCCTCCAACTGGCATGTGGGGAAAGCCCCTTGTCTTATAATTTCAGCACAGAGGGGACAGGCCAAGCTGGGCTGACCCCATGCCATGCCATGCAGTCCCCAGCCTTGTAGCCAGAACTGCGTTGTACCAGGCCGGACCAGGCTGCATACTGGCCAGGGCCAGCGGGGTTGTTCTGCTTTCCTCTCCTCTGGCTGCAGCTGCTGCTGCCACTACTCCTACGCCTGCCCCTGTTGTGCCGTGCTACTTTGGGTGGACAGGCAGGAAGCTTCAGCAGGAGGTTTCTGCCCAGTGCATGAAGCTCTGGCTCCAGCTCCCAATCACCTTCCACCCACCTCATGAGCAGCCCCTGCAGGAGAGCAGCACAGGTGGAAGGCAGCCACAAGCTGGAGCTGGATCTCCATGCCCTGTGCAAGAGCCTCCCACTGAAGCTTCCCCCCACCAGCCCGCCTCGAGTGACAGGGCAGAAGCAGGAGCTGCAGCTGGAGCCGAGGGGAGCTGGACAGTCCTGCTGGCCCTGGCCAGCATGCACAGCTTCCAGTGAGCCTGTTTCCAGTGTGGCTGCAGCCAGCTGAGTGCTACTGTGCTCCCCTTGCTTCCAACGGCCATTCCTCCTCCCACTCCTCCTGCTGCACCACTCTGGGCAGGGGGAGGGGGGTGGGAAGCCTCAGCCCAGCTGCTCCTTCTGGAGGTGATGGGAGCAGAGGAACATCTGACTGGCTGCAGCCGCACTGGGAACATCCCCACCAGAAGCTGCACGCTGGCTGGGGTTGAGGCTGGGGGAAGTGCAGACTCAGGCTGCCCAGGTGGGAGCAGGTGGGGCTCAGCTCCACGTGGAGCACTGCAGGGGCAGCCAGTTCGTGGGCCAGAACCAGCTCATGGGCTGTATTTTGCCTGCCCCTGGGTTAAGGACTATTTAGAAAAGCTGGACGTGTACAAGTTCATGGGGCCAGATGAAATGCATCCAAGGGTGCTTAGGGAGTTGGCTTACATGATTGCAGAGCCACTGGCCATTATCTTTGAAAATTCATGATAATGAGGAGGAGGTCCCAGACAACTGGAGAAGGACAAATATAGTGCCCATTTTGAAGAAAGGGAAGAAGCAGGATCCAGGGAACTACAGACCAGTCAGCCCCACTTCAGTCCCCAGAAAAATCATTAAGCAGGTCCTCAACGAATCCATTTCTAAATATTTGAAGAAGAAGGAGGTGATTAGGAAAAGTTGGCATGGATTCACCACGGGCAAGTCATGCCCAACCAACCTGACTGCTAGGGCTGTGCAAAGCTTCAGTCCCCAATTCAATTTGGCGGAGATTCGGCCCAATTCAGTGGCCAAATCTCCAAATGTGAATCAAATCAGGAGACCCTTTAATCTCTCCAAATTGAATCGGAACCCTCCAAATCAATTTGGAAGGATTCGGCGATTTGGACATAGACACAGCTTTAAATGTTTTTTCTACATACCTCAAGGTACCAGGCGGATGGAGTCCCACAGGAGGGCAGGGGGCTCCTGAGCACACTCAGCAGCAGACCCAGAAGTGGACCAGAAGGGGCACCTCCAGGTCCACCAGGGAGCATGCTGGGGTGGCCCCCCTGCACCGCCCCAGCTCAGCAACTAGTGCCTGCTAGGTCTGGGGGGGGGGGATACCTCGGGTCCCACCACGGCCGATCACTGAGCCAAGGTGGTGTGGGGAGGGCCCCCCAGTGTGCTCGGTGGTGGACCTGGAAGTGGACCAGAACTGCTTCCAATCCACTTCTGAGTTCACTGCCAAGCATGTGGGGCCCCACACTCCTGTGGAACACTCCGTCCACCCCAGCATCGCAGCATTCACGAGTCGCACCTGGTACCTCAAGGTACGCAAAATAACATTTAAAGCTGTATCTATATCCAAATCACTGATTCTCTGAATCAGCACTGAATCTTCAAATTTGGATTCAGCTGATTTGAATCAGGGACAGTGATCCAAATCAAAAAATTAAATCATTGTCCCTGACTTGGGCCAACTCCGAATCAAATATGGCCCATTTCACACACCTCTACTGACTGCCTTCTATGATGAGAACTGGCTCTGTGGATGCAGTGGACATAATATACCTTGACTTTAGCAAGGCTTTTGCTACCATCTCCCACAGCATTCTTGAAAGCAAGCTGAGCAAGTACGAGTTGGATGAATGGACTGTAAGGTGGATAGAAAGCTGGCTGGATTGTCAGGCTCAATGGGTAGTAACCAATAGCCCAATGTCTAGCTTGCAGCTAGAATCAAGTGGAGTGCCCCCAGGGATGGTCCTGGGGCAATTTTTGTTCAATATCTTAATTAATGATCTGGAAGATGGGATGGATTGTACCCTCAGCAAGTTCACAGATGACACCAAGCTGGAGGGAGTAGTAGATACACTCAAGGGTAGGGCTAGGATTCAGAGTGACCTAACAAATTGGAGAACTGGACCAAAAGAAATCTTATGAGGTTCAACAAGGACAAGTGCAAAGTCCTGCACTTAGAATGGAAGAAGCCTGTAACCTGGGGACTGACCAACTGCGCAGCAGCTCTGCAGAAAATGATCTGAGGATTACAGTGGACAATAAGATGGATATGAGTCAGCAGTGTACCCTTGTTGCCAAGAAGACTAACAGCATACTGGGCTGCATTAGTAGAAGTGTTGCCAGATCAAGGGAAGTCATTATTCTGTTTTATTCTGCACTGGTGAGGCCACATCTGGAGTAGTGTCCAGTTTTGGGTCCCTTACTATAGAAAAGATATAGATAAGTTGGAGAGAGTCCAGCAGAGGGCAACAAAAATGGTTCAGGGGCTGGAGCACATGACTTCTGAGGAGAGGCTGAGGGAACTAGGTTTATTTAGTCTGCAGAAGATAAGACTAAGGGGGGATTTGATAGAAGCTTTTAACTACCTGAAGGGTGGGTCCAGAGAGGATGGAGCTTGATTGTTCTCAGTGGTGACAGATGATAGAACAAGGAGCAATGGTCTCAAGTTGCTACAAGGGAGGTTTAGGTTGGATATTAGGAAATCTTCTCATAAGGAGGGTAGTAAAGCACTGGAACAAATTACCGAGAGAGGTGGTAGAATCTGCATCTCTGTAGGTTTTTAAAACCTGGTTTGACAAAGCCTTGGCTGGAATGATTTAGTTGGAGATGGTCCTGCTTTGAGCAGAAGATTAGACTAAATGACCTCCAGAATCATAGAAAGTTGGGGTTGGAAAGGACTTCAGCAGGTCATGTAGTCCAACCTCCTGCTCAAAGCAGGACACTTGGATGCCTATCTTACTGGGCATACAAAAAACTAGAACTCTTGGTTCCAAAATGATACCTTTTATTAGACCAACTGGAAAATGACAAGAAAACTGTCCTTTTCTGCAAGCTTTCATGATCAAAGTCCCTTTTGTCAGGCACTCGGAAAAGTGGAGAAGGTATCTTGCTGGGAACATTTGACCCCAGCTGACTTCCTGCCCCTTGGGCAGGGGGCTGGACCTGAAGAACTTGCAAGGTCCCTTCCAGCCCTAATGTCTATGAAATCTATGAAATCTAGATCATTCCAGCCAAAGCTTTGTCTAGCCAGGTTTTGAAAACCTCCAAGCATGGAGCTTCCATCACCTCTCTAGGTAACCTGCTCCAGTGTTTTACTACCCTGCTAGTGAGAAAATTCTTCCTAATATCTAAACTTCCCAAGCTGCAACTTGAGACTGTTGCTCCTTGTTCCATCCCTTCCAACCCTAATTTTCTATTATTCTATGATACATTCACTTGTACCTACAATTTTGCCCAGTTTGCCTACTGTAAGAATTAGTGGCCCTCTACATGAAGGAATGAGTAGCCAGCAGTTTCTGAATCCCAAACAAAGAGGCAAAAGTGCTGGATCCGATGAAACAAAGACAATCCCACAAATATCTGCTGCAAACTAATGGACCAGACAAAATTCAGGTTTCCTTCCAAACCCAGCTCCTTTTTTCCCTCTGTATATTGTGATCCTTTGGAGACGGGGCCACTACACAGACAGGTTTTTTGCACAAGTCAAACATTTTGTTACTACAAGCACAGAAAACACAAAAAAAACAGCTCCCTACATAAGAAAAACATTTGTGCTTGCATTCATTGACATACTGAGAAAAGAACTTGTCCACTAGATAATAAGCATTAATTACATGGTGCCTACCACCTCCTCATCATCATGTTCTGTGCCTCTTGCATAAAGCAATAAACCATGAAAAGGGTAAAAAAAAAAAAAAAAAGTAACTAAATGAGTTTTGCAGTGCCACTCTCTCAAAATCAGAAGATTTCAAAAAAACTCAACGCATGTTATAGTTCTTTGCTTTCATAAGTGCATAGAAGATCCAGTTGGAGTTAGTGCCAATGCTAGGCACTGCCTAAACATATAGCAAGAAAAGGGGCAACCTAAAGGCAGAGAGAGAAAAGGGAAAATTGGTACAAAGATGGAAACTAATTTGCCCAAAGATCACAGACCAGCTGAAAGGAAGATCTGAACGCAGAACTCAAGTCTCCCAGCTGTTAACCCATACTGCCTCCCCAAATGTGTCTGGTAATCCAGGACCTACTAATATTTTCCCATTGTCCTTGTGAGTTCCTTAATAGCACACTATTTCCAGTTAAGGTTTACTGAAAGTATGACATAGTTCCATGTAATTAGCTATAACACAAATTAAAGACAACCCCTGGCAGCCTCAACTTGAATTATAGCTAAAATAATTTTTTGATTCTGTTTTTTTTTTTCTAGATAAATGCTTGCTTTATTTCTTTCTGGGGGTCCTCACCCCCTCCCTTTATAGCATCTACTCCCTTTCTTCCCTAAGAGGCTGCAAAATTAAGCTCTGTATTTTCATAAAGAAATTAACACTTACAAGAACTTTAAAGGAAAAGGTTTTTCCATCACTACAGTGGGCTGCACATTTCTGGGAATACATCCTATTAAACTTTTGCAAGATTAAAAAATGCCCACTTTAGAATTGAAATCCTTAGCACTTGTGTGATTATTCTGTGCCAAGCTTTTCCTGACCATTCTCTAAAGAGGCTGCATTATTATCTGCATCTCTGTCTGTATGCAAGACAATGAGGGTAGTTTATAGTTTGCGCTCGTGTACACGGTTGGGTCTGCCAGAAACATTTGTTATCAACCTATTGTTTCAAACACATAAGAAACTGGCAGGACTACTTATTCATTCCAAAGGTAAACCTCTGGTTTTCAGTCAATGTGTGGCATTTTTTTTTTAATGTCATTTCACTTAATAGTTTGCTTTGGCTAACTTTTTTGGATTTGACATCATTTATTTTTTTTTTTATTTAATCATGCTTGACTAATACTGAGCCCTGACCTACAAAAATAGGCTCCTGCTGCTCCAGTGAGTTTGTTCAGGTCCTCCTAATGTGCAAAAAGCCAGAAAGAATAAATTTACATCAAAAAAGATGTGAAATGATACATCACAATATATCACACTGTCAAACAAGAACATCCATCTACCGCTCCAAAAAAAATAGCGGAGTGATTTGCCACAGTAGATCATACAATTTTCCTCCAAACCAGAGGTGCAGTTGCAGTTTACATGATATACTAGCTAGCTAGCTGGCTCACTGATAACAGTTACGCTGCAGCAGCAGGGGCTTTAATGCAGACTGCAGAATACTGTCAATGACAGTGAGTAAGTACTCAGAGGCCAAAACTGTATCCCAGTAAGCTCAGGCATATTTCCATGAGCTACAATCACACCTTTTGCAATGCAGACATAACCACCCCCTTTCTGTCATCCATTCCAGTGTGGAATCCAACCTGGAACCACAGGTGTAGCTTTGGATCTAGGGATTTCAATAAAATACCTGACATTTGAAATTCAGAAGATCGATAGTTGGAATCATTACCACTCTACTTCCATCTAAATGAAAGAAAATATTTCATGCACAAAACACAGCTGTCATTCCTAAAGAGATACGAATGCACAGCTTACGCTTAGCAGTCACCTGCATATTCAGAAAGTTTGCTTTCTAAAATATAGAAATAGCTAAACTTTCAAAAGATGCCATGGTTTTCTTCAGGAAGAAGAGCTTTTTACTTTGGAACTTATTTCCTCCATTTTAATCACACTGGACCTTTTCAGTAACACACAACTATCCTCTCTGAATTAACTCCAATGTAAGTATTAATGTATTTACGTTTGCAAGACTACAATTATTTAAAAAGCATTTACAGCAAAAGGGAACTATTAACTTCAATCAAAAGATGAAGAAGTTTGCAAGAAATCCTGCTAATATACAATACAAGTGCAAGATTAACAGACGCTCTGCCCGCTAAATTTGAACAAGACACTGAGACCTTTCACACTTCATACTCCACTTGAAACAAAGTCCTTGTCTGATTCCTTTAAAGGAATCT
>NW_017728996.1:36947315-36967150 GCF_001723915.1 Gavialis gangeticus
GCTAAATTTGAACAAGACACTGAGACCTTTCACACTTCATACTCCACTTGAAACAAGGTCCTTGTCTGATTCCTTTAATGGAATCTACATACTTCACCAATCAACTATTTGAACATGACTTTGTATTAAGGCACCAATGGTCCAAATAGAGACTATGCCTCTAAGCTTTTAAAGCCTACAGACAAATAATCAATTGATACTTACTGCAATCTGACAAGAGCATATTAAATACTTTTAAAAGGGTATTTTACGGTACAACTTACCTCAAAGATACTATTAAGCTGTCTACCATGATCTTTTACTGTGAAGTGTCTTGAGGGGAAAAACTCTGTTAAAATGTGATGCAGATTACACAAGAATCCTGCAGAATAAGAGAGAAAAACATCTGTCAGCATCTTTTATTGGCAATTTTCCAAGATGCCTATGAAACTAGAGATGGACCCACACCAAACATTTATAGCCAAACTCCCTTGAACTTTGCAACAGTTCAGGTTAGAACTTAAGTCTGTCCCTGTTCAGCAAAACATGAAACCTATGCTTACCTCCCACAGAAATCAATGGGTTTTAAGTGCTGAAGTGCTTTGCTTAACAAGAAAGAACTGCTAACTCAGGAATAACCAGGTTCGTATAACTGCTATTAATTCATATCTTTATTTCACGTTCCCTTTTAATCCCTTTGAAAGCTTCAGTTCCTCTCTTTCTCCAACACATGCCTTGCCATTATTTCATAACCAGTAGCAAGCTGAGACCCTGTGTGGTGACTTATTTTAGAATAGGACAGACATTTTTGTAAAGGTTTCCAAATATTGGTACCAGTGCTCTGCAGGAGTGTATATTGCCTAAGCATTTGGGTACACACAACAGAAAATGTGTCTCTGAGTACAGCCAACACACAACAGCCAATACATCCTTCTTTGAATTCAACCTTCTCTAGTTTACCTCTCCAAGTTGCTTCAGTAATATCCGAGCACCTCCCAACATTCCTGCTGGGCACCGGTGTTACCCTTGTAGACAGCAGCGCTGAGGAAGGCAGAAAGCTCCTGGCAAAGCACTGAACCCAGAGTTCCCCAGTCCCAGCCAACCATCCTAACCATGAGTTTGGCCTTCCTCCCCTCATAAGAGAATATTTTATATTTGTGATCCTTAGTTCTGCACATCCGTAGGTGATTTCTGTTACCCAAATGTAGCTTTACTGTGTGGCTAAATCCTAAATTGTTGAGATACTAAAGGACTTATTTTCTTGGTGAAGTTTCAGACACTGGGAAAGCAAATTGAAATACTAATAAGAGCCCAAACAACTGATGTGGGAGAGCACAGTATTAACCTTAGGAAAAAATTATTTAATTTCAGTTAAGGACTGAACCTGCATCTACATACCTCAGAGCTGAATCAACTCTGGCCTGTATTATGCCATTTACAAACAGTCATGTGTTGAAATGCAATGCAGTGAACAGAAACATTAGAGCATTGCTACTTGCAGATAAATAATTCTCTATTTTTGCCAGCCAGGCAGGCAATTACAAATTGGTTAGAAAAGAAAAAGGTTTATGAGAGCCTTTTAAAAAAATATGTAGTTAGGTAACCTACACACACTGTTAGAAATACATATCGTTTATAAGTATCTAGACAACCTTCACATCCCACATAATCCAGGAAATTTCCACAGACAAATCTGAAAACAAAGTGTCCTTTTTGGCTTTCCTTTTTCTACAATCAGTTTAACAGGAAGGCAAGGAAGAAGAGAAATGTTGTGCCAAAACTGTATATATATATATATCTAAGCACAACAGGCTCAAATTGCTCATTAGGACGAACCATTTTAGTTTAAAAAACCTACCCTGCTACCTTGTTGCTCTGCCTCCCTTGAGATGATTCAAGGGCCTCTCTGTAAGAGTGCTTTCAAAGTATTCTCCTTCCTAAATACAAATGCCTACAGCTACACAATTTTATTTTAGGAAGATATCCAGTATTTTGGACTAGATCCTCTGCTGGTGTCAGTAGGCATGACTTTCTGCCAGAAATGCACCACTTCACACCATCAGCCCTGCTCCCCTTTAGATTCTTGCCAAACCTACAAAAAAAATTGCTAAGCATTTTGACAGATGCCCTAAGAAACTATTTACTAAAGACATTCTTGCAAAAACTGTTAAGGAAACAAAGACCTATTTTCCTGCTACCTGATATACAACTATCAAAAACTCCAAGGCCAACAATCTTGGATTCACGGTAGTAGAACCTAGAGGATACATATGCAACATGGATTGCCACCAACACAGTTTCAGATCAAATTTACCAGATGTACTTTCTTCCTCTGATTTTTTTTTTTACTCATTCCAAGATAATCTTTTCTTTCCCCATGCTCCTATGGGAGGGGAGGGCAGGAGGAGGGGTAGAAGAATGTGATCCCAGTGGAAGATTGTGATACTAATTCAGGTATAAAAATAAATGTGTATCAACCTAAACTACTCTGCAAATGACACCTTGTTCTGAAAAACAAAAAGATGTTCTTATTGTAGACACAGCGGGTATGTCTACATGACATATTTACCGCATGGTAGACTAATTAGCTGTGCAGTACATATTGCATATCTACACATGCACCCCTACTAAGCTAAACTAATTAACTATGCAGCAGGGTAGTACTTGTAAATAAAAGCACTATCTTGCTGCAGATTTTTTTTTTACTCCACAGCAGTGCACATATAGATGCTGCCCTGGCTGGGGCTCGAGGGTGCTTCAGTGCAAGGGGCTGTTTGCTGGCTAGCCCCACACTGAAGCACCCTCATGCCCCAGCCAACCCCTCCACAACACATTTAGCTGGGGGGAGCAGCACCGGGCTGGCAGACTGACTCCTCAGAGTCTCTGCCAGTGGGGTCTGCTCCAACCCAACTCAATTTGCTGCAGTCCCAGGTGCATGTGAAGACACAGTGCCCCGGAACAATAAACTCCAGAGTTTCTTATGCACATTTTACCCAGAGTTTTTAATACAAAGTTCTGAAACTATGTCACTCATTTGTCCTCAGTGGGATCTGAAGCACGCAATGATATGTTAGATAGGTAATTAATCTAAGGGCCACACAGAACAGATTTTGAAACTTCTAAAAGTCTTACAAGCATTTTACAGCAGTTAATAATTCTTGAGGTCTTGTAAATACTAAAACAAACATTTTTTTAAATTGTAGGAATCTGAAAGTATTGCAGATACATCTAGCAAAGCACAGTCCCATATACCCATGCACACCACAATGATTGCAGAAGGAATAACACACTATGCATCTTGTCATGAACTGTGGTGTTGGGTGGTGCTGTTAAGATGTATATGACACTTAACACAACATGAAAATTGTTGAAAGTTTCCAAGATATTCTATAGTCTACCCTGGGAAAAAGCCAAGACCTCTGAAAGTTTTTCAAAAACCAGAAAGAAGATACACTGAATTTGCATCTGCCCTGTTACCACTAAGCTTGCTAGCTTTCAGGTCATAGAAATTTCTTAACCTCACTATAGCTTTTTCCTTTTATGTAATTAAATATTAATTGGACCAGAGCAAGAGACAGTAGTGGCTAGGTCACTCACACGGGAAGGTTATCCTATTAAAAGGCCTGCATCTCCCACATCCCAAGTGAGTGTGCTAACCTCAGAACTATCCTGGTGGATAAGTACAAATTCAGGCTATTCTGGGGCAGTTCTATCATGCCCAGAGAAACTTTCCCTTCTGTCAAAAGTGATCTTTTCCACAAAAAATTTGTTTTTTTTTACAAATCGAGCCTTTTATGACCACCCCCCTCCCCCCACCCACTAGGCTTACTAGACTTTACTTCTCCCCTCCTCAATTCTTAACCAAGTTTGCCTAGCGCTAGAGGGTATTACAACTGATTGTGGTCCCTACAGTCATACTACACCTCTCACAATTTCCAGTACTCACACAGGATCACCCTTCCTTAGCTCTACTAGATGCCAACATTTGGCACCTTAAGTGAATCAAAAAAAGAGCGTTATTAATAATAAAAGCAATGTCAAAATGGGGTGAAAAGGAGAACAACAGCTACTCAGGGAAGAAATATCTACTATAACTATGCTTGCCATTTTTTAGAAAGTTACACATAATATCTTAAGCACTGTTGAATGATACAATACACAAAAATATAAAATCGCTGAGAGAGATCTGATAGGGCACAGAGGTTAAGAAAAGAAGCTTTGCTGGGAAGCCACTAGTGAGCTAAAAACAATATATATGGGTTAATCAAGTTAAATACATTTTCCTCCTTTAAGAAAGTTTCAAAAAACATTCAGAGAGCTAATTAATTAGTTAACCTCTTAAATATCATGGGACCTATCACATGGAATTCTTCAAGTGACTGTACCCTTTGTTTATTGTGAACAGAAAGTATTTCACTTTCAGGAACTCCTAACAATCCTTAGGAAGCCTTTCAGCTTCTCATTCCTTTAATTTCTGTCACTTCCTATTATCTATGCATTAGCTATAAACTTAGCAAAACCTTCTTAATCTGCCTGTGTGTACACATATCCAGTGAAAAAATCTTATAAAACTATTTTAACCTGAATCAATGATGCTTCCATCACCTAGATATACCCAAACTCAATTATGTTTAAAATAGGTCACAGCTGTATGACCTATTTGTCTTGTTGCCTTAAATACATGGCAAACCAAGTTAAATTTCCTTTGATATTTATCTTTCTGGTTAGATAGTATATCTTGCCAGCTATTGACAATGGCTATTTGAAGTAGCTATGAAACTTGAGTGGCTTTCTAAAGTAGTATTTTCCAGTGATTTACAGCTCACTTTTTTATTAGTTAAGAAAAGTTCAATAGCAAATAATGCTGAGTGAGATTTGCCTTTCAAAATTTTACAAAATCCCTTTAATAAAGCAAAGACAGTCTTTGACTATAACCTCCTACATACTGGCAGAACAGTTTAATACAGAGAAGCAGCTAATAACCATGTACATGAGCCCTTTGGATTGCCTCCAGTTCACTACATTGACAACACCTCCATACAGAGTTGCACAGTACAGTACATTAAACAAGCTGGATACATTTGTACAATCTCTGCACAAACTATGGGCAACCAAAGCAGGAAGGAGAACAGGGAAAGAGGGTGAATCATATTGAATCTTTTGATGTACAAGGCCAAATTCATGTATGGAACCTGGGTTATAATGGGATGTCTAGATCCAAGAAGGACTTCACTGATTAAAGCATTGCCTAAACAGACTTTAGGCACCTACATGCAAAATTGTGATCTATACACCTCCACTTAGCTGCTATTTAATGCTGGGAATGCAGAAATTCACTGGAGTCAGTTTAAAGTCACTTTTTTACTTTAAAGGTCTCCAAGCACCTACAGTTCAGTTTCTGAGCCTGCTCTTAACAGCACAGCACCTAGCTCCTTCACCTAAGCCTGACTGGGATCCAGAAACTAAGCCACTTAGGAGACAGAGGTGGAGGAAGCAGTATGGTAGGCATGCTCTAGAAACAGCTAACACACTGACAGAATCAGGCTTCCTACAAAATGCAGTAGTAGCCACCATTTAACCTTTTTTTAAAAAAATAACAGGGCCACTAGTAGAGAAGGAAGCCCTCTCCCAGGAAATAGGCCAAATGCTTCCCTATACCAAGAAGTTCAAACTCCACTTTTCCTACCTTGCAGGGGTGTGTCCTAAATATTAGTCTATAAACTAGACTGAGTGAGGGCTCTCTCCATAACTGCTACTGAAGCTGTGCTACCATGCAAAAAAAGAATGCAAGCCTGATTGAACTAGAGAGACCACAACTCTTTAGGCTCTTATGTAGCTGATTTTTTTATACAACACCGTAACTGCTTAATGTGCAATGCAGAAGCAGCAAAGACCAGAACACTCAGAAGGATGTTTTCGGTGAAATAAAGTTAAGTGCCTACCTTTGGGAGAGGATTCTATATGGTGGACCCCAAAGTGACAGAGGAATTTTCTGTGGAGTCCTGAGGAACCTAAACCCCAAGAGGCGAGGAATGCACAACCCTCTCATCAGCTGTCCCTACCACTTTCAGAAGCTCCTTACTCAGCAAGCTGGATGTTCTAACTATTCCCATGCACTTAGAGCAGCCGAGGCAGCTAACACTGGCTCTGGATTCCCCTTGGAATCCAGGGGGATGTACCTAACATTTAGTTAATACAGCATCCAATCTTAATCTTCTCAGTCCTTTACTGGATCCAGACCCTAATTCCCACGAACCATTTGCAAATAAAGCTGTATTTTTGTGCTGCAGATGGTCACTCTGTGGAGTGAATACCTTAAAGAACAACCAGGATTATATGCATTGGTGGTGCACCCCCTGAGATTGACTAGGGCTGACAGTGCCTGCGGGTGGCTGCCGCTCCCCACCCACACCACCAGCGGTGTCTGCAGGCAGCTGACAATCACCACTGGCTGCCTCCACTGCTGCCGCTACCGGCAGTATCTCTGGGTGGTCACTGATCGCTGGCTGGTGCTCGCCACCAACACCACCGCAGCTGCCTGTGGAAGCTCCCCACTTGCCACCACCACACCCCCACCGCCACCCACCTGCGGGTGGTCAACGTGCCCAGCCTCAGGAGGCATGCAACATTCAGAATTATATGATTTGTCTTGTAAACTGTAAGCACATGCCAATATTAAGACTGGGAACTGTCTATTGTGGTAGGGGCCAAACTTTTGGGCACGCATGCCACAAATAAGTCCTAAAGCCTCTCCAAGTGCCAGTACCGTAGCAGGGAGGGGGCCTGTGGGGCAACTGCTCTGGAAGCTGAAGCAAAGGGGCACCAACGGGCACTGCCCAGCCAGGGCAGGGTGCAAGACAGAGCCTGTAAGTGGATCTGTATGCAGGACGGGGGCAGGCTGCCACTGCAGGCTTTGCCCCAGGTGCCAAACTTCATTGCTGCAGTACAGCTGAGTGCTACTCTGATCATCTTCACCTGTCCAATCTGCCACTCTGTTTTCTGCTCCCTGCCCTATCTGCCATTGTCCTACCTATCCCCTCAACTGGTCTGCCATGTGCCACAAACAGAGGCTGCCTATGCCACTTACAGCACGTGTGCCACAAACAGAGGCTGCCTATGCCACTTACAGCACGTGTGCCACAGCTTGGCCACCCCTAATCTACTGGACATGATCTGTTGAATAAGCCCCTCAGTATTCATACAGCTTTCTTAACATTTGTTTCTTGTTTATGCCATCAGTTTACTCTAACTTCTACTGAATTACAGAACTTACATTTGTAATTGAAGATGATAATAACAAGGCCACTTAAATCTGCTGTAGAGTTTTTCAGTTCTATAAATATGTTAATTACTAAAACGTGAGCTGGGGGAAGTGATCAGGTCCCTGAACATTTTCCCAGTTCCTGGTTGGGTTCCCCAGCTCCCGATTGGGTTTCCCAGCTCCCCGATCTTTCCCCTAGCTCTTCCCAGGGGGCATGGGCCCCCGGATAATGTGGGATGACAGCAGGCTGCTGCTGCTGGTTGGCACCGGTGCTGGGCACAGCCTGCACCTAGTGCCAGGAAGACTGGTGCTGCTGCTGGCCCCAGCCAGCAGTGGCAGCCTGCTGTCATGCCGCACGCAGATCTGGACAGGGCTGTGCAGGGCTGTGCTGGACTCTTCCTGGGCACGGGCCCCCAGAGCTGCATACACAATGACAGCATGCTGCTGCTGCTGGCTGGGGCCAGTCCCAGTACCCAAGTCTGCCCAGTACAGCCCACACTGAACACCAGGAAGAACACAGCGGTGGCACCGGTCCCAGCTGGCAGCAGCAGCCTACTGCCATCCCATGTGCAGGTCCAGGGGCCCGTGCCCCCCCGGGAGGAGTCTGGCACAGCCCCACAGCCCCCCCCCCGGGAGTGCAGGCCTGCAGATCTGCATGCAGGATGACAGCAGACTGCCACTGCTGGCTGGGGCCAGCACCAGCACTTGGTGCCAGCACTTGGCACAGGCTGCGCTGGGAAGACTGGGGTGCTGGCACTGGTGCTGGCCCCAGCCAGTAGTGGCTACATGCTGTCATCCTGCATACAGATCTGGGGGCCCACAACCCCCAGGAAGAGTCCAGCAGAGCCCTTCTGTCCTCCCAGGGGGCACAGGCCCCCAGATCTGTGTGTGGCATGACAGCAGGCTGCTGCTGCCAGCAAGTGATACGAGTTTTGCTTTGAACCATCTGAGGTGCAGTTTCTGAGAAACCCCTGCACCTATCTCCTTGAAACATGGCAGGATTCATGCCCTGAGAAAGGACTACCACTCCTGATATTTGCAGCAAAATCAGGCTTGAAATGAAAAAGTGATAGGTATTTTCATGATTCCCCATTATAGCCTATGGGTGAAACGGCGAAACAGCAAAACAGTTTTGACGAAACAAAATGGAATAGCACTTCAAAACAGAAAAACAAAACATTGTCCCTTCAAAACAGAAGTCAAAATAAAATGGTGCTGTTTCGCACAGCCCTAATATATAGCTTATTGCTGGAGGAATTTTTTTGTTGAAGTACAAGGTTAAAAAAACAACACAAATATTTTGATAAAATTCCCAAACTAGTTGAGAGACTCCAGGGAAGGAGGAGAAGTACTAGAAATTACCATCTTTTCTCAAATAAAAGAGAAGGTTTTTCTACCCATTCAACATGGAGGGGAGAAACCCCTTCCTTTTATATTCACAAACAAGGAAACCTCATTAAATAAATACACTATCATTAAACTTCTGCCAAAAGCAGCATATGCTGAGTAATAGAAACCAACTACAAGTTTGATTAAATGCAGACCACACTGACTATAACTATAAGACACATGGCCCATATTGGGCAAACATGCCAATGGGAACCTACCGCAAGCATAAGTTAGCGTAGCCCATCTGATTAAAATACGTAACAGTGCCATTAAGTGCAGTCCCCCTCAATATCGACTTTTTCAAGTCACAGTGAACCACCACATTGCGTACATTTCAATTTCCTCTTCACTTCCACATTTGAGTTGTGCCTTTCTTTCCCCACTTGCAATGATTCCAGTTTCTTCTCCAGCCTCAAATGTCTGGAAAACATGACTGAACAGAGCTGCAAAGAGTTCACCTAGAATCCCTCTGTCGCCCCCTTTTCTCAGCCTGTTGCATACAATTAATGTGGTCCTGCCTTCCATGAGATGGAGCCAGACCAGGCTGCCCTATGCCTCATCTGAATATAAATTTTTGGAGGATCCCAGGACTCATGGCACAAACACCCAGTTACAGCCATGAGTGGGGGGTCTAATTAGCATGTGGATCTTTTGTAGAGGGTATCTGGAGGACACACACTTACTGAGCAATGAGGTCACCATGGCTTACAATGCTGTTGACTCTGATGGGGCCCAGCCCAATGACCTTTATGGTAAATCCTGGGCCTTTTGACTAATATCATGCATAGCTTGTACCATGTAGAAGTAGGTGCCAAAGTGCTGCTTAAAATTGTGTTTATAGAGTACCTGTGCTAAAACTTGCAGCAGTTTCAAAAAAGCTAAACTACATAAATTCTAGGTGAACTATGTCTATGGGAAATGCATCCAAATTTACTACAAGTATATTTATTTCAAGGTCAGTGTTTTCAAATTTGCTTCTCACTTCCATGTGCTCAGGGAGAATAGGGTGTGAAAATAAGGGGAGCAGGAGAAGTGGCTGCCAGGGGAAGAAGCTGAGGGGGTCAAAGGGTAAGGGGGCTACTTGACCCCCCCAGATTTATTTTCCTTGCTATAGCAGTGGGAAGAGGGACAAATTCAAGGCAAAGCAATAATTAGATTCTACATCTGGAAAATTATAGTGAATTTATAATATTTTTCATATCTCAGATCTAATTATTGGAGGGTCATCTTATATTTGAGTAAATACAGTAGCATATCTCAAAAAATTATGCTGGCACTCAGTTTCCAATTGATAGCTCTCATCAGCCTTTAGCTAAGGAGAATTTTATTTTCTAACAAAAATCATTTTAATTATTACCCTTCTCTTTTGAGCATGTTATTTTCTTACAAGGCTGAAATGTACTTACAACCTCATCTCCAGTTGAACAATGTTTGCCTGGTAATCTCAGTTTTGATTCATGTTAACAACTGATCCTAAGTCTATGTTGTCCTCCATTGCACTCCTTTTAAAAAAGCTACTATAAAATTCAGAATTAGGATTCTATTATGCCTTTATCACATGACTGATCTTTCTGTAACTTTAGCATATTCTTTTCACAAAGGAACAATGGTCACAGTGTAACATTTTCCACAATTTTCTCTGAAGTAGGTAAGCTAAGCATTATATCCTATTATAAAAAGCTCTCATGCTTCAAAAGATCCTACAGGCAGAGAAAAAGCAAATTAATAACACTACGCTAAATCAGGAAAGGCTTCTGCCTTCATTTAAAAGGCTGAAACTCTTCTGAAATGGTATCCATGTTATTTTTCTGTTCCTATTAGGAAGTAAAAATTATTTGTCATGAGAACCTTGCAAGTTTATCCAAAAATCCAGCCTTCTTGCCTTTGACTCTAGTATTGAAATAATCCCATCCAATGCCACTATGGAAAAGAATATGTTAGCCTGTCTTTTGCCAAAGAGAAGAAAAGAAAAAGATCAATTTAGTTCTGTAAACTTAGTTCTGCCATGGCAGACAGAAAAATTCTTGTGAAGCATTTCCATCCAAAATGCGAGTAACAAATGATCAAGAACACACATAAACATTGCAAATAAGGGACAGTTAATACAATTCATGGGATGGTTAATACAATTCATTTATTGTATTTAAAATATCAATACTTAACTTTATAATGATCAGGGATCCGGGTTTTCTGTTTGCTGTGGAAAAATGAAGAAAAAAATGAGGATTTTCTCCTTCAGCAGAGAAAAAATGTTGATTTTTCTCTTTTAAAGGAGAAAAATGCAGGAAACCATGGGTTTTACTTTGCAGGTTGGCTGAGTTCCAGCCTGCAAGGGACTGCTTGGGCCTGGAGGGGAGTGGGAGAAGGGCAATCAAGGCAGAGGGCACCGCATGCACGTGCACATGCACATGTACGTAGAAGCCAAGCAGCAGTGGAAAGCAGCTCCTGCAGCTCCCTCCAGGTAAATCTATGGGGGATAAAAGTGAAGGAAGGGGATGGGGCACAGGCCGCATGTTCAGTGGGTGGGGGCAAAACAGCACAGGCCACACAATGGAGGAGCAGGGGACACAGGTCACACAGCAGGCATGTGGGGAGGCACGTCCCCCTAAGATTTCTGTGCCTACAGCGGGGTGTGGGGCTGTAGCAGGGCGAGAGCAGCTCTAGTCAGGATCCACCTCCGTGGCCATCGCCACCAAAGTGAGGCACCTCCTGCCTGCCTGACAGTAGCAGGGGCACAACTCCATGCTATTGCCACCACATTGTACACACCTCACCATGGTGGCATGGTGCACACCGGGTCCCACCTTCTGGGCTGCAGAGGCAGCTCCTGCTAAGAGCTAGTTCCTGCTACAGCCCTGCAGCCTGCTGTTGGCACAGAAATCTCAGAGGGCATGTGACCCCCACACTGTCACCTGCACCACCCCCCACCTTCTCCACACACCCACTCCCTTCTTCACACACTGGGGGTCTGGGGGCAGGGGTAAAGGCAAGTCAGGAGTGAAGGGCACTGGCAGGGCTGGGGAGCTGTAGGTTGGGAGCAAAGAGCACCAGCAGGGCCAGGGGGCTATGTGTCTGGAGTGAAGGACTCTGGCAAGGCCAGCGACCTGTGGATCAGGAGTGAGTGGCACCGCCAGAATAAGGAGGCTGTGGGTTGGGAATACAGGTCAATGGCATGGGCAGGGCAATGGCATATCAGGGCTGCTCAGCGCCAGAAAGCAGTGCGGGGGACAGCTGCAGTTGGACCCACATCCTAGTGAGCAAAGGGGGCAAGGGAAGCTCTAATTTTTCATGATAAAAAAAACAAAATCAAACACCAAAATGTATAAGTATTTAGAATTTATTTTATTATAGTGACTGAGGCACTATTGGGCTTTCAAACTGCTTTAAAACGGTAAATGTATCAACAAAATATTGTGTTCAAGTGACACACACACACAGAGTGACATTTTATTTTAATCGCAGAAAAACACGGATTTTGGGTGTCTTAATCAGTGAATTTGAAATTTTTAAACAGAAACCCAGGATCCCTGATAAGGATTACCTAGGAAACTGGGGGGAAAAAAAGCCATCAAGCTGTCTGGTTACACTAAGAAGCTATTTCTTCTTTTGAGTTCCCTAGCATCTATCAGGAGTAAATCCACTGGAGTAAGTTTAGTTAATAGCAATACATAACTGAGTAGAACTAGAGCGTGCTCAGGTCCCAATATGCTGGAGACCACCTGGGGACTTTCTCAGCAATTCTCAAATAAATGAAAAAAAGGCTCTGTAAGGCTATTTATTATGTGGTTTACTCTAGGACTTAAAGCAAACAAGTACACTAGCCTGGCAGTATTAATTCTATCACATACTGGGAAAGAATGCAGCAAACAAGATGATCTTCATTTAATGGCTGAAGCTATTAAAGGGTCTTTGGCACATTTGCAGTTATGTGGAAAGCAGCCCATAAAATTCCAAGCCTCTCCCCTGTCTAATACTTTTTCAAATCCCCAAAGAGTAAGTGAGTCAATAAATTCCAAAAAAGTTTGCTTTTTGAGCAAAAGTCATAGGAAAAAGAGTAAAAAAACCCAAAAACAAAAAGCACTAAACTAATGCATCATGTGCCATCCTGAGACTAAAAGAAAGCTTTTTGCAGCAAGTAATCTGAGCAGAGAGGAAAATAATAGACAGCTGCATCAATGGAGTGTACAGCACAACTCAAGAAGGCTTTCTTATGCTCCTTATCTTAAGTCAGCTCTATTCTGCACTACTCCCTGCAGCAAAAATCAGTGCCTCAAGATGCCAACGGATGAGTACATGGAGGGGCAGTAAACTGCCATGCCATACCTCTTTCATTTCAATTAAGCCTCCGTACCATGGCTACACAAATGGGGGAGGAGAACAGGAGACAATATACCAGATCTTCACCATTGGAAAAATCTCATTACCTACAGAAAACCTCCCAGGACAGCCACTGAAGTGCTAAAGTGACTGTGATGCAAACCAGGGTCTGGACCAAGCAATACATTGTCATTTGAAAGGAAGCACTAAAAAATTGAGAGAATATTACCAGGTGGGGGCATTTATGAGTTAACAAACATAGTGTTCCAAACTCACAGATGAGCAGGGAGCGAAATAATAAAAGAGCAGCAGTGCTGACATCCTTAGTATGGTGCTACTTAATGGAGAGGGGAAGTGGGGGTGGGGCAGAGTGAGGAGGAATTCTATTGCATGATATTACCTTTTCTAATCAAGACACTTCCATAATCTAGATACTCCTTCACTTTTTATTTTGACAGATCACTTAAGATAACATAGAACAGCCCAGAACAATTACAAACACTCCAAAATCTGCACGCTCCCAGTGCATGGTTGTCATGGGAGACTTCAACTACCCAGACATCTCGTGGGAAGAGCACTCGGCCAAATCCAAACAGTTGCAAAGCTTCCTTATGTATGGACGAGCTCTATATGACTCAAGAAGTCCATGGACCAACGAGAGGCAAAGCACTGCTCAACCTGGTACTGGTAACCGGGGATGACCTAATCAGCAACCTAACGATCAAAGGGAAGCTGGGAGACAGTGACCATGAGCTGATCACCTTCACTGTCCACCGTAAAGCTAGCAAGTCAGTCAGCAATACAGAAGTCCTCGACTTCAGGAAAGCTGACTTTGACAAGCTCAGGAGGCTTGTTGGCAAGGCCCTAAGGGACCACAGCCCAAAGGGAAGGGGAGTTCAGGATGGTGGTTGCTCCTCAAGGGAGCAATCCTGAAAGCACAAGCAATGTCTATCCCATCTCATAGGAAAGGCAGCAAAAGGGCACAGCAACCCCCTTGGCTCTGCAGGGAACTTGTGGACCTCCTGTGACTAAAAAGAAAGACCTATAAAGAATGGAAGACTGAATCCACCCCAAAGGAGGAGTATTCTTCAGTGGTCCAGACCTGTAGGGAGTGAACCAGGAAAGCCAAGGCTGCAACTGAACTCCAACTGGCTACCTGTATCAAAGACAAGGAAAAGCAAGGGTAACATTGGACCCCAGCTAAATCATATAGGACAACTCACAACCGACGCCCAGGAAAAAGCCAACCTGTTTAATGGGTATTTTGCGTCGGTTTTTCACCAGCCCCAAGGGCCAACCCCGCTCAATACGGTATGGGACGGCCAGGGTGAAGGAGAATTGTTACCCTTCATCAATGTAGACCATGTGAAGGAACACTTTGAGAGGCTGGACACCTTCAAGTCAGCTGGCCCAGGCAGTTTACACCTGACCTCTATCCCAGGGAAGATCTTGGAAAAAATTATCAAAGACCATTCTTGACAAACTGGCTGATGGCAACATCCTGAGAGATAGCCAACACAGGTAAGTCTGTTGCAAGTAGGTCTTGCCTGACCAATCCCATCTCCTTCTATGACAAGGGGGAGCAGATTGACATTATATATCTTGATTTCAAAAAAAGCCTTTGATCTGGTGTCCCATGATCATCTCGTGGAAAAATTGGCCAACTGAGGCCTTGGCTACAGGAATTGGCTCAGAGGTTGGACCCAGGGAGTGGTAGTCAACAAAAGTAAATCATCATGGTGCACCGTGACCAGTGGGGTCCCCCAAGGCTCCATCCTTGGACCTATACTCTTTAACATCTTTATTAATGATGTGGATATTGGTTTCAGAAGTGGACTGGCCAAGTTTGCTGATGACACAAAACTTTGGGGTAAAGCATCCACACCTGAGAACAGGATGGTGATCCAGGACAACCTGGACAGGCTCAGAAAATGAGCAGATGAAAACCTGATGGCGTTCAACACTGAAAAATGCAAGGTATTCCACCTTGGGGAAAAAAACCCGCAGCACGCTTATAGGCTATGTAGTGCTACACTTGCTAGCACCACGGCTGAAAGGGACTTGGGGGTCATGATTGACCACAAGATGAGTATGAGCCACCAATGCAATGTCACAGCTGGTAAAGCGAGCAAAACTCTGGCTTACGTCCATAGATGCTTCTCAAGCAAATCCCAGGATGTCATCCTCCCTCTGTACTCGGGCTTGGTGAGGCCACAGCTGGAGTACTGTATCCAATTCTGGGCTCCACAATTCAAGGAGGATGTCGAGAAGCTTGCAAGAGTCCAAAGGAAAGCCACACACATAATCAGAGGGCAGGAGAACAGGCCTTAGGATGAGAGGCTGAGAGCCATGAGACTCTTCAGCCTGGAAAAGCGCACGCTCAGAGGGGACCTGGTGGCTGCCTATAAGTATATAAGGGGTGTACGTCAGGATCTGCAGGAATGCCTGTTCACCAGAGAACCCCAAGGGATGACAAGGTCAAACGGTCACAAACTCCTCCAAGACCGTTTCAGGTTGGACATAAGAAAGAACTTCTTTACTGTCTGAGACCCCAAGGCCTGGAATAGACTGCCTGTAGAGGTGGTACAAGCACCTACTCTGGACTCCTTTAAGAGGCATTTGGACATTAATCTTGCTGGGATCCTTTGACCCCAGCTGACTTCCTGCCCCTGGGGAGGGGGCTGGACTCAATGATCTTCTGGGGTCCCTTCCAGCCCTAATGTCTATGAAATCTGTGAAGAAGGTGCCATGAATGCTCCAAGTGGGAAGGAATGGAAATTTTTAGGATTATGTTTGTGAGGCCTTTTTCAGAAGACAAACTTCATTAACATTTTCATGAACCTAATTGGCATACTTATGATTATTAATACTGGAAGAGCAAAAAAAAAGGAAATATCTAAGCAACCAGTTTGGTAGTCTTACCTCTCTGTCTAGGCACAGGTTCAGGTTCTGGCAGAGGTGAGCGCACAACAGATGAAATGTGTTGCTTTCAATTTTACTGTTGCTAAGAGAACTGTGGCCTTCCTAAAATGTGGACAGTAAGGGTAGGGGTTTGTACTTGACCAATAATTTCCCTCCCTCCACTAACAGAATATGTACCAGTTATCATTCTGGCTGCTGCTCTGTACCACAGGTATAAATCGCGGTGTTTTAGGTACGTAGTTCACAACCCACTCCAAAATCCTCCTTATAAAATAGCATTTTGGCAGATTAGTGGTATTAAAATAGGTTGCTTCTTTCTTGCAATCTCTTTGTCAAGAATAAAAATGCCTTTTACATTACAGAAAAACAAGGCAACATTTCAAAGGAATTACACACACACATGAGCTTGTGAAGTAAGATAATGCAGGTTTGCCTATAGAATTAGTAGAAGATGAGTTGCTATATAAGAACTTTCACAAACCTTTAACTTTCTTTATCCATACTTCTTTAATTTAATGCTCAATGCATATAAATAACTCACAGAAAATAGTCTTTATGTTATTCTCTCCTTTCACCACTTGCTAAATGAAGGCTAATTTTCACAAGGTAAGATTTCTTTTTGAAATCAGAGAAAATTACCATAGTTAACAACACATGCAGCAATTAGCCCCTACTATTTAATGAGTGATAATGCTGGTGGCGACATTAAGAAAGGAAACAAATCATTTGGCAAAAGCTATAAGCTATAATACTTTGCCTGGTCATGAATACCTTGCTTTCACTGTTATATAAATCTGTTCCTATAGCAGGAAGTAGGATCGCTGGCCTGCAGCCACTTTTCTGCAGCTTGATCCTTCCAGCAATAGACTAGAGGTAGCACATGAAAACTGATGCATAGTTTTCCTAGATTCTTTTTAATCTTGGAAAGCAACCAAATGAGATTATATACCAACAAACAGAATGCTACCTCTGATGGGATTTTACTTTTTCCAGCCCCTCTTTTTTCAACACTTACTAATAAAACTTTGGATGGGGACAGATTTTAAAATGCCAACTATTTTTGCCCAATTCACTCTCTGATGGAAACATGCCCTGGGTCACTTAGTTTCCTATCAGACAATGTGCTCTGAGATCAATAACCAACTAAAAATGTCCTTATCAACTGAAAACAGGCAGTGATATTTTGACACTCCAACAGCTTTTAAATGTGACTGTTTTCTCTTGTCAGAAAAGGTGCTAGGTGTTGTACCAGATCTGGAACACACCTCTCAGCTTCCCTTGGGATGACCCCAAAGTATCCAAAACTCACAACCCATTCACCCTGTTTTCCTGAGCCACCTCCTAAAGTGGTAGGAATTGCCACAGGTTCCCTTCAGCTGCATTAAGTCGACACAATGCCCTGTGATGGAACCTATACAAATTTGAGGGTCAGACCTGGCATGTTACCTCCAAAATCCCATATTTTGTATCATAATACTTATGAACAATTGGGATAAAAGTGGCCAACGCTCTCCAAGGCTAGGGACAGAAGTTGCACATAAACCAGTTTAAGTCTTCAGAAACTGGTTTAAACCTGTAACAGAAAAGAAGCTCAGTGCACATAAACCAGTTTCAAAATGGCTGAACCTGGTTTAAGATAAACCTGGTTGAATATAGTATCAGACTTAACTGATTTGGGTCAAACTGGTTTATGAAACTTATCTCTCAGACCCCTTCCTAGTTCAAGTTAAATCACAGTCCCCCAGCATCCCAGCATAGACTGCGTGTTCACTTCCTCTTCCTGCTGCCCGCTGAGGATTCTGGGATTTGCAGTCCAGAATCACAGAAGCAGGTCTATGCATGGTTACTTCCTCTTCCTCCTTCCAGGTGCCTCTGAGATTTGTAGTCCATGATCAAAGCCAGCAAGACTCTGCAGGGTTGTTCCTTTCTGTTCAATACATGCTTACTTCAGAGAAAGGACTGTTCCTGTTCAAGCTTTTATGAATTCAGTGCTACTACCTTTTTCCCCACCCCACCCCCCTTCCTCACTGTCCCCCTCCCCCCAGCCTTAACTTGGGTGTGGTAATATTAACTCAGGTTTAGAAATGACTAATAGTGAAGTACTGGAAACACTGTCAAGACACTCAAGAAAGCAAGATTTTGTGATGTGAATCGGAACTGAGACGCATGTTTAACTACAGTGACTACAGGACTGATGAAACAATCTTTTGAATATTTTTTGCCTGGTTTGTTGTATTTTTTAAACTTCATACATAATCTACCAAATTAGTGCACATTTCAGTAGTTATATTTATTTTTTGCTTTAATCTTAAACTGAATAATATAACATAGACTCCCTAGCATATTAATAAAGCAAGTTTCTGTTTAACTGAAGATGCAATTGTTGTTATAAGTAATGATGTGTCACATCATCTGCACCCCCCTTCTCAAAATCCTAGATCCAACTCTGCCCAGTGGTCCCTGAACAACTGCTGCTTATCTCTTCATAAAATCAGAGTAGCAACAAGCACTCTCTTTATTCACACTTGGGAACACTAAAAGATGCCTTGTGTTTAACTGTTCAGTCAGTATGCAACTGTTAACTAAAGCTTCAGAAACAAAGAATATTACTTTACAAGGCTTAATATATTTTAAATTAACATAAAACATTTTTAAATTAATGTGTTATTAATGAGCATCACTTACCAGTTTAAACAATTAGCCATTATGCTATGCTTGGTTACACAATATGTGAGTAACATCCAGTACACAAATAGTCTAAGGATCATAAAAGCTCACTGCTTAACAGGGTACTAAGAATTTCAGGGAGAGATATATAAGAATTTCAGGGAGAGATATATATCCATTTTAGACTGGGGAGGTTTGTTTCTGAATTCAACATTTTACTCTGGGCAAAAGGGGGGAGGCTTTTATATTATTATTACTATTGTTGCTGTTATAGAAACTAAATATAATAATTAAAATAATAAGTCTTTTTATCTTTTTCTGTAAACCACTACAACCTATTTTGGAAAGGGTGGCATATAAATCTGCTGGGGCATGGGCAGCAGCCATTACTTTATTACATCAGCATGATCCTGTAGTAATACAAGTTACTTAAGTACTCTAACATTGACCCTGGGTTAGCGCTGAAGTGGTTTTGTTGTACCTACTTCCCTTCAGGCTCATGTACGTGTAAAAGTTAGCATAACAATTTGTGCTGGTACCCTGTTTCCTCTGTCTATACACTCAGATAGTCACAGATGTTTTTACTCAAAAACATTTTATGAAAATTAAATTCTTTATATAGAGCTTAACAGATACATTCAAGAATCTTAAATGCCCTCACTGATCAGGGGCAAGGATTCATTTATGTCAATATCTTTTATTGCACCAACTATGTAGCTGGGACAAAGTTAGACAAGCTCTCGAATGGAAGGCACGCTTCCTCATGTCTCTTGTATGCAAAAGGTTGTCTAACTATATCCCAACTACACAGTTGGCCCAATAAAAGATATCACCCTAAGAAAGCCTTGCCTCTTGAATAATTCTGGATCATCACAGCTACAACATCACTCTTACTACCTGATTGATCTGAGCACTGGTCCTATCATCCTATGTTTCTTGATACTTGCAAGGAAGAGGAAAGGAAGACAAAAGAGGAGGAAGGAGAATTAAAGGAGAGTGGTGGTAAAAACACTAGAATGGGAAATGGTAATTCAAACCAGAAAAGTTTTTTCCCTGGTGCAAAGTACAAATAACTCCATTTGTATCAACTTAGCTAAACTAGAATAAAATCATTGCAAACAAAATGCAAACAGGGCCTGTACAAGAGAAAGAAAGTAGATCATATACACAGCACTCACTGAATCTAAATGCCTAACTATTAGGTGTGTGCAAAGCGGGCCGCATTTGATTTCAATTTAGATTTGGACCAATTCAGGGAACAGTGATTCAATTAGTTGATTCAGATCAATGTCCAGATTCA
>NW_017728996.1:36972150-36973278 GCF_001723915.1 Gavialis gangeticus
ACAGCTTTTAAATGTGACTGTTTTCTCTTGTCAGAAAAGGTGCTAGGTGTTGTACCAGATCTGGAACACACCTCTCAGCTTCCCTTGGGATGACCCCAAAGTATCCAAAACTCACAACCCATTCACCCTGTTTTCCTGAGCCACCTCCTAAAGTGGTAGGAATTGCCACAGGTTCCCTTCAGCTGCATTAAGTCGACACAATGCCCTGTGATGGAACCTATACAAATTTGAGGGTCAGACCTGGCATGTTACCTCCAAAATCCCATATTTTGTATCATAATACTTATGAACAATTGGGATAAAAGTGGCCAACGCTCTCCAAGGCTAGGGACAGAAGTTGCACATAAACCAGTTTAAGTCTTCAGAAACTGGTTTAAACCTGTAACAGAAAAGAAGCTCAGTGCACATAAACCAGTTTCAAAATGGCTGAACCTGGTTTAAGATAAACCTGGTTGAATATAGTATCAGACTTAACTGATTTGGGTCAAACTGGTTTATGAAACTTATCTCTCAGACCCCTTCCTAGTTCAAGTTAAATCACAGTCCCCCAGCATCCCAGCATAGACTGCGTGTTCACTTCCTCTTCCTGCTGCCCGCTGAGGATTCTGGGATTTGCAGTCCAGAATCACAGAAGCAGGTCTATGCATGGTTACTTCCTCTTCCTCCTTCCAGGTGCCTCTGAGATTTGTAGTCCATGATCAAAGCCAGCAAGACTCTGCAGGGTTGTTCCTTTCTGTTCAATACATGCTTACTTCAGAGAAAGGACTGTTCCTGTTCAAGCTTTTATGAATTCAGTGCTACTACCTTTTTCCCCACCCCACCCCCCTTCCCTTCTCATTGGAGCAAGTGACTGCTACTGAATATCCCCCTGGTCCGAACCCCTGACTGACCCATCATGGTACAAATCCTCAGAGGGAATGTCCTAGTGCATTGAGGGGTGGTGGGGAGAGGGGGGGTGGAGGCTGATATTATGCCTCCACTGTGGTAGGAAAAAGCACATGACCAAGGAATCTAGTTGTTCAACTATTCACTCAGCACCAGCCAGATCACACCCATACTTAACCTTTCTTTTAATGTGAGCTTGAACTGCCCTCCACCTTAGGGGCTTAACACCTCATCAGTCAACAA
>NW_017728996.1:36974074-36997946 GCF_001723915.1 Gavialis gangeticus
CATAACAATTTGTGCTGGTACCCTGTTTCCTCTGTCTATACACTCAGATAGTCACAGATGTTTTTACTCAAAAACATTTTATGAAAATTAAATTCTTTATATAGAGCTTAACAGATACATTCAAGAATCTTAAATGCCCTCACTGATCAGGGGCAAGGATTCATTTATGTCAATATCTTTTATTGCACCAACTATGTAGCTGGGACAAAGTTAGACAAGCTCTCGAATGGAAGGCACGCTTCCTCATGTCTCTTGTATGCAAAAGGTTGTCTAACTATATCCCAACTACACAGTTGGCCCAATAAAAGATATCACCCTAAGAAAGCCTTGCCTCTTGAATAATTCTGGATCATCACAGCTACAACATCACTCTTACTACCTGATTGATCTGAGCACTGGTCCTATCATCCTATGTTTCTTGATACTTGCAAGGAAGAGGAAAGGAAGACAAAAGAGGAGGAAGGAGAATTAAAGGAGAGTGGTGGTAAAAACACTAGAATGGGAAATGGTAATTCAAACCAGAAAAGTTTTTTCCCTGGTGCAAAGTACAAATAACTCCATTTGTATCAACTTAGCTAAACTAGAATAAAATCATTGCAAACAAAATGCAAACAGGGCCTGTACAAGAGAAAGAAAGTAGATCATATACACAGCACTCACTGAATCTAAATGCCTAACTATTAGGTGTGTGCAAAGCGGGCCGCATTTGATTTCAATTTAGATTTGGACCAATTCAGGGAACAGTGATTCAATTAGTTGATTCAGATCAATGTCCAGATTCAATTCAGCCAAATCTGAAGATTTGATGCTGATTCAGAGAATCAGCAATTTGGCCATCGATACAGATTTAAATGTTTTTTCAAAAGGTGGCGTGGACGGAGCATTCCACAGGACCATGGGGGGGGGCCCACATGCTCAGCAACCGAGCATCCGGAGGATCCCCTTCATGCCCCCCAGGCTTGGCGATTGGCTACAAGGGGACCCTGGGTAACCCCCAGACCCAGGAGGCACCAGTCGCCAAGCTTGGGGCAGTGGGGGGTTCCCCCGCACACTCTGCAGTGGACCCAGAAGTGGACCTGCAGTGCTTCTGGTCTACTTCCAGGTCTACCACCGAGCACACTGGGACCACCCCCATGCTCCCACAGGATGCTCCATCCGCCCCACCATCTCAGTGTTCATGAGGCACCTGGTACTTTGAGGTATGTAGAAAAAGCACTTAAACCTGTATGTCTGAATCATCAAATCTCTCCAAATCAATTCAGAGGGTTCTGATTTGATTCAGAGAGATTAAAAGGGTCTCCTGATTCAATTCAGATTCAGAGATTTTGCTGCAGGATTAAGCTGAATCTCCACCAAATCCAATCAGCAACCAAGGCTTTGCATAGCCCTACTAACTATGCAATCACCACCCTTCAAGGCCAGGCTTCCTAAGTTTTGTTACAAGACTTTATTAAAGGGGTAAATGCAAGCAACCTGACAGAAAAAGAAAGCCACAGTATCAGATGATAAACACCTATTCTATATCCTTAAGTGCCTCAACCAGAAAGCTGGAGCACCTGACAGCTGCAAGAACTTTTGAAGAGTGCTGCAAGATACAAGGGGATAAGTACAGGCTCTGGTTAGTCCCTGCCTGGCTGCTTTCCCACTCCCTCTACAGGGAGGTAAGCACTGTAATCAATAAATTCATTTTTGAAGCTACTCAGTTCACCAGAGGTACAGAGGGGTGCTTTGAGTCTAAAAAGGGTGAGAACTGCTAGCCTAGAGATTCAGCCCCTATAGGATCTCTTGTAGTAAGATGCCCACCTTTGAAAAGAGAACCTTATGGTCAGCCTGCACACCATACATGTTTTTTAAAAGTGAAATAATTTGAATTCAGAAAGTCTCTCCCTAAAAGTCTCACAAATATTCCCAAAACAGATCTTCTGCACACTTATGGCTTAATAAACATCTTGTGCTTATTGCTAAACACAAATGAAAACAGCATGCCCCATATGCACACACAATGACTTCTTACACATCTAAAAATGGGGGCACTATGGCTTCAGTTGTATCAGAATGACTCTGATGACAACCGGTTGTTTTTCCTTAAAAATCCCCTAGACAATATGATTAAACCTACCTCAAGTCCTCACTGGTGGCATTCTAGATGGGACATAAAATTTCCTTGAGCTGTGTGTCATATGCTTTTTAATTACGGGCACTTCTTAGCTCTCCTAAATAGCAATTGCCGATCTCTGACTCTTAGATCCCCCCCCTGCTGTTCTCCTGCTGGGCTGCAATCTATAGTCTGGGACGTAAGAACGGGTACCCCTTCTCTAGAAGATTCAAACGCACTACTGTAGAGTAACTGGCAAACAACAGCACAGACTGTGACGAAGGCAGATGGGTTTTATTTTGGTTTCTCACACTGATTAGTGCAGTGCCATGTCTAAGTGGCAGAACCAGTACCGTTCCTCAGTACAACTGAACCACAAAGCACAGATGACTTAGTTATTGTGGTTCTGCCTAGAGCACTTCTATAGTCACAGCTATTAATTGTTTCTAAGATTAAAAAGCCTTTTCCTGCACTCCCCTGGAATTAATCAAATAGATGTGGTGTGGTACAAACAAGGCAAGGTTAGGAGGTCTTCCATTTCCAGCCTATCTCAGCCGGAGTCTCTCCAGAATACAGACTTGCCAACAGCAATTAGTCACCTCAGTTTATATCAGGAAGTAAATGATGGTTCTCAGAGGACCTAGGCTAAATTATCAAATTAGTATTTTGGATGGGAACCAAGGGCCTAACAGCCTTTCAAAAATTATGAATTATGAATCCTACTAGAAAGGCCTTAAGAAACAAATATTTCTGTGCAGTTAACTGGAGGCAGGCATACAGGGCAATTTAAGCACAATATATATCAGCTAATTCTTAAAAGTGGCAATATTCCTCATATCCAGTAAAATATATTTATTAGGCAGTCAAAAGCTGTACAGGTGACCCCTGCCATCCGCGGAGGATATGTTCTCGTATCCCCCACGAATGGCGAAATCCACAAATAAGACACTGAGTTCATGAACGCCATCTGCATTCATGAACGCAGTGCCCCTGGTGGCTGGGAGGGGGGGGCACAGCTCCAGTGGCAACAGTGGGAGCGTGGTGGCAGCAGGAGCCTGGCGGCGACAGCCCAGCAGCAGCAAGCG
Source organism: Gavialis gangeticus (assembly GCF_001723915.1). NCBI lineage: Eukaryota > Metazoa > Chordata > Crocodylia > Gavialidae > Gavialis > Gavialis gangeticus. The sequence continues at coordinate 36,977,255 of NW_017728996.1, forward strand.
CAGAGCTCCCAAGGAGCTCCTGTAAGTGTATAAAGTGTATTTAAAATGCGGGTTTGGCATTCGCGAATATTTGAAACCGCGAATGCCGAACCCGCGAATAGCGAGGGTTTCCTGTATTCTCTCTGACGAAAGCCAAACTTTCTACCTCAGGAAATGCATTTTTTCTGCATTGCCTGCTTAATGGTAATTCCTGCCAGACAAAAGATAAGCTATATCTTAATTTTTTAAGCAAATTATGAGCATTCATACATAATGTCCAATCAGAATTTTATACACTTCTGAAAGGCCAGACCCAACCATCTTAGAAAGAAGGACTAAGAGTAAAACAGGAACCCAATTTGTTTAAGGGTTTGGGTAAGTGATTGTTTTGCTTACAGTTCTAGCCTTCTGCTGTTGCCACAGATTGGTGGCCTATATGAAGTCATTGAGGTCCCAGAGGAGAGGTATTTCTCTCAGAGCCACCACAACTTTAGGACTGTGGAAGAGAGACACGAGACAGAATAATGCATGGAGCGTGCAGAGTTCTCTCCTCCTAAATCAGGCTGATGCAGAATGGCTAGCGATGTCAAAATCCTGCACTTTCCAGGTAGCTTCTCAGATGAAGAAATTAAGTGAGAGTCAAATGACTAACTTCATGATCGTCTTCAAGAATTCCATTCTTTGGAGCAGAGGATTTGATGCAAGCACACCCAAATGTTAGAATAGTGGCAGCATAAAGAGCTGTCACAAAGTCCTCCCCTTGCACAGACTCAGGAGTGGCCTTACGGCAGATCAAACAAGCAACTGCTTGGGACTTCAAGCTGATCTCAGGTCCCACATCCAGATAACTTCCTGGTGCAACTACTGGAGAGACCAACTGAGGCTGTACTCTTCTTGACCTACTGCTTACAAACAGGGAAGAATTGGTGGGGGATGTAGAAGTGGATGGCAAGGTGGGCAGCAGTGACCACAAGATGATTGAATTTAGGATCCTGGAAAAATGAAGGAAGGAGAGCAGCAGAGTAAGGACCCTGGACTTCAGAAAAGCAGACTTTGACTCCCTCAAGCACCTCATGGGCAGGATCCCCTGGGATGCCAGTCTGTAGGGGAGAAGAGTCCAGAAGAGCTGGTTGTAATTAAAGAAACCTTACTGAGGGCAAAGGAATAAACTATCTCAATGTGCAGGAAGAAGAGCAAATGTGGACCATCTTGGCTTATCAGAGAACTCTTCAGTGAGCTTAACCACAAAAAGGAGGCTTACAAGATGTGGAAACTTGGACAAACACCTAGGCAGGAGTATAAGAATATTGCTCGAGCATGCAGGGATGAAGTCAGGAAGACCAAAGCACAACTGGAGTTGCAGCTAGCAAAGGACATGAAGGGTAACAAGAAAGGTTTCTACAAGTATGTCGGTAGCAAGAGGAGCACCAGGGAAGGTGTAGGTCCCTTACAGAACGGGGGAAGCAACCCAGGGACAGATGATGAGGAAAAGACTGAAGTATTCCATGCCTTTTTTACCTCAATCTTCACAGGCAAAAGCAGCTCCCAGACAACTGTACCTGGCAGCACAGTTTGGAGAGAAGGTGAGCAGGCCTCAGTGGTGAAAGAACAAGTTAGGGGCTATTTAGAAAAGTTGAATGTGTACAAGTCCATGAGGCCAGAGGCAATGCATCCAAGGGTACTAAGGGAGTTGGCTCTTGTGATTGCAGAGCCACTGGCCACTATCTTTGAAAACTCACTGAAACAGGGGGAGGTCCCAGATGATTGGAAAAGGGCAGATATAGTGCCCATCTTTAAGAAAGGGAAGGAGGATTCAAGCAACTACAGACCACTCAGTCTCACCTCAGTCCCTGGAAGAATTGTGAAGTAGATCCTCAAAGAATCTATTTCTAAGCACTTGGAGAAGGTGATTAGGAACAGTCAGCATGGATTCACCAAGGGCAAGTCATGTCTGAAAATCTGATTGCTTTCTAGAACAAGGTCACTGGCTCTGTGGATGCAGGGAAAGCAATGGACATAATATAACTTGACTTTAGCAAGGTTTTTGATACTGTCTCCCACAGCATTCTTGCAAGCAAACTGAGGAAGTATGGGTTGGATGAATGGACTGTAAGGCAAACAGAAAGCTAGCTGGATTGTCAGGTTCAACAGGTAGCAAAATTAATGGCTCAACAATACTGGCTGCCAGCTAGACAAGGGAAGTGCCCCAGGAGTCTGGGGCCAGTTTTGTTCAAAATCTTCATTAATGAACAAAGGTAACACTGAATGGCATAAACTCCTGTTAAGACCATTTTCTAGACACATTTGTCTTTTATCCTGAATGTTACAATTGGTAAGAGGATGCTAAGGCTGCATCTGAGAAGGGCGACTCCAACACATGCAATAAAACCAACCCTCCCTTCAGTCCTCCAGCAACATTTTAGCAGAGATCTTCCATGACATACACTTCCAGCTCTACTTCCCTCTCATTTTTTAAAAGATCATCATGGTGAGCACAGGAAGGCACTCAAAAGAATAGTCATTAAGATTAAGCAATGAATAATATTTCAATTGAATTTCATATGAATATCTGAATATCTATTAGTTATTGTTTCACTAGCGATAAGCATCCCCTCCTTTGTTATAGGAAAGCCCTATAGAATTAAATAATAATAAAACCAATAGAGGTCTATGGGTATCAAATCAAATTAGCCTTGAAGTTACTATAAAAATTTCTGGGGTTCAATTAACAGTACACTCATGCATCTTCAGTACAGTTATCCCCAGCTTACACAAGTGTTAATGGAATAAGAATCAACCTCAAGGCTTTTCCTAGAGAATTACCTTCCCATTATAGAATTGCCTGGTTTGATTTAAACATTTTAAAGAAAGGTTGTCATTCTGTATAGAGTGTAATAAGACTTTGTCATAAAGGCCATTCATGAAATAAGGAAACAAGGACAGTAAAACTTCTTCCTTTGTTATAATCAGGACAATTCAGTGTTTTATTATGTGCATATTTACCTACAGACAAATAAAAATACATTTACAAATGGATAGCTCCAGACCACAGCCAAATAAACGTCCTGTTTCAATGTTTTCACCCTGCCAGAGCAATGCTCAGAGGTCCTCGCACTCTGCTGCACAGTACAATGAGCATCTGCTGTGACTCAATGCAGTGCTGCATTACAGATCACTGGCTTCCTGTACTCTCACAAATGGAGATGAATGTGGGCATGCATCCCAAAATAACTCATCAAATCCTTTTCAACACAAGTTTTCAAGGATAAATGTTTTAACATACATTTCACTACTGCCATTACCAGGGAGGAAAACAGCAGCAAATATCTATTGATGTACATTTTGTACTAACTAACGTTCAGAAATGGTGAACAGGGCTCAAGTGATAAACATTAAATATTGGGAACTCCTATTCCTTTTATTCCTGACTCTCAGCAACCAACCCCAGCTGCTTTATTTTGGCAAGAGGAACCTATTTCCATTACCAAGTCAAGCCTCACTTATACCAAATTAACTAGCACTGTTCAGGTACTGCTCTAACTCAGCTGTCATTAAATGGCCAGATTGTAGCTTTAAGCCCTAGTTCCATGCTTCAGCAATAGGGCACCAGCACACTTGGTTTGCACCACAATTTACTCCTAAAGATAACATACCAGATTCAGACACAGCACCATCAGATGTGCAAGAGAATTTGGGTCCCAAGTAATCTTTGAACAGAGGCAGAAGATGAGAGCACCCTGGGACACTAAAAGTCTCTCTGCCGATAGCAGGGAATGGATTATAAATAGCACATCTATGTAATCCAGGTAACCTAAGGCTGCAAAAATGATGGCTAAATCATAGCTAAATCATAGGTAAGTCATTTAAAGTATACTGCAATAAATCAACATCCCAAGTCTGCTCCTAAAGAATTCAAATTCCCTAGTAATTTGACTTGTTTGTATTGCTTTTCATTTTAAAAAGTCAGTATACTGATAACAAATGATGGATCATGGGTAGAACTGCAGCCAGTATTTTAGTTGGTTCATTTCACATGGCACATTTTGGAGGCTGGGTATGTCATTTCAAAACAGGCTAGTTGTTAAATATTATTTAAGTTACTTTGTTACGAAATATTGCACTAAGAACTCAACATGCATGAAAACTCAACACCCTTGATGAATTTCCAACTTATTTAAAAACTGTCTGATCAGGATCTCCACATGCTGGTACAGAATTACAACAATGAAAGCACTCTGAAGATTTATTACTTTCTTGCATATTCCTATATAATGATGAATAATAGATCTAATTAAAGGTCTTAAGAGTGCTGTGAAACCAAATATTTCTGTCATATTTTTGAAACAGAATATCAGTTCATTTAAGACCAACATGAAAGGCCAAATCCTGAATGGATCTCTTAGAATCAACCGCAAAAATGATAAGAAGCCTAGTAAATGCTTTTGCAAATACCAAATTGTGCATATGCACTTTTATTGTGCATGCAAACTAGTAATGTGGACGCAATTAGGAAGCCTCACTGGTCCATACAGTTTTATTTACAAAGGGAGTGTTTCTCCCTCCATTTCTCTGAGCCTTTATCGCCCAGGGAGGGAGCACTTAAATCTAAATTTTAATTCATCCCATAGTCATAAAATGAGCAAGTTGTAATAAAAAGAGAAATGAAGAAAGGTTACATTTTCTGGCTTCCCTAAGTAACAGGGATGGCAAAAAGATAACACAGCATATTTACTCAAATCTAAAATGAGGCTTTTATTCCTATTGAAAACGGGGTTGGGGGGCTCATCTGGGATTCAAGTACATGTTGGGAAGGGCAGCAGCTGCCCCTTTGACTAACCCCAAGCCCAGGGTTGGAGTCAGAGCCATAGATACTCTTCCCCCGACCCCACCTGGTCCCTACAGCCTCTGCTCCCCATCACTACTTATCTTCCCCTCGCAGCTGCCCCCTCTGCTGCAAAGGCTCACACTATTCATTTCTGTTCTGTTAGAGCCTGGGAGGAATTTTAGGCATATTGCAGATCTTCGTTTATGTTTTGCCTCCTGTGCTCCGGTGGTCCAGATAACAGTTAGCATTTCAGTCCTTCTAATGTAAACTATACCAAGTGTTGTACTTCTACAAGTGATTCAAGGTCCAGACACACAAAACAGATAACCAAGAGTAAGAGACTCTCAGGCTACCAAATCATCAGATAGGAGGGCTACAACATTTTACAAGCTGAACATTAAAATCTCCCTCTTCGGAAAAAAATTGTCTGAAGACTGCTGTGGAAAATCAGTTTATGAGTTTGGCATAGGTAGCAGGCAATTATCCACAACACAAAGGCACCACCACACACTGGCACCTGCATTAGCAGGGGCAATGCGTATGGGGTGCACACAGGTGCGCGTGCACTGCCTGAGCATGGCGGTGTACCCCCTACAAAAAGGTGCCACTTGCTACCTCCTCTCCCCCCTCCTCCCCACACTGCCGATACCACCAACGGCATCTGCAGGCGATCAGCGATCCCCACTGGCCACTGCCAACACCACCAGCGGCACCTGTGGGCGGTTGTCCCCTCCACCCCACTGCCAACAGCTGACCACCGCCGCGCTCCTGCTGCCACCGTGCCCCACCAGCCACCGGGGGTACACATTGTTCATGTGCATTAGCTGTTCACTACAGAAGCCAGAACTCCCCTCCAACTCCCAACTATCCTCCCTTCCTGGTCAGCTTTCAGGCCTAAGGTTTTCTTCAGTTTTTATACAAACTGCTTCAAGAGCTGCGTGCCTGACAATATGCCTAAGCTAGAATGGCAGCATTTGGCTAAATAGCAGCAGGTGATTCAAACTCACTCAGAGCCCACGTCTGCAACTCTCAAGCTTCATGCCGAGTGTATGGAATCCATGTGACGAACTTGATGCAACAGACAGCTAGGCTGAAGGAGGAAAATAATAAGTATCTGGCTGAAACCCCCAAAACATTTGTGATTAAATTTTTATTGCAAACTATTTCTTTAAATACCAGATTTTTAGTTATCCTTTGACCTAATAGTTTAACGGAATCACAAGTTCTCACCCTTGAAAAGGCTACATAAAGCTGTCCATGTGTAAGCACAGGCTTAGGAATAAAAATACATATTTTGTCAAAAGTCTGACCTTGTGACTTGCTTATAGCCATAGACTAAGAGGGCCCTTGTACACGTGAGGAAATTGCCTCTTTTAGTGGTTTAATTGCCCTTTTTAATGATTTAATTGCATAACAGTGTACACATTCGGCGGCATGTTACAATTAAATTTTGTAACAGTGTACACATTTGGTGGCATATTTCAATTTAAATGACTTTTTTACGTAGCAAACTAAAACACATCCCATGTATTTTACTTTGCTATGTAACAAATTACAGTGATATTCCTCACATGTACAAGGGCCCTATCCAGAGAAGGCAGCAGGAATGGTACACAGGGCACTGGAAGCTTCCCTGAGCACGCCCGGCCTTCCATGCCAGACTTTTCCCTGCTGGAGTGCAAGGGGTATGGGCATGGACCACCAGGCTCAGGTGGAGGGGAAAGAGGGGTTTAAACCCCCTCTCCCATCAGCAAAGGCCCCCAAGCCAGGGTCTGCTTGACAGGGGTGGGGCAGCCCTTGCCAGGCTATTCCCCACTCACAGCTACAGCAGAAGGCTCAGGGTGTGGGGTGGAGAGGGGAAGCCTAGGAGGGACTGACCTCCCCAGGTGTGGTCCGGATCCAGGGAGAAGGTTTAAACCTGCTTCCCCAGCTCAGTGCACTGGCCCTGGGCTGGGGCAAGGCCACGCCCTTTACACTCTGCTTCAGCATGGAGCAAAGGGGGGCAACAGCCTGCCCCCCAGACAAACAGTCCCAGGCTGCTGCCCCCCATCCGTGTCCTGCTCCCCTCTCAAGTGAAGAATGGGGTGTGGCCACACCCCAGCACCAGGCCACTGCACTGAGCTGGGGAAGGGGGTTTAGACGCCCTCCCTGGCCCCAGACCTCAGACGGCATTTACTCGGAGGGGCAGTCTCTCCCAGCCTTCCCCCCCAACCCGGCTCCCTGCCCCATGTCCCCGCCCCACCACTCCAGTAGTGAGTGGGGAATAGTCTGGCAGGGTCCGAGGGGCTGCCCTCCTCCCCACCTCGAGCAGTGAGCTGGGGGACAAAAGCCTAGCCTCCACCCAGGCAGACCCAGGTTGGGGCCTCATGCAAGCCATGAAGTAGGATTTAAAGCACCCCTCCCCCTGGCCTCAGCATGCCAGCCCTAGGATGGAGTGTGGCCATGCCCCCCTGGAGGGAGGAAGGAAAAGCCTTGGAGCTTCAGTCCATTCCCTCTGGCAGTGGCTGGCAGGCTGGGAAGCATGCTTTAGCACCCCCTTCCCCCTCTTCTAGCCTGAGCCACTGCAGGCATGTGGCTGCATTTTCTGAATCAAAAGTTAATTTCTATTCACTTGCTTCTCAGTTTAATCTCTGCAGTTTACACTAACTTGCAAAGACTGAATTGATTTAGCCTCTGGCTCTTTGACTGTCTGTACTTAGCCCAGGTAAAAAGACAAGAGGGGGGGATTGATTTTGCTCATCTCATTCAACTTTATACCTAGCTTTCAACTAGATTTCTTTCCTTCTTATGCTATCCAGAGGAAAAAGCTGTTTCAATGCATTAATTTAAGCACTGGTGACTCAAAGCAAATGCATCTGAATTACAGGATTACACCAGCACTTTCACAGGCAAAGGTTTAAAAAAAATGTTCAGTAGTAATTTGAAGTCAGCTTACATGCGAAGTCAGTCACTTGGGAACTTAACTACCTGCATTTACATTTCTGACTTGTCATTGTTACAACACAAAATATTTTTTAAATCAAGAGATTTGTGATATAATTTCAATTAAATCAATTATGGTTAAGCATCTCTCACTTAAAGGGAAGCTCAGTCTCCTGTACCGTCTCTGGAGGGTACGGCTCTAAAATGTCTTACAACTGAAGAACTAGAAAACACATCTATTATTATTTAATACTCAATATTATTATTCAGTTACCTAATATTTCTCAATCACTATATTTTAAGGAAAGAAGAAACCAGTCATCTACTCTGACTTCATATATAACACATCCCAGGGATTTATTCGTATAGCTTTAATAAAAAGTATTAAAGCTGTATATATGTAAGCACTGTCACCCCCAGAGTTCATCTTTCTTTAAAAAGAGGTAAATTTTGACAACCCTCTAAAGTTTTGGTCAAGCACAAAATGTGCTCTGGCCCCAGCCTCTCTTTTTATATCACAATAAATCCTAAAACTAAGCCTGAACTCCCGATTCATCCATAATGTAGTAGCTTCCACCCCCACCATAGAAAACTTGGGCCTTTTGCAGTGCTTCTTACTCAGGCAAGTCTTTTGAAATCCCTAGGAGTTTTGCATAAATAAAATGTGAGTGAAGAGTTCTGAATAGGGTTTCTATTGTCAGGTGAAAAGAAATAAGAGGTCAGTCGTTGGCAGATAAAGGGTGAACTTATTTGTGCTCAAGGGCAAGTTATTATACAGAGCTGAGCTTCACCTGACACCAGCTGAAGCTGTTAGGCAAAACACCCATGTGTATACAAGTGAAAAATGGAGATTCACAACATACTGAAAGAAAAACTTAATGGATGTAAGAGAGAGTAGCAGAGCTTAGCACAGCTATAAAGTGCTGAGGCCAAGGTTTTGACTGCACTATAAGAAAATGACTGTAAGAAAGGAACATTTTTCCAGTTTATGGTTCTTCATGCATCATCCAGCCAGTTGCTTGTTTTAAATATCCCCTGATGTCTCAAATTAGACCCTCACAAAACTAAGACACCCAATATCAGAGCTAATATTTCAGCATACTTGTCAAGCTTTATGGACTCAAACTGTTGTTGTTTTTAAAGAAGCTTATTCATAGCGGTTTACTGTAATTCTGCATAAAATTTAACACAATCAGAAGGCAAGGCAAGAGCTTTTACTTTGACCCATACAAAAGCAAATTGGGAAGGGAGCATGTAAAAGCAAGAATACGAAGTGCTGCCAGATCCTATGTGTTCATTGAAATTTTGGATTGTGGCTCACTGACCCTCTCTGATATCATAGCAGTTTGGGAGTTGTACTGGGTCATTTTCATAATGAAAATACCCTTATGAAATTTCCATTTAGGGGAAAAAAACCTACTGAGTATTTCAAAACCCAGGGTTTAGAATAAAAGGTTTTGAAAACATGTTTTGTTTAAACTAGTAAAATTAATAAAGGATTAACCACAAGTAAGAAATAAAACAAGTTTCAGATCCTGGGAGTAGAGAAATAGCATCAAATTTCCTAATAAATTCAAGCTGCCACATTGATTTCTTTTTTTTCCCCCAAAAAATTATGTTAAATGGCCTCAAACTGTGCTCCCAGGCTGAGCTGTACTGTGCCAAGTGTCAGCCAATGCCAGGTGTGGTCAGCCAGGATATAAACTCCACAAAAATGTTTAGAGACAATTTGAAAATTAACAGCATCAGCATAATAAATCAAAACCTGGTCTTGCAATATTCTTCACATCCTCTCAGCAGTGAAAAGTGCTTTCAGCTCCCCAGGCCCATCAAGAGTTCTGAGCACTCTGCTGGACTGGAACTTTAAACTGTGGGCCAGTAAACGCTAATGTGTTTCATCCTTTACTGAGCAATATAGGATATAATTTAAAAACAACAAAGTACGTAACAAAGAAATATAGGGTATTACATTTTACTTGTCAGTTATTAATGCAAAATCAAAATGGAAATTCAGCTTTAACCCTAGGGTTGCCACAGAAGCCTGAAGATTTCACAACAGTTCTTTTTCTGCTAAACCTTATCAGTTAATAGTTGATTTCCTTTATTTTCTTAAATCCTGTTCTCTGGGCTGCTCTGATAAAATGCTTAAGTTTTACACACAGCCCGAAAGGGTCTACAAGCTGGTTTACCTGCTGTTCCATGTTCAGTCCCCCCTACAGTCTTTCACAGGAGTAAGAAAATACAAGATACAGTTTTCACTGGTGCCACATTCAGCAATTTCATCTACCCAGCAGGACAGCTTGTCAGGGGATATCGTGTTAATTTTATTAATAAATCTCGGAGTAGGACTAGACATGTAAGTGTTCCTCTTTGCCAAATGGATTGACAGGAAATGTCTTGGACTTGGGCTAGGGGCAGACATTACACACAAACTGGTTTAAGTGATCAGAAACTGGTTTAAACCTGTAACAGAACAGATGTTCAGTACACATAAACCAGTTTGAAAATGGCTGAAACCAGTTTGAGATAAATCTGGATGGGATCATCTGACCCCAGCAGTCTTTCCTGCCTAGGCAGGAGGTCAGACTCAATAATCTGTTGAGATCCCTTCCAACCCTAGCGTCTATGAATCTATTAATGTAGTTTTAGACTTAACTGATTTGGGTCAAACCAGTTTATTCGATGGCTGTTCCAGACCCCTTCCTGGTTTAAGTTAAATCAGAGTCCCCCAGCTTCCCAGCATGCTCTCTGCACTGGGTGGGGCACTTTGCTCCAGAGCTGGGCTGGCTGCACTTACAGCGTAGTCTGCCTGGCTTCCTCCTCCTCCCCCCCTCCCCACTCCCTGCTCAAGCAGGAATTCCCCCCTCCCCTCTGCCTTACACAGACACCTCTCAGTATTAGCTAGCAGACCACGTACTGGCTACAGTCCGTACTGTGGCGGACAGGACTGTGTCAGCTTAGAGCTTTTTCAAGCTAATCAACAGGTAGCTGGTAATGTCCCTCCATTCCTTCCTTGAAAAGCTGTTTGAGAAGAGCTTGAACTAATGGAGAGGAGCTGTTTGTCTTCTTAATGAGCTGATAAATACTGTGTTAGCAACTCCCTGCTGGGTTGCTCAGGAGGGTGGGGGGAACCCCTCCCTATTCCGATCATCCTGCCAAGGCCTGGCCACACCCCCCTCAACTCAGCATTATTAAAGGGAAGGGAGGGCTGCTCTAGTGCCCCTCCTGCTCTTCTAGCCTGAGCCACTTCAGGCATGTTGATGCATGTTTTCAGTCCACAGGGGATGCCTGTATGGCTAGAAATCGGTTTAGCCTATCCAGGTTAGACTAACCTGCAAAGACTGAATCAATTCAGGCTCAGGCTTTTTGAATGTCTGTCCCTAGCCCTGGTGTCACATGAGGCTCTAAAGGTAAAACTAGGGAACTATGGGCTCAACAATTCAACAGAATGATGGGTGGTAAACTAACTGTGGGGTCAGACCCAGAAAGTATTAATAAACAGATCTGTGTCGACCTGGCAGAAGGTAGCCAGTGGGGTCTCCCAGGGTTCACTACTTGGACCAGTGCTTTTCAACATCTTCATCAATGATCTGGACGTCAGGGTGAAAAAGCGCACTACCAAAGTTCACCAATGACACTAAGCTGTGGGGAAGTGCGGCCATGCATCAGGATAGGCTGACAATCCAGTCATACCTAGCCAGATTAGTTAGATGGGTGGATCAGAACTAGATGCTGTTCGACACTGAGAAGTATAAAGTGCTCCATCTGGAAAGGAAAAATCTGCAACAAATTTACAGGCTCTGTGATGCTACACTAGCTAGCACCACATCTGAAAGAGACCTGGAGATCATAATTGACCATAAAATGAATATGAACTACCAGTGTCATGCTACAGTTCACTGGCATGCATCAACCAATTCATCTCAAGCAAAACTAAGGAAGTTATTCTCCCACTCTACTCAGCATTGGAGAAGCCACAGCTGGAGTACTGCATCCAGTTCTGGCCACCACACTTCAAGAAGGATGTGGAAAAGCTTGTGAGAGTCCAGAGAAGAGCCACTCATATGACTAGAGGCCTGAAGAGCAAGCCATACGAGAAAAGGCTGACAGATATGGAACTGTTCAGCCTAGAAAAGAGAAGACTTTGGGGGGATTTGGTGACAGCTTACAAATATATCAAGGGTGAGCATCAGGGGCTAGGTGAACAATTGTTCACCAAAGCGCCCCAGGGGAAAACCAGGAGCAATGATCATAAACTCCTAGAAAAAGGTTTCAGATTGGATACAAGGAAAAACTTCTTCATGGTTCATGTGACCAGACTCTGGATAGACTCCCAGTGGGGGTGGTTCAGGCACCCACCCTAGAGATCCTCAAAAGGAGACTGGACACGCATCTTACTGCGGTTATTTGACCCCAGCAGTCTTTCCAGCCCAGAGCAGGGGGGCTAGACCTGATGATCTTGCAAGGTCTCTTTCAGCCCTAAACTTTTGTGAATCTGTCTGTCTTGCATTCATGCCTTCACTGAAATTATGTATTTTTTCTAAAATATGCACAAAATATAAAATATACACCCAGTCTTTAGCCTAGCAAGACATTTTAAGATCCCACAGCTCATTCCTATGGTCCTCACAGGCAAAACACCTGTTGAAAGCAGTTGGACTACTTATGACTATATTAGATGTGTGATAGTGCATTTAGAAGTCTGCAGTGACAGAACTTTTAAAATAAAATATGTACAGACACTTGTCCTATCTGTGCTAAATGGCTGCTGTCTCTCATCAGTCACTGGTATGTCATGTTGTATTGATAACCACACTCACTGTGAATCACTGTAATCCCACAAAGCAAGGCACTCCTTGGCATAAGCAGTGAGTATCAGGATTTTATCCTTCCTGAACTGAAGAAAAAATTGTACAGATAGCCCTACAGGCAGGTGGACCCACCAGGCCACTTCTTTCTCTTCAAAGCTCTCTTGCTTTAAGACAAAATTCCATAGGTTTTGGTGCTGGTTTGGATTCTTTATGAGCAGAGGGTATGAGCAGAGATGCGGGTTCAGCAAATGAAGAAGTTTAGCATTGCATTATCACAGCATGCTATCAAAAGACTTGTTAAAATTAAAAACCCAGCGGTCTTGTCTTACCAGAGCAGTTCTTAGACATCCGAAAAAAGAACCGAACAAAATGATAGTGACCTAAATAAAAAGGGCAGCAGAAAATTTAGCACTTTATAAAACAGTTTTGTGCTATGCACTTGTGAACCCATAGGGGCGGGCAATTATTTCGGGCGGAGGGCTGCTTGCCCAGTTTTGGCAGGCTGTTGAGTGCCGCATGGGTAGCCCCACCCCTTGACAGGTGCCCCGCCTCCGGTCACCATCTTAAGACCAATGTCACAATATCTTGGGACCAATGTCCCAGGGCCAGCACCGGTAGGGCCCAAAGCAGGGTGCAGGTTGACAGGGGTCTGTGGAGCCGGGCTGGGCAGCACCAGCCGGGACATGGGGGAGCTGGCCTGGCTCCATAGAGCCTCTGCCAGCTGGGACCCCGTGCTCCTGCCACCTTGCTCTGGGCTCCGCCAGCACTGACCCCGGGGCACCAGTGCAGGCCCTGTGCTCCTGCTGGCTCCCCACCCACTCACACCCAGTGCCCCCGACCCCTGCAGTATAGGCGGGGAGCAGCGCACAGCCCCAACCCCCTGCTTGCCGGCAGGGAAAAAACTGGTGCTGAGCATGGGGAAAAGTGGCTCCTCACCACTCCCTGCTGAAGGAGACTGCAGCCCACGCGGGTGTGTCTGGAGCAGTCCCAGGCAGACTGCAGGCAGCTGCAGCACAGCGCACCGGCCACATAGCAAGCGAGGGGCTGCTCTTCCCCATGCTCAGCACCAGCTTGTAACCCAGCCCCGCTGCCAAACTGGCAGTGGAACTGGGTTACAAGCAGGTGCTGAGCTCGGAGTGGGGGAAAAGCAGCCCCTCACCTGGCCCATGCCCAGGGCCCCACATTGCAGTTGCTCACAGCCGGCCTGGGGCTGCCTGTGTCTGCTCCAGGCAGCCCCATGTGGGCTGCAAGTGCCTTCAGCAGGGAGCACCAGCCATGGGGTAGGCGAGGGGCTGCTTTTCTCCATGCATGGAACGAGCCCAGGGAAAAGCTGAGCACAGGGGGAAAAGTGGCCCCTCCCCCACCCCATGGCTGGCACTGTCTGTTGCAGCCGCTCGCAGCCTACACAGGGCTGTCTGGAGCAGGCACAGGCAGCCCCACATGGGCTGCGAGCAGCTGCAGCACGGGGTGCCAGCCATGTGGCAGGGAAAAGGCTGCTTCCCCCCCACCCCACGCTCCTTCCCTACCCGGGGTCTCCCTTGCCCTTCTCCCCCCACCCACTTACCTGTGGTTCCAGCGTGGGACAGCCATGTGTTTCCAGGCCAGAAGCCCTGGCTGGGGCTTCTGGCTGGGGGGCGGGGCCGGGTGGGCCCCGCTGTTGTTGGAGCCCACAGGGCTTCCCCTGGGTCCTACTGCCCTTGGTTCCTGTCATTTTTGACAGGAACCAAGGGCAGAGAAATATTAATTTTCTATGTTTTTTAGGGGCCCCGCAGGCCAGATAGCATGGCCTCATGGGCCGGATCCAACCCGCAGGCCGTATTTTGCCCAACCCTGGGTTACAGGGAACTATAAAAAGATCACAGAAGGCAGCAATTTCCCCCTGTTTTTTTTCACAAAATGGTAAAACCTGCCTTAGCAGAGCACACACATTAAAGCATCTTCATTACAAGTCCTTCTTAGGGCCTTGGACATATTATGCTGGTATTGACTTTGAAAATGAAATAAAAGTTTAAGTGGTAAACAAGTCAGCTCTGGTCCTGTACTCTGAGCTGACTTTTATTTAATGATACCAGCTCCTGACAGTTTAAACCTGAGTTTTGCAATTATTCTGAAAACTCCAATCCTGAAGCCATGGTTTACATAACAATCCTATTTTTTATTACAAAAATAAGTTTCCAGCCCTCATAGTTGCAGTAAAGGCTAAAAATGTAAACCTCATGGGCTTAACAACCTTAGGACAAAACACATTAATTTTAAAATTGCACAATTTGTAAGCCCATCTCATGATTCTCAAACAGGCCTACCTCATGATTTTTGAATGGTTAACGTTGGCATCACTTCAGTGTTTGGGGCTGGCACCATGGACCAAGTCTTGTCGAGCCTCAGCTCCTACACAGCTAAGTCTCATCCTCTCTACAAAACTTTATTTCCAGAGGCCATTTCTCCACACAAGTCAGACAAGACTAGTTTTCTGTCCCACTAACACAAACACATCTTCTCTGGCCAATGGGAAACAAACATGACTTTGCCCCTTCAACTGCATTCAACAGAATGCCACCTGAAACTACCTGGTCCTGGGAATGAGAAGCCAACAACAGAGCCAGCCTTAGGTTTGGTCAACGTGGGCAACTGCCCAGGGCGATGCTTAGGAGGCCAACACACACACGTACATGAACACATACACACACACGTGAGCAGCTCATGCTTACAGCACCACTCCCCCCGCACCCAATCCTCACCTCCCCCTCCCTGCCAGGAGGAGTATTGCCCAGCCCAGCCTAGCCCCCCTGCCTCCAGCCACTGCTCAGGAGGAGCCGGGCCAGGGACATGCAGACAGCGTGGCACCTGCTCCAGTCCATCGGCCTTGCTCCTGCACAGCAGCAGTGGTGCCTGCCTGATACCATGCTGTTCTGCCTCCACTCACTCACCATGCTGATCTGCACCCCACACCCGTGCTCACCTGTCTCTGCCTGCAGCAGCTTCACTGACTTTAGGGATGGTGGGGGAAGGCACCCAAATACAAATTCACCCATAGTACCATTTTCCCTAAGGTGGTCTCTGGCCAACAACTACCACCACAGACACTCTCTGGGGTTGAGGTGACAGAATAAGAGGATGCTGTTGGAAAGAACAGTCCCTATTCCCAAATTTCTCTGAACAGAAGAACCAAATTTCTAGATGGAGAACTTGCTCATTTACCTTCTGATCATAATAACACTTTTCATTTTAGCATCACAAAAACTAGTTGGAGCATTTTACACCAAGTGAAAATCTGGTCCAATGCTTGAGAAGACCTCACTGTCTGCATCTGTTCTGCCAAATCATTCTCCTAGTTTCCATTGCCCTATCAGTAATCACAGGGTACAGAGAGACACAAAAGATGCATTGATATGAAAGGATATGGATATAAGCTGTTACGAAGCAACTGTTACACTTGCATGATTCTGAAGAAATACAGGTATAGCAAAACCACTGTCACTTTAACCCTGCTTCATGCAGGGTCAAAATAAGGGCAATTTAAGCTCACTTATGTCAGTACAGGAGCATGCATACTTAACCCTTAGAGCAAAACAGCTGATGTACATTCCTGAGCAACACAAATTTAATTACTACCTTTAAGGACTCATAGAGACTAACAGACAATCTGTTGTCTAGAAGAGATGCCAGCAACATTAGCAAGACTCTGGATTCGACCCAGAGCTGGGGACTCTGGCAGCATTCAACTGCAGGGGCTTTGCCCACACCACAGCCTAGCCAGGTAGGGAGAAGCAGGAACAATGACCAAGTCCTAGCACTGGCAGCTGGGTCCCGGTGCCAGCCCACCTCCAACCCAAGCTGCATCATTACAGCTGGAAAAAACTTTATCAACCATCGGTCTAGAGACCCGTGCTTTGAAAGTCTGATTGGTTTGTGGCCCAAATCAATGACTTCCTTTCAGTCACAGTCCTACATCCCAAATTTGGGGTTTTGATCCCAAATCTATTCATGTCAGTGGTAGCCTCTGCACTGATTTCAAAGGACAGAGTATCAGGTGTCTGAAGAAAACAGACACTGGCTCTTGCACTTGCTGAAAAGTAAAAAAAAAAGAACCTACAGAACTGATGGAAAATGTGTAATTCAGTTTTTCCATATAAAGAGCATGGAATTTTCTTGTGAAATGAAGTTCCAAAGCCAGGATCAAAGTAAATACTGGCAGGAGATGCCAAAAAGTAGCAGCCCAGGACTGTCACAAGCTGATAGAAAATAGCCAACACGCAAGTGTTTGAGCCACAATTTGAAGACACACATTGACAAGTCTGAAAAGGCACAGATTGTATCATTTGATTTCTTTATGCATTAAAAGTGTTTTTATTAGAGTTTTCATGCTTCCACTGCTTCTCTTGTGAGTTATCTTGAAGAATTTTCAAAAGTCAGTAAATAAATACCGTGTAAGGAACAGTATTATTATCCTCATTTTAGGAAGACAAAATGAAGAGAAGCTAGATGATTTGACCAAGATTACAGAGCAAGTCAAGAATAGTGTAAAGAAATAGAAGCCTCTCCCAAATTCTCCCTAATCCTATACACCTGTAGATAATTTTGTCTTTGATTTACAAGGGACAGTTGTGCCTTATTTACACCATCACATTTTAAGAACAGTATTTGCCCCTAAAATGTCAAGCACTTGCCAATACTTACTACCTCTTAAAACAAACAAACAAAAAAGTATTACTAGCATCTCTCTGGGAGATATTGGCAAGCAACCACTCAAAAGAGTATTTATACACATACTCCGGGAGGCGGGTAAGCAGGGAGGAGCCTTTAATTAGGCGCTCTATTTAAAGTGCCCAAAGCATCACATGTATTAGTGTCCTCACGCTGAAAAATGGCAGCAGGGGCAGTTTAATTAAAGTTCAGACACGTTTTAGTTAAAGCACCCCCGCAACCATTTTTCAGTGCAGGGACACAGATGCTGGAATTTGCTGGAGTGCAATAATTACCACACTCCAGCAGACGCAATTTTTCTGCAGCGCACTGGAGCAGCCTCAATTCACATGTATAGGTGCTATTTGCTGCATAGTTTTTAACAGCAAATGTATCATGATTAAAAATATTGACCAAAGTTCCAGCAATGCCGAATCCACAACTGTGAAAGGCAAAGTAGAAATAGGTCCCTGTCATGAAGTTCATGGGGCTCTCAATGAAAACTGGAGAGAACAGGACATTTCTATAGTTTGTAAGCACTTTTTATTTCAGTTATTATCAATTCCTGCAGGCCAGATGAGCTGCAGAGCCCTGGAGACTGAAGCTCCTTTTTAAATGTTGTTATCTTTCTTATCTTGCTTCTGCGGGAAGCAGTAAAATACCTAGTGAGAAAAGCATACCGAGACAGCTCTATGAGACAATGAGTGTATGAGGCCGTTCATAGGTAAGCTGGTAAATACAAATCAATCAATCAATCAGGAAATGTCAATATAAAACAGGATCCAGGGCCAAATCCTGAAATAGTATGAAAAAGAAAAAATATTTTACTCCACTGAACTGAACCACACTGATTTACACTCTATTACAGGGGTGCAAAGTTTCAGCCCGCAGAGTCCTCTCAGCCAGGCCACAGTGCTGCCTGTGGGTCTCAAACTGGCCCTAGGTGCCAGCCCCAGCCCTGAACACTGCATTGACAGAGCCATTCTGTCACATACTGTACATGGCAAGCAAAGCTATTTCAGAAAGTGTGCTACATATGGCACCAGTACCAAACCAGCCTTGCTTGCTGGATCCAGTCCTGGTCCACGTAAGACAGACCAGCCTTGCGTGCCAAATCACCACACAGGGCCTGTCTGGCACGGGTGGCATGTACACATGTTCCCTGGTCTGGCCCTGGCTGCATGCAGCATACAGGGCCAGGGCTGACATATACTGAATGTGGTACATGGGGCTGAAGCTGGCACCCGCACTGCACACAGGGCTGGTCTAGGGCATGCACTGGCTCCAACTTGCAAGGCAGTCTGTGGGCTCAATCCAACATGCAGATTGGTCCCACACTCCCTTCAGCCCACATGGCCAGATAAGCTTAATACCTCTGCCCTATTAGAATGCGAGGTCAATACAAGACGTACATTATTTCTACTGCCTCACATATACCAGGAGAATTTTCTTGTCTCATGTACTACTTTGAATGTCACAGAAATCCAGAGTCTCCTTGAAGTGCCTTGGAGTCTCAGAACAGCAGAGACGCCCTATGCCTGAAGAAGGATGATTACGCCCAAAAACTTGCTAAGAGCTTTTTTCCAACTGCTCAGTTGGTCTAATAAAAGATATCACATCTGCCCAAAGACCCTTGCCTGACAGAAGTCCAGAGAAGTCACATAGTTGATAAGTAAACAACAGACTGCTCTTCCATAATATACTACAGGTTAAAAATGTAGCACAGGGTAATCAACTGACAGGTTTAGGCCACAAAAGTTCATAGCAAAGTCTGATTCACAATTATATTCCCTGGACTGCACTTGAGGCAGGGTGTGCTAGTCTATGAAAAGAAAATGCATTCATACCTATGAGACTAAAACATGTGTGTGATAAGTTTTCAAGCCAATTTCTGCATAGTGGTATATTATGACAAAGGAGGAGTTTTAGAAATATAAAAGGATAAAAATTTGCCAGATGCTAGGAGCATACATCTATAATGACAGATAAGATACTGCCAACACAGAATACTACACTAGACTTCCTGCTCTACTATGGCAATCCTTCTGTTCTGACACATGCTGCAGTATAATTTTTTTTTCTATATGGAAAAAGTAATGGCTTTATCAAATCAAAACCTTAAGATAATACACATGTTCAAGTGGACAAAGCTCAGGTCCTAATGCGTGGCTGATTTAGGTACTTAGCTATCTAGCTTAACTGTTCTCACAAAGCCTGATTCAAAGCCCGATTCACATCCAGCAAACAGCCAACTCAGTGTAGAAACAACAGAGCTACTGCTCGTCTGAGGGAACTACTCTAGATTTAAGTCAGTGCAAATAGGAGCAGGATCTGAACTACTCCTAAATTCAACTGAACTAGCTGAGGTCAGGGGCCAGAGTAAGGCAATGGCTCTCAGGCAAACATGCTGCATTTGCCTACTGTGCTTACTTGTAAGACACCTTTACCCCTTGAGGAAAAGCAGCTAGTACAGTCCTTCTAGACAAATCTTAGGATGTGTCCTTCATGCGTGGTGTGTTTCCTCTCAAAGGCAATCTGTTTTTCTAGTCTCTTCTATTTAATTCTGCTATGACACTAAATTATTTTGAAACTGTCACGTAGCTTGACACACACACAAGAAAACAAAAATTGTGTAACGAGGTCAAGAATTAGAGGAATCTGTTCAATTCCACTGCTCAGCGTTTGCATGGTGAAACGGGGAGATTCGAGTGGTTTGGACTGTGCCTATGTACCTGGTACCAGGCAGAAGTCTAAGCTGGTCAGATCCAGCTCCCAGAAGTAGATGGACAAGCTGTCACTGCACTGATGGTACCATGGTCAGCACTAGACCAAGGAAAGCGCTGGTTACCTTCAGTGTATTTTCTGGTTGTAAAACAGGAGGTGGGGACAGAAGCAACATGCCTGGGAAACTGGTGGTAAATCTAAAGACATCAGGCACTGGCTTTTTTTCTCCACCGTGCGACGTTCGTGTCCTGAAGAAGCTCTGAGTGCGGCTCTGGCGACTGCAGTAGCTGCCCTGGTCAGTACTGACAGTAAGTGTTGATGCAATACTTATTTTGCAGAGCTCTTCTGAGGAGATCTTGCAGGAGGTGAGGGGGGAGTCACAAAGAGTGTTTAATTGTGAAGCTGGTAAATTAAACGGTGTTCTTTGACCCCCCCAAATCTCTCTCTCCCCTCAGCAGGGCTGCAAAATAAAGGTCTATCAATGCAAACGATCGATACTGAGCAGGGGGCAACTACTTCAGCCGCCAAAGCCGCACTCGGGGAAGTTCTTTGGAGCAAAGCAAAGCCCAGGGGCTCCCCCAAAAGCATCGCTGCACAAGAGTCCGCCTCGGCCCCGTTTCCGAAACTCGCAGCCCCGCGGCAAGGACCAGCCAGCCCCTCCGGTGCGGCTCCAAGCGGCGGGCCCCACGGGCAGCCCGCGCCTCACCCGCTCCCTCCACGTGCCGGAGCCGCTGCACGGCGCTGCGGG
>NW_017728996.1:36998250-37013901 GCF_001723915.1 Gavialis gangeticus
AGGGACCGGCCCGCGCCGCCACGAGCCGCCTCCCCGCGAGGCTGCAGCCGGACCGGGCGCCGCGAGCGGACCAGGGCTGCCGCCGGCATCCCTTTCATGGGAGGGAAAGCTGCGGCGCTTGTTCCCCAGCCATGCACTCGCTGTTCAGGTTGTTTTCTAATTGCAGTGAGTGTTTCAGGAGACTCCTTGAGCCTCTTTCTTTTCTCACCTCGGTGACTTGACCTCCTGCAGACTGGCGTGGCCGTTTCTGGTCTCCTTCCAGCCCGCCCTTACCTTGGGACACGACGAGAGAGCAAGTCCGCTTGTTTTCTGATTGCAGTCAGCATTTCAGGAGCCTCCTTTAGCCTCTGTCTTTGCTCATCGTGAAAGAGCCACAGGGTTCTTCATTCACCCGTTTCACAGAAACATTGAACACGTTGAAAAGATTGTATTCAACTACCTAACTCGACACATTAGCCACGAAGTTTGCAGCAGTCCTCCCTCAAGTTGAAGCCAATCTGTGTTTTAAAGAAGGGTTGTGTGACCCAGCATTGGCAGGGGGCCGGTCGCATCAGGAACAGGAGGGTTTCTGTGCACTAATGGGATGAGTATCCCTCTGCTTCCAACACCAACATCAGCAAGGTTATGTTTGATTTCTGCTGGAACGTGCAAGCTTGAATCTGCAGGCTGCCTCCGAGGTTTGTGGAAAGTGAATCACAAAAGGCTCTACACCAAGAGTGAAGAGTTTCTTTCTGACCTTCCAGGTAATAACGGAGAGAATTTGTGTGGCATTTTCCAGCTTCCCTCCTTCATGTTAAATGTACTGAAACCTAAGTTGTAATCAAGCTGTGGCTCCTACAGGTACTATGAATAACTCTTGAGTCCTATAGAGAGCTCTGAACCACATAAGCAGATAGACACACAAAAAGGCTCACTGCAACATGAAGAGTTATGTTTTTTATTGCTATTAGCCAGGTGCAGGGTGGACACTGAGAACACAACCAAGCACGCTGCTTCTTCTGGCAAAGTCCCTTGGGTTGGGAGTATAACATCTTACAGTAGTCCCTAGCAGACCCAATAAGAGCAGCTTCCCACTGTGTTACATGTTGCACACACTAGCGTTCAATAAAAGACTGTCCTCTCCCCAAGCCAGGTAGATATAAACAGGAGAGGCATACAAGAAGAATGAGACCTAGTAAGGCAGAAGTAAGAGTTGAGTAGCGAAGCAATGCTTGGAGGGCGGCTGCTTACATCCAGGCTGCTGCAGCCTGGCTCATTATTGGGACCTGCTGAAGGCCGTCACGCAGCTTGGAGTCAAAGCAGCCAGCCAGCTCGGGGCTAGTCACTCCCTCACCTTCTCCGACTCCTCACACCAGCATTCACATTCACTTCCTTCAGAACAGTTGGATTTTGATGCAGTCAGTAATTATGCTGCTCAGTCTAGTCTACGTGCTACACGTTCAAGAGTACTGAGCACCCTTTGCTTTCGTTGACCTCGCTGGTGTTGCAGGGGGAACATTCTTCCTTCTGAAAATCAGGTCCACGGCATCTCAAGTTTGGTCGTTCAAAAACTGGAGCTTCCAGAACGATGAGCCACGTTCCTCGGACTACAGCTGTTTTAATAGTGGTCTGTAGTTCTGCAGGTGCATATGGTGAGCCTTATAAAGAAAAGCTTAACATCAAACCTCCCAGAACCTGAGAGGCAGATTGACTTAAAAAATGCCTCTCTGAGGGCAGACAGACTATAGCCACTATTATGCCAGATCACTCTCCATTTATAAATATTAGAATGTATTATGGTTAGAGATACAAGAAGAAGTTTTAAAATTATGCAGCCAAAACCCAACAAAAAGTACCAGCTAAACCAGCTCTCCCTGATTCTTGGAGCACATGAAAGTTTTCAAACATACCAGTAACAGTCCACCTGTGAGTGGGTTATTTCAAGGAGTCAATAGACCTTGCGATGTTCATGCCCTGCACTGTCTGAGGAAGAATTAATTAGTTGCAAAACTGCAACAGTTTTGTTCTGACGTTAATATATGGGTCAGCCCTCCTCCTTGTTGTGTCTCTGATATTGCCAAAATCAGTAAAGAAGTTACATCTGTACAGCAGGGAAGATGGATGTTTTTCTTTGTCATCATTTGTATGTACTTATAATATGACACCGGTGAACATCATACACCCAGATCATTGACTACCTCTATGTTGCTACCTTCTACTGTTCTTCCCAGAAACCCCAGCTCCATTCAAATTTCCCAACATTATTCCCTCAGATTATAATGCAGTAGTTTGTGAGACATCTGGTTGAGAACACCTTAAGTTGCTGCATGAGCTTCAGAGGGAGGGGATGGGGACAACTCCCTCTGACAATTTCCCCTTACTTGATCCAAGCTTACCTACTCATAAAGATCTCCTCTTGTGATTTAAGGAATGGAGGAGGATGCTATGGAAGCGGCTCACCTACTTTTCAGAACAAGCAGATGAGATCCTTTATGCATGGAGGTGGGGTTGGAGAAGTTCCTAGGAATGTGCTGCCTTGTAAAGCACTTGCTTGTTGAGAGGTGGAAGCAGTGACAGGCTGTGGAACTCAAACAGCAAGGACTCCTCCCATAGTGGTTTGCAAATATTGACTCTGGATAAATCCTTTGAAAAACTTCTTATTTTTTTTCTTCTCACTAGTAGATTCCCAGAGTTAATTTGCCTATGGCAATACACATGACAAACAAGAATAAGCCCTTTGAATACTGATGCAATTGCTTAGTCATGAAATAAAAAAGCTGAGTTTTAATTGATAGTCTGATTTTTGGGTGTGTTTAACTTAGTTTAACTTGGTTCTTTGTCACCTCATTGCTATTCTTGCCAACATGTCAGAACTTTATTGAATATGGACTGAACTTCTATTCAAAAATCTTTTTCTGAACTTCACACGTTATCCATTTTCTTATTTTCTTTTCCTATGGAAACTATGCAGTTTTGCCTGTAAATCTTTTCCTTGCAGTCACTTTGTAAAGTATAGCCATCCACATGCAGTGGGCTTGACTATCCTCTCACCCATAGCAATGCAAAAATCAAAGTAACTAGAGTGAAACTACTCTAATGTATTCCTATATGAATGATCAGGATTAAGTCCAGTATAATTTGGAACAGGAGTATTGCTCCCACTGTGAAATAAGTGCACTTGTCTTAGTCTAGTTCTCAGCAGACCAGTTCCTATCATATAATCCCTATCCCAATTTGTACATAATGCCCACCGAGGTACAGCTACATAAACGTTTCACTTGAGTGTTAGTGATCCCAATGTAATTGCCTGTAAGCATCTCTTATGCCATGACATGCTTTCTGTAGAGATCTGTTAGTGAATCGGAAGTTATCAGAGAACATTTGTCTGCAAATGCAAGTTCTGGACTAAGAAACATTTTTTTTCAAACATTTTTAGAACACTGCTTTTATTTTAGCACCAAAAGGTGCCTTATAGCCAAGGATCTGGGTTTTTTAAAAATAATTAAAGGGTTAATGAGAACAAAAATGTTTTAAAAGTACCTTAGAATTTTGGAAGGGATATAAGCTCCGTTACATATCCAGGCATAAAACAATCACCGACCAGAGTTGAAGCATTCAATGTAGGAGGCTTAAACAAAAGGCTGCCTTCAGCAGGCTTTCTTGGGCCTTCCTCTGAGGCAGAGGGTACTGGCTAGATTGGAAGGAGGATAGATGGGCCCCTGATCTGATCCATATGTATTTGTCTGGGCACTGCCAGTCACAGTCTCCAACAGGAACTCTGTCAGATCCTTTTCAGATGCTGACTTTCAAGGGACAAATCATTATCCCACTAATGGATACAACATTGCTTGAGGCACTTAGCTCCATGTTTACAGTTTTGTCTGTTAGTAAAGCTGTAGATTTACAGATACATTTTATGAAAAAAAAGATGTCATATTTCTTTTTTCCTTAACCAGGCCTCATTAGTAGAGGGCAAATTTAACAGATGTGCATGCTCATTTATAAATTTGTGTATCTTGATAAAAATGCAGGATAAGATTTATTTATCCAACTTTTTTTGCAAAACTTTATTTTTTTTAAATAAAACACATCCGTAGTTTTGCCTTTGTCATAGTAAGCATTGTACTATAGTGGATGCACTGAGATTGTTTTCGTCTTATTCAGTTTCTGTGTCCCTTATTTTTTTTCAGACGGATCTTGATTTTCCCAGTCAGTGCACAGTAATTAGCAAGGAATGCTGTGGTACAGTGCTGCATAAGTGGAAACTAGCTGTCAATGCTGGTACAGTTAAGTCATAATCCTAGTGCTCTGCACTGAAGTGGAAGCAAGACCATCAATCCAGGATAGAACTTAAGCACATGCTGAACTCTAAACCACAGCTTATGGGCTTTGCTGACTTAGGCCTACATTTTCAACCCCTTATTCTCCTAAGCAGTTAAAACTAAGGGGACGTGCACAGACAATAGTTGCATCTGAGCAGACATGAGGTAAGCATAATCCTCAGCAAGGAATGAGGCACTTAGCTATGTACTCTCTCTGCAAGAGGCGGAGTAGCTGGGTAGCCTCCAGCAGTTTTCTCATTAATTTAGCTGGTTATTCCTTATTGTCCTGGTTATTCTTTTTTCACCTTGCACTTACATGTGAAACATTGTGCACCTGTGCCATGCAGGCTTAACCCCTCAAAACTGAACTGAAATCCAATTTGAGAACAAACTTCTATGTATATCAGAGGCTGCCTCTCATAAGGACAATTATAGATAGTCTCCCTTGGACTTATTCACTTTCCCCAGTCTCCTAGGAAGACTGGTTGAAATCATCCAAAAACCATCAGGATCCAAAACTGATCAATTTTTCATCTGACTAGTCAGGATAGTAATATAATCCATGTGACTACCTGGAGGGCAGAACCCCAGTACTCCTATCTCTCTGATACAGCTCTGCGCACAGATATTGGATTATAATGAGCTGGAACAGCACTCCAACTCATCATGTTTCTTCATTCTGTATGCTGGCAATTTGTTGTTAAATAGTTTAACATTTGTATCAACAGTTCAATCGCGGTATTAATTTGAAGCAGAAGAAACTTGTTTACAAAAAAATAAATGAGAGGCTTGTGGGTGATATAAGTGCAAAAATATGTGCCTGCTTTCCCATGCGCTGGACATGCCTAGATGTTTTACTCCTGATTCATTAAAACAGTTGGAACCTAAGTGACCTGCATACCAAACTGCAGGCAAGTCTAATGTCAAAACATTGGTGTATACTGAAAATATTTTGACTTCATGAGGACCAGCATGAAACTAAACATTTTGGTGCACATCTCCTCTATAAGCATAGATTGCACCACTAGATAGATCTTCCTCATTATCTGGAAGGCCTTAGAACTCACACAGTCACATCTGCCTCCTGTCTTGCAGGCCATGAAGATGCACACTTTCTACCATACTACAAAGTCATTAAGGAGAAAGTTAAGGGAAAATAGACCTGTGATTAACTAGAATTTTAAAAAAGAAGGCGGAATAGGGCAAGGCATCTTCAAATGAAACATTACTATTATTCTGGCTTTAAACATTTGTCATGCTAGCCCGGAACAGAGATCACCATTTGTCTATCCCTTGCATATATGATAAAGACGTCTGTCTAGTTGCTTCACATTCGCACACTGTTTAAGGTTATATTCTGAGCCCAAACCCTTCTATTCTAGAAGTCAGTTGGATTCCTTGTGCAAATATAGTCAGCAAGATTTGACTTCCTCCTTTATACTGCAAAAGAGTCAATCCTGGCTAAGGGTACCAAGTCACATTCCATATTTAGACCACAAGTACTTCAGCTCATGAGTTCTCGGGAAAAGATCCATAAGTATAGAATATGAGTTTTTATTCTTTAAAAAAAAACATGTTCTTGAAAAGTTCATCAGGACAATAATTATGTAGAACTAACCTGGTACTGTGTGTTGGAGATTCAGGTCAATTCAATTTTAAAAGGTGACTAGTGATTTTTAGGACATTCAGTTTTTGATTCTCCAACTTAAAGCACCATAAAAGAACTGATTTTCCAAAAATGCTCAGCATTTCCCTTATGAAAATCAGGCCCTCTCTTTTTTTCTTTCATATGACATTTTAGGATTACAACATTCATAGATTAATATCTAAATTTGATAACCATTTGACTGCTTCAGGGGTAGCTGCATGGATTGATTTTAGATGGCCACTAAATGATCTAGTTGGACAATTGTTCACAATGTATTGTACCATCCGAAAAATTGCACCACAGTCATGACCCAGACTCTCTTTCATGCTCCATTTATGGAATAGATCCACATTTTCCATGAAGCATCCAGATACAATTTAGGAAGGACCAAATCTTTCTCAGTATGTCAAATCCTGGCTGGGGGATTGTACAGTCACTGATGATGTATTTTGGCAGCAGGCTGGTATTTGCCCAGACTTCCCTCCATTTTTCTTCCATGCTCTTGTTATCATCATAGAGCTTCTTGGTCTATTTCCAGAAGGAATTTCTAGATTTGAGCCTATCTGATGGTGGCATGGTGATGTCCTTGTTGTTGGGAGGTTTGGGTTACTGATGGCCTTCTGGTATTCCCTCATGCATACAGCATCATGGCGGAGCTGTGGGGGAACAATGTTCACTAGGACTGGAAACCATGGCAATGGCATACTTTTTAGCATTCATGATATAATCCTCATAGCTGCATTTCACTATGTATCAGCAATCGTTGTGTGCCTGTTGTTCCAGACTGGGAAGCAATAATCTGCTGCAGAGAAAACAAGTGCTAGGGTGGCCATTCGAAGCATGGTTGCATTTCCTCCCCATGTCGTTCTGGCCAGATTATGTACAATGTTAATTCATGCTTTTGTGTTTTTAGCAACATTCTGCAGATGTTGATGAAAGGGGAGGCTCTGATTGAGAGTTTCACTGAGATATTTTGGGAACTTCTCATGCTTAAACTCTTCTCCACAGCAACAGCAAGTGTGGGCATTGTTTAAATGGAATGACATGGCAACAGTTTTCCTTGGATTTGGGCAGTCTCCAACATGCAAACTATTCTTTAAGTAACTTGAGGTCTTCACAAAGATCTATCCGGACAAAGCAGTGAAACCACAGAAGAAAAAAGCTTCCCTCTAGGACTGCAGAGCAGCAGAAGAGCTGTTATTCCAGAAGATCACAACTAGAGTTGACTCCACCACGTAAGCGCACCCCTTCTTTCAGAGAAAAAGATGGAAATCTGGGGGATTCACACAGAAGGCCCTACTTCTGGCCTCCTCACTGTCCTGGCCCAGTCTGGTCCCACATCTGCTGGAAGCTCTGGCACCACATAGAAAAGTTTGGTAGATGTGGTCTCCACACAACCCATAGGCAGATCTCCTGTAGCATGCCCTCCCCTTTCTTACCCTTGTGCAGCAGCATTGCTCCAGTTCCACCTGCAAAGATAAAGACAAGCTCCCTTTTCTCAAGAGCCTCTTTAATGCAGAAACAGGTAAACAGATTTAAATTAATTTCCACCAGATGATCAACAAATATTTCATATAGGGAACTAGCATAGGCAAGCTTCATAGTTTCATAGTTTCTAGGGTCGGAAGGGACCTGAGCAGATCATCTAGTCTGACCCCCTGCCATGGCAGGAAAGAGTACTGGGGTCAAAGGACCCCAGTAAGGTGGTCATCCAACCTCCTCTTAAAAACCCCCAGGGTGGGAGCCTGCACCACCTCACTTGGAAGCTGGTTCCAGACCCTAGCCGCCCTGACCGTGAAGTAGCGCCTCCTGATGTCCAACTTAAACCTTCCCTCCGCCAGCTTGTGACCATTGTTCCTGGTCACTCCTTGCGGCGCTCGGGGGAACAGGGACTCCCCCAGCGCCTGCTGATCCCCCCTAACCAGTTTATAACAGGCCACAAGATCCCCCCTCAGCCTTCTCTTTTGAAGGCTGAACAGGTTCAGGTCCCGCAACCTTTCCTCATAGGACCTACCCTGCTGTCCCTTGATCATACGAGTGGCCCTCCTCTGGACCCTCTCCATGCTGTCCACATCCCTCTTAAAGTGCGGCGCCCAGAACTGGACGCAGTACTCCAGCTGCGGCCTGACCAGTGCCGCATAGAGGGGGAGGATCACCTCCTTGGACCTGCTCGAGATGCATCTGTGGATGCACGACAAGGTGCAGTTGGCCTTCCTAGCCGCCTCCCCACATTGCCGACTCATGTTCATCTTGGAGTCAATAATGACTCCCAGATCCTTTTCCACCTCCGTGCTGACAAGAGGGGAGTTCCCCAGCCTGTATGTGTGGTGCCGATTGTTCCTCCCCAGGTGCATCACCTTACACTTGTCTGTGTTAAACCCCATCCTGTTCTCCTCCGCCCATCCTTGTAACCTATCTAGGTCCAACTGTAGCCTGTTGCTCCCCTCTATTGTGCCCACATCCCCCCACATCTTAGTGTCATCAGCAAACTTGAACAGGGTGCTTTGCACCCCCTCATCCAAATCACTGATGAAGATGTTGAACAGGGTGGGCCCAAGGACCGAGCCCTGTGGGACCCCACTTCCCACGTCCTTCCAGGTCGAGAAGGACCCATCCACTACCACCCTCTGGGTGCGACTCTCTAGCCAGTTGGCGACCCATTGGACTGTATGGGTGTCTACGCCACAGTCCCCCAGCTTCCTAACGGGAATGGGGTGAGAGACAGTGTCAGTGTCAGTCAGAGTCAGCTACCAATGAATAACTGAAGTAGGGCTTTCAAATCTCCTCAGTCTAGACATTAGGGCTGTTCAAATCTTCAGTCCCTGATTTGATTCAGCTGAGATTCGGCCTTACTTGGCCAAATCTCTGAATCTGAATCGAATCAGAGGACCCTTTAATCTTTCTGAATTGAATCGGAACACTCCGAATCAATTCAGAGAGATTTGGAGATTTGGACATAGAGACAGCTTTAAATGTTTTTTCTACATACCTGTAGGTAGCAGGTCACTCATGAATGCTGCGATGGTGGGGCAGATGGAGAATCCCACAGAAGCGTGGGGGGCTCCCCAGCATGCTCAGCAGCAGACCCGGAAGTGGACCAGAAGCACTTCTGGTCCACTTCTGGGTCCACTGGAGAGCGTGGGGTGGGGGGAGGCCCTCGCACCCCTCCCCCCTGGGTGGCTGACTGGTGCTTCCTGGGTCTGGAGGAGCACCTAGGGTTCCTCTGCAGCCAATCGCCAAGCTGGGGGGGCACAGGAGGGCCCCCAAGCACACTCCCTGGCAGACCCAGAACTGGACTGGAAGTACTTCCAGTCCACTTCTGGGCTCACCACCAAACACGCAGGGAGCCTCCTGCACTCCTGTGGGATGCTCTATCTGCCCCAGCATCCATGAATCACGCTGGTACCTCAAGGTATGTAGAAAAAAACATTTAAAGCTGTGTCTATGTCCAAACTGCTGATTCTCTGAATTATCCAATCTTCAGATTTCGCTTCCGCTCCATCAAATCAGGGACAGTGATCCAAATCAACCAACTGAATCACTGTCCCCGATTCGGGCCAAATCTGAATTGAATAGGGCCCACTTCACACACCCCTGCTAGACATGTTCTTGGGATACTTCTTCATTGCATGTCATGCATTCAACCCATAGAACACCGTCTTTTCCATACTGCAAGACTTATAGTGTGGGTGTCAAGCTTGTCTGGCCACATGGGCCAGATGAGTGGTGCGGGACTGGTCCACAGCCTAGATGGATGATGCAGGCCTGGCTCCATGCCCCTCCTCCTCTTGCTGAATTTAGTCAGCACTTCTGGCTCAGCACAGTTTGGGACCTGGCATTCAGGCCATACTCAGGCCATATTTGAATATTCAGGTTACATTATGACAGCAAGTTTCTACAATCTTGAAACATGTATTATATTGTTGTTTTTCTAATGAAATTTCTGCCGTGTATCTGAAGTAAACAAACAGGAAGATTCATTCACTTGAGCAAATTCTTTGGGCAGATTTGCTTCCTGCCCACTGAATATTGGTACCTGGGTTGAGATTCCTGACAGAGATGTTTCTTGTGTTCTGCCTGTGATGACTTTTTTTCCAGGATGGGCATATATAAAGAAAAA
Organism: Gavialis gangeticus; assembly: GCF_001723915.1. NCBI lineage: Eukaryota > Metazoa > Chordata > Crocodylia > Gavialidae > Gavialis > Gavialis gangeticus. The sequence continues at coordinate 37,008,320 of NW_017728996.1, forward strand.
CTTACAGTAACAAGTTTAAGTCCCACTGATTTATCCTCCAGCATCTTGGCATTTCCTAGTGTTCAACGGAGTGGCAATACTGTATGATAGCACTAGCTGTAGTACCTGTTCTTCACCCGGGTTGTTATTTTTGTAATTGCAGTGTTTATTTATTTTCAAAGAACTTAGTACAACATACTTAGGTAAAAAAATACTGTTTATTTTTAAAGAACGTAGCACAACATATTTAACATTTAATATTTAACTAGGAATGAAAAAAAGGCAAGCATCAATATAATAATGACAATCGAACTGAATTCACTGCATCTGAAATGGAGCGGTACCAGTTTGTTATCTGAGAAGCAAAGAAATCCCAGTCAATGGAAACCCCAAAAAGGGTCAAGTGAAAAATAAGTTAAATAACCCACCTATCATTTTCTTCAGGTGGTATTCAGTGATTTTTAGAGGTTTAGAGTAGATAGGACCAGCCATTCTCGAGTTATAAGCGAACATAAAAACATACAGACATACACTTCAGTTTATATATTCAGATATATACACAGCTCTAAATAGGTTAGATGCTCTCCCACATTCACCAAAGGAGTAAATAGTACTACTCACATTACAGCCCTGCCTGAAGTTTTGAAAGAAATTGTGCACTCCTTCCTGGAGAAAACGTGGAAAATTAGTAGGTGTCAAGATAATTTATTATTTCAATCAACTTTAATTCCTAACTGTTCAGAGGTAAAAACTACTTTCAAAAAGTCCAGCTCAGCTGCACAGAGAAGAAGAAATTGACTTGTGGCTTTGATCAGGTGCCATTGGTGGACAAGTTCAGTTATATAGAAATAACTCAATGTGCAGTCCTCCTTGGAGTCAAAGTCCCAAGTTCTTGTAGCTTATAGATCTATTGCAGGGTTAAATAAAACCCAGTTATAAAATTAAATAGGCATGAGGAAAGCCAGAGTGGACATTTTATGTCAAAAGCATTTACCTCATATGCAAATGCTGCCAAGTATGCATGTGTATACATCTGAGCAAAGGTTATGCTTTGGCCAAAGCAGTCACTTATTAAATCCAAGTGGTGCAAGCTGGTCCTTTGGATAACAGAGTTTTGTGCTGTTGTCCAAGCTTATGGCAAATGAGAAAAATTACAAGATGGCAAATAAGAAAAATTACAAAATGGCTATTCTAAACCACTGGATTTTATTAACATCAAACCCTGGAAGTCTTAAGTTCCAGTCCCCTGGACAAATAAGTCTTTCATACGGGTTTAGTTTTATATGCTCTGGTGTTTAAAACATAACCTCATCAATTTTGTGAGCAAGTATGTAAAATATAGTTAGAGCTTCCAACAAGAAAAATCTTATATATTCCTTACATTTCCTGTGACTCTTCAAAGCCAGTCATTGAAATCAGTCAGTGAAATCAACTCAAGACTCCTGTGGACTTCAGCAGGTTTGCACCAGACCTCAGAAAGCAACAGATGCTTACATTCAACTTCTAAATAATCTTTTCATCCACAACTCTTCATGATTGTGGAAAGGGCAAGATCATTTCCTAACCCAAGTTTTTCTGCCCAGGAAACTGTTCTGTCTGGCATAGGCAGAGGAAGAAAATATGATTTGGAGGGGTTGAGTGTGTGCACAAGCATGCCCTGCCCCAGCAAGTAAGTCTGTCATGGGGAATGGGTGTGGGGAGGCAGATCAGGGCCCCCACAGTGAGAGAAGGAGTGGGGCAGGGGCTGGGTTAATGGGGCCCCAGGGCTGGGGCGGGTCGTGGGAAGCTCAGAGGCCAGGCAGCTTGTCCAGGGGTGGTGGGGGGAGCTCCTGCTGCTGCACGTACCCCCAGGGTAGGCACAGGGGACACATGACCCCCTGATCTGTGCATGGGGTGGAGGCAGCTACCACTGTGGGCTGCACTCTGCACCCCACTGCCAGTGCCCCAGCAGCCGTGCAATGCCACGTGCCTCCTGCGCACTGGCTGTGCTGCCTGCCCAGTGATAGGAGGCACATGACATCACGTGGCTGCCTGCGCACCAGCAGCAGGGTGTGGAGTGCAGCCCACAGTGGCAGTCACCTCTGCCCCATGCACAGCACAGATCAGGGAGGGGAACATATCTCCTGTGCCCAACCTGGGGGTGCGCGCAGCAGTGAGAACCGCACGCCCCAGGCTATCAGCCTTCCACGACCTGCCCCAGGGCCCCATTCACCACCCCACCCCTTCCCATCTACACATTTACCTGCTCAGCTGCATGCTGCTCCATGCACAGCTGGGCCAGGCCAAGTTCCTGGCCACTTGCAGGCTCCGGCTGCTCATCTCTCTCTGTGTGCACCCCCCCCAACCCCAGCAGCTGCCAGGAGCCCGCACCCAGCCTGCCTGCATTTGCGGGGGCTAAGCCCCCTTAACCCTGGCCTTCCACCATCTATATTGTCTGGTATTTCCAGGGCACCATTCACTGCAATACATGAATGCTATCCTTTTTAGAAGAAAGAAGATGTCTTGCATTGCTCAGTAAAAACCATGGGCGACCGGTGCCTCCTGGCCAGTCAGTGACAGGGGGGAGGGTCCCTTCACGGCTGATCATGCCAACCTGGAAGCGCAAGTGGCACTTCTCCTGGCACCCCCACTCCCTGGCCAGCGCTTGTGCCTGCCCCCCGCCCATTGCCTAACCAGGGAGCGCTGACTGTCACGGGGTGCAGCAGCGCTCTCAGGGGATGCACATGCACACCCATGCACCCCTATGCATCACTACTGGTAAAGCATTGCTTTTCAGTGGGGCTCATGCCTCCACAGAGTACTATGCTAACACTACTATGTTGCTTCCAGTACCTGAGCCAGTTCATTTCTAGCCTGGGAATTTCTTCATAAGATTGAATTGTGCCACATAGTTATACCCTGACTTTCCAACGGGAATAAAAGGAGATCTGCCTTTCCAGGATACAAATAAACCTTGATGGAATAACAGAATACTGAATATACATAGTTCAGACAAACCAGTTTTATTCAAGTTACCCTATGTATTTTCTGTTGACAACATGAATTGCTATAATAACAGTTACTGAGCAAAAGTTTTATTACATTTAGATGCCTTCACCCAAAATCCAAACAGATATCTTTTGCTATTGTTGAAGGTTTCTGGAGAAGCTGGCTTTGACGTCTTAGAATGGTCTTGCAACAGAAATTTGGAATTCCTTGCATGTTTTCCAACAGATTTTAAAGTAGTGGTAACAGTGTATTCCAGTGCTACCTGCTAGCTGTCAGTAATCAGTGTTGTGCATGTATTTACTAATACAGTTTCCTATGCAGGTGCAACATTTCTTGGTATTTATAAAACTACAGAGGTGTATGTAGCAAAACCCTTTTTTTTAATAGCTAATCAAAAAATGTGCCACAGGTTACTTGCATTTACCTCTACTATTACTATACCAAATGTAATCACTGAATATCCCAGAACATGTATAAGTTCAAAGGAATGATTTCCATACAGTATACTGTACCACTGTAAATTTTGTAAATCTTTCCCATTTGGTATAACATTTTACCAAGGCCTTGGTGCTCATTTATAAAAATCTGTGTAGTTATACATTACTTTTTCTTCAATTGCCCTTTCTTATGAAAAGTCAAACATAGGATCCCAGGTAAGGCTGCTGGGGCCAGCACTGTTGGCACAGGCATTCCCCAAGGACAAGTAGCAGCAGCACAGTGTATGCTGCTGCTGCTTGTCCCTGGGGAAACACACGTCTCTCTTTATCTGGATGCACCCTGTGAGAGCTGTTTAACCTGGAGTTTTCTGGTATACCCACAAAAACCCACAGAAGGGGTAGATGCCAGGTAAGCATTGGAAGGAATATGAAGCTGTTTTTGGGATAGGAAGACCTTTCCGTGCTACAAGATCCATGGATTTTCTGATAGACCATAGGTCAGCCATGCGGCCAGGACTCGTCCATTCTGCAGGGAGGCAAACACTGCTCTGTCTGAACAGGCATAGTTAGAAAGCCCTTCCCCACCCCCCCACCCCCACAGTAAATTTTGCGCCAAAATAGTTAAATTTTTAACACAAATTTTAATTTCATTTAATTTCTAAATAACAGTTTGAGTTTTCAGTTTAACATATTGCTTTGGTCCACTTTTCAAAACTGAAAAGCGTTGCCTTTCTGGTTAAAGTTTTCTTGGATTTTTCTTTCCATTTTGTTCCTTTTGCCTCTGTCTTTTCCTCTGGACAATAGGGAAGGAGTCACAAAAATGAAAATGAAAATGAAAAGGAAGAAAATCCTCTTTTCATAATCTTTTTAGTCTTATCCAGCTTAGAATTTGGAAATCAATAAGAAAGTGTCTGAAAATGGGGAATTTCTCAGTAGAAAAAATATGATTTGGTTTAAATCAGATTTATGCAAGTATAACTCTGTCTATTTTGGGAAAGTATTCCTGATTTACACTCAAATGTTCACACTCCGGGAACAGAACGTGATGTTTATTTGTGCCCCAGAAAGCCAAAGTCTTCTTTACATTCTGAGTACCTTCAAACTCTCTGAATTTTTTTTCTGGCACAGTACCATCAGCTTCCCAGTCCTTACTAATCTACAGCTGTCCCTTCATAAATTAAGTTTAAATATTAGAGTGACTCCAGCCACCCCTGCCTCTAGTTTTGTAAAAGTACCCAGAGGTAACCCAGAAGAATTTCTAAATACAAAATATAAAGTACCAGTATTATCAATTAAAGTCTGAAATACAAATAATTACATTGTTTGGAATTCCAAGATTATTGTCATTACCAACTAAAGCCAAGCTCTAGGGTCATTCTTAAGTACCAGATGCTGGGGAAAAAACACTATCATAAAGCTTTTGATAACTTGAAGAATTATAAGGTCTTCCTGACACCAGATGGAAAATATTGGGTAGAAAAAACAAACAAAAACACACATCTGATTTGGAAACATTCTGTTTATATAATCCCAACTGATTGTTTCAGAAAATATTATATCACTGGGGATTACTATAGTATGAACTGGGCATTTTGCCTTATCCCCCTTTATACGGTCTTGCTCTTGATTTAATAAATTGGTCATTCAAAGTAACATTATGACTTCAAGGAGGGAATAAACAGCAGAAGTACAATATCCCAAATAATAAAACATGCAGCAGGAAAAACAAGCCAAGCACATGACAGGGGCAGAACCATTTCCCTGTAGAGTGTTTGGAAACATTTTCTGTAAGGTGTCAGTTGCTCACTGGACCCTACATTTTTGCTCTGTGGGGTCAGGCCAACTCTCAGGATCTCAGTATTGCACTGTTAGGCAGGAGGGTGTGACACAATTGCACATATACAAACACACAAATCAATTAGGTGCATACACACACACACACACTACCAGCTCAGGCACATACACATCCAAACCAGCCTAGGCACATGCATACCTATCACCAGTTCAAGCACATACACTATACACCCCAAAAGTTAGACACAGATCACTAATTCGTATATCATGCACACAATGCCACACACACACACACACACACACACACACACTGAGGCAGAATTCTGGTTGCTCAGGGGAAAAGGAAAAGGCAGTGGGGATAAGACAGTGGCAAAGACACAGGGG
>NW_017728996.1:37013949-37014292 GCF_001723915.1 Gavialis gangeticus
AGAAAGAGAGAGGTAAAGTGTAGGGAGTGAAAGTTGCCAGAACCAGGATTAGAACTGATGGGCTATAGAGAAGCTGGCTGAGGAACTGAGGCTTGGGTTTACTTAAGGTAGACTAGGGCTGGAAACTGAGGCAGACAGCTGGGATATTGGGGGAGGGGGGCAGATAAGTGGTGGCAAACAGGAGACAGCCAGGAAAGAAACTGAGGCAGAATCCTGGTTGCTTAGGGGAAAAGGAAAAGGCAGTGGGGATAAGACAGTGGCAAAGAAACAGGGGGCTTGGAGGCAGAGAGGAGCTCAGGGCAGGTGTTGGAGTTGGCAGTGAGCCAGAAGCAGGAGAGGGAGA
>NW_017728996.1:37014395-37025421 GCF_001723915.1 Gavialis gangeticus
AGCAACCAAAATGCTGGTTTGCATCCATAGATGCTTCTCAAGCAAATCCCAGGACGTCATTCTCCCCTTGTACTCGGCCTTGGTGAGGACGCAGCTGGAGTACTGCATCCAGTTTTGGGCTCCACAATTCAAAAAGGATGTGGAGAAGCTTGAGAGAGTCCAGAGAAGAGCCACGCGCAAGATCAGAGGTTAGGAAAACGGACCTTACGACGACAGGCTGAGAGCCATGGGGCTCTTTAGCCTGGAAAAGCGCAGGCTCAGGGGTGATCTGATGGCCTATAACTTATAGGTGGCCATCAGATCAGATATATTAAAAAAGAAAAACTGGGAGTTTTGCTACAACATCAGGGCAGCAACACCGCAAAGTCAATCTATCTCATGCGAAGCTGCAAAATAACTTCTGTTGAGGACACACACAGGCATGCTGCACACTGGAGAAGAGGCAGAAGTTAGGCATCCTCAGGAAATTAGAGGAGAGGGACACAGAAAAGATAGGTTTGTAGTTTTTCTTGCCAAAATAATTCTATCTGATATTGTCATTTAGGGTACAGGGAACATGACAATGTCTCTATGGAGCCCAGGTGCTCGGCCTTACTGCCAATAGCTCTCCCCTGGACTTCAGCCCCATTCAGCACCTTGCATTAACATTAGGGTGGACAGCTATGAATCCTCCTGACATGTTGAACCCAGCTTGTTTTTATCTTATGGGAAGAAAAATAAATTCTTTGTAGAATCAATCCTTCCCGGACACTGAAAGCTTTAGAAAATGGAATTAAATCTTGGTAACAAAAGATGTTGTGGGCTGCTGGAGGGATTTTTACCTGTACTCTATGAGGGATAGAATGGCAGTGTTCTTCTTTAATAAAGCTGTAACCAGCCTGCACAAATTGTTTTGCTTCCCAGTAAGTGGAGTCTCACATTAACAAGGAAATTACATGCAAGTGTGACCTAGATTACACAAGTAACGATTTCCTGTCCCTGCCTCCCTCTTCCTCATCCTACCAAAGCCTCTGAACCTTGGTACATTTATAACATTAATTATCCTTTGCATTGTTTAAGAAATATTCAAGTTAAATTAAATCCCCTCTCCTGATAGCAGTCATTTTACTGAGAACATCTCATCTGTCAAGGAGTACAATATCCTGGTCATTTCAAAAGAGTTACATTTCTCTCAGCTATTGTGTGCATGTACTCCATGCAGAAGATAATAGATAGCACATGAATGCTTGTATGACACAACGTTTAGTTTCTGCTTGTTTCAAATGACTTAACGTAACTCATTCTTTACCAATTGTAAATTATGTCCTTCAGGCCAAACTCATTTTACTGTTTATTTTGTATTTAAGCTTTGAGTAGGATCAAAGCAAAGCAATAAATGTAATGGGAGCAACTATAAAAACTCACAGGAGCATTACTATAAAACACTCAGTCAATATGAAGAGGTCCATCGTTCAGGTCCCCAAAACCCCACCTACATCACCCACACTTCAGCTTTTCTGAAATAAGTCAGGCTTGCAACATGAAATTTGGGGTTATCTTCTTAGACGGAGAGACAGGATCAAATGCAAAAATCAGATGCCCGCATCAACAGCACCTCACTGCAGTTGTGACTGCATTACCTGGAAAGAAAAGTCAGATAAGGAGAACTTCAGTCATTCAGTTGTTGAAGGATAAATTAAACAGTAAGTCAAGTAAAACTGTCTGACAAAAGAAATGTGTCCCCGTTTCCTTCTCTGCTGCATTCCTCATGGACATACCCTCATCCAGGGGCTGATGATTCCTAGGAAGCCCTGGACATCTCATCTTAAACAACTACTATCCAGATTGAATGGAAAAGGAAATGGTTCTTGGGAGCTGAACTATTTCAAGAGGATTTACACTCTCTCGCTCTCCTCTCTCTCTCTCTCTTTCTCTCCCCCCTAATACTGCAGTTGCTAAAGCCTTTTGGATTTGGAAAAAAACCTTCTGAAAATATTTTAATTAAAGAAAAGATTATTAGAGCTGCAGCAGGGCTATGAATTGTCATAAATTTGGACTGTTTTGTCATGTGTACAATAAATTGCTGTAATAGTTTCACCTACTGTGGCACTTTGCCGGTGCTGGCTTGCATTGCAAGGACAAGTGCCAACTCCAGCTCAGTCACCTTCCCATCGCTTACTTGTATGCCTTAATATACTTTTCCCTCATTGCTCTCCTCTAGGAGTGCTCAAAAAAGGGTTTCTCTTGCATGTTTTAACAGAATGAAAACATTTAAGTCTGCTGTTTCCATATTTGCCCAGCTTGCATATACCAAGGTTTGTTTTCAGTACATCATTTTTACAAACTTATTGCTAACTCCCTCACCATCCATTAATAGTGAGATACTGCACTTCCAGGGACTTGGTTTGTCTTACAAGATTGCAGCGTGCTTCCTCCAGAAAAAAGAAACAAAGGTAAGATTGATATTATTTCCCAGGATTGAGAGTGTCCTCTAACCATCAGTTACAGTTGCCCTGGGATATAAGCTGTACCCAAGAAATCTGGCTTGGAGCTTGCTGTCAGAAGATTCAGTTCCAGTAATATTTCTATAAATCAAATCCTGATTAATGTTGATTGGGTATGTGCATTTCCAGTTAGTCATGGTCTCTGACTTGTTACCAGGAACAGTAAAATATGGGGCATGAAGGTACATCTAATCCAAAGTAGTATATAGCTCTTACTCAAGGCAGTACACATGTCTGGGGGAGAGGGTTGTTTTTGATTGCTTTTCCTTCAAGCACTATAGTGTGGAAGCAAACTGAAAAATCACTTGGCCTAGGGACAAAATAACACATAAATTGGTATAAGTGCACATAAACTGCTTTCAAAATGACCAAAATCAGTTTAAGATAAACCTGGATGGATGAGGTATCAGATTTAACTGATTTAGGTTATATTGGTTTACTGAACTTCCTTCAGATCCCCTCCAGATTCAAGCTGTCTGCTCCAGCAGAGCAGGGAGGCATGCTCTAGGTTCTAGCCTGGGCTACTGCAGGCATTTGGCTGCATTTCTGGAATCAAAATTAATGTCTGTTCACTTGCTTGTCGGTTCAATCTATGCAGCTTAAACTAACCAACAAAGATTGAATCAATTTAGCCTTAGGCTTTTTGACTTTCTGTACTTAGCCCTGAAAAATGGGTAGACTTGAAGGAAACCTTCTGAAAGTTATTTGGGTAAATTGCCTCCTGTTATATTTGCAACTTTCCTAAAATAAAACATACAATGTGTTCTAGGCCATGGTGACTGCAGTCTGGAGACCACCATGTATTTCTCATGCCATTAAATGATAAAAACAGAGACTGCAGAGACCAACTCTGACAACTAGCCCACCCTCTTGTCCAGGCAAGATTATTTCTCCATTCTACCTGTTCAATCCATTCTAGTTTTCAATGTTTTCTTTGATGGTCATCTCCCTTACTTTTTTCCTGGAAAACTATGAGTAGATCCACAACTAAGTAGACCTCTGAATAGGCTAAAACTCTACCCTTCCTCAGCAAACCACACCAACCTCACCCTCTTCCTGGAGGTTCTTAGGTGCCAAAGAGACACTTATGTCCTTTATCTGTGACTGAAGTAAGAAGCATCGAGCTACCAGCATTCCTAGGGACTAGTTACCCCAAGGTTTAATGACTGATACATGAATCTAGATTGACTCACCAGAAAATTGCTGTATACAATCTGCCAGTCCTGCACACATTCATTATCTGCCTGATCTTTATCACATTTCCCATCAACATTATCTGCCTCCTGATGCATATTGACTATTTGGGTGGTTTTACTTTGTTTTGTTGTTGTTTTTTAATTATACTACATCATTTCCCAAACTATTCCATTTCAAGGGCAGGCCCCGTAACCAGTCTCACAAAAAGGGAGCTTGGATCTTGTGATAAAGATGTGAATCTCCTTTGGACTGTATATATTTAGCTACTGCTTCCTAATCACTCTTTAATAGGATTGATAATAAGGAGCATGATTTTTTAGTGTTTACATTTTTTGTAAATTTGCCCAGAGAGATTGTGATAGATAAAGTGCATAAACTGGGAAAATAAATTCATTTTACTACTATTTTTGGAAAGTTACTTCTGCATCACATCCTGCTTGTGAGCCTGCCAGGAACATTTTTTGGTCTTTTCACATGAAGGCATTCCTATGGGGCAGTAGTTACAAAGGTTTTAATCTTAAGCAACATTAATCACACTGTATTTACCTGTCCGTTTAGAAAAAGGAGCCGCAGAAACCATACCAATTGCTACTAGAGCTAACAAACAGTCTTAGTACTAAGCTTAGAAAAAACACACACACCTTGAGATTTTATTTTTATTCTCCGACTTTGTCTTAAATCCATGAGCAGGGGGAGATGTAGGTCATGTTTGCATATTTGTACAGAAAGATCTTTGATTTCATGCAGTCAAATTTATTCTCTAAATTGGTTACAGGATTTAAAATGACCAGAACCCTCTGAAGATGAGACCCATGAAATAACCCTTATTTGGGCCCCAAAAATCTTGCTCTAATTCTTCATGGTCCACCTTCCTCTGTTGTAGGTTCTGATGTAGGGAAAGAATAAGCATGACTTAATTGTCCTATGTTATTATTTGCCAGCATTTAGTATAAGGTCCATGTTTAAGAAGAGACACACTGGCCCTAATTCTTGTCTGCACTTGACTGTACAGTGAGAAGAAGCATCTTTATGACTCTTCTGTGTTCCTCCTGTCCTGATTAGTATGTGTGTTGGTTTTCTGACAAATCATAGCAGCCTATAGGATGGTACAAGTTTTTTCAGCTCTGACAGGTTCCAAGGTATGGATGAAGTACCTGAGGATCTCTACAGCACAGACATGCCTCACCCTGTGGGGTCGTTCCCTCTCTTCCCTTTCTATTCTGGCCACTGGTAGGTGAGGGGCAATGAACTCTCAACAAATGGAGGATCCTCCTATGCCAGAATACTTTTCCAATAGCCAGTCAGATTGGCTTCAGAACAACATTTATCAGTGGTGTAACACAGTACTCTTCATGCAGGGGTCTGCAAAAAGGATTAGAGATATTTTCTGTAACTGAAGAATTTAATTTGTTATTTTAATTCTTTTTGCTAATCTTGATATGTTGAGATCTCCTAGTACATATAATACTCAGAATGGTAGTGGGGATCAAGGCTTTTGGGCTCCTAAATAGCAAAGACATCTTAGCTTGTTTATCTGTAACCCAGTGTATCATATGACAGCCCTCTGCAAATGCTGCAGTCTGGCTGTATCTGTTTATGAGCCGTGCACAGCAGGTAACTTACATAATGAAACCCCCACCCAGCACCGAGGCATGCCAAGCTCAGATACTGTATTCTGTGAACCTCTTACTAATATACATCCTCCGGCTTCTGTTTCTTGTTAACAAGACTGAGCATGTATTAGTGTGCTCAGGTAACCCTTAAAAAAGACACATACACACCTACATTTGGAATAAAAGGCCCTTAACAGTACACTTGATTTACACACAAACCACTAAGTGGAACGGCAACAAACCAGTCTTTTCTCCATTGGGAATTTTGTCACTAACTTCAGTAAGAGCAGGATCCAGCCCTCAGAGAGACAGCAGAACCTACAACCCACGTTTACAAGCTTCCCAGTACTAAAGGACTATAGCTTTCTGCCCATTCTGTCATACGGTGGGGTCTAGCCTAATGAAGAAAATTAGGGGATAATTGATATGAGGAATTAATTGAAAAAAGTAGTATGCATTTTACTTCCAAATTGAATTATTACAAATCTTTCAATAAGAGCTGATAGACTACAATGGGATTTGCTAATGTATTCTCTAGCTATAAATTTACCTATTTTATTAATCCATTTGGAACCAAATTAATCTCTACTATAACTCCACCAAAATTAATGGAGGGACAGCAGGAATGGATTTTGGTGTTTATAGCAAAACAGTTGTTGTTTTACCATGTCAACAGTTTTACTTGCAAAATAGATTTTGTTGGTAGCCCGTACTGTTTGCTATGACAGAACTGTAGTATTCTAGATTTCATTTTCTGTACCATTTTTTACACAACCAAATAGGCTGCTTGTGCTTGCTGGTTAGGACTGCTGCTGCACATATAAAACCCAGGAACCGGTTTGACTAACTTAGATGATTCCTTTCATGTACATTACCTTGCATTTGTCAACGCTCCTATTTCATCTGTCGATGTGTTACCAGATCACATGGCTATGTTCTTTCCTTCTGAACTTTCTTTCAGTGTTTGCTAACATTGAACATCCTAAATCATTTGTGCAAAAAGACAAATTCAAAACCTCCCTTTCAATGAGAAGAACAGCAGGACAGTTGTGATTCATGAGGCTAGCCATGGCAATAAACCAAAATACCAAATTACAGAGTTAAACCAGGTCAACACATCTTCATAAACTCATTTCTAAATGCTTCATAATCACCAATCAGTGCGAGACATTATAGTACATATTGGGCTATGGATGCCTTGCAGTTAACCCGCAAAGATCACAGTAAGTGCAGTTATCGAATTAATAGAGATAAGCTATTTCTTTCTTGTATAGATATAGTGCAACAAAAGCTGCTTGATGCAATTAGTGATGCACTCTACAGTGAGGAGTACAGGATAGAAGATTAGAAAATGCAATTAGGGCAGAAGACGAAGGGCTCCTACAGACATGCAGGGAGCCTGCTCTGATGCACTGGAAATCCTACGTGTTGGATCAGGCTTGATTCATTGAATCTACTGGAGCACAAAAATTGACGCGCTCTGACAACCTTCTGCATCACACGTATCAGTGTCCCTCTGTGTCCCCATGCTGAAAAAATGGTGGTGGGGTGCTTTGAAATAAAACACATTCTATGAGCTTTAGTTCACAGTGCCCTGCCACCATTTTTTCAGCATGGGGACGCACAAGGATGCTGATACATGACACACAGGTGCTTTAAATTAGCGTGGCTCACCAATTAAAGGACCCAACGCCACATCCTACGGCACCTGTAAAATAGTTCTAAGTGATAGGACTGGCAGAGTCAGCTTTGTTAGCAACCACCTCTGAAACACATCTGGAATTTGTTTTTGTTTAGTAACATAGAGCTGCTGGGTTTTTTATTTGAAATGTCAGAGACTATTAATATTGCTGGAACTCTTCAACATCACTCCAATACTTCTGATTAACTGTAACACTGAGAGTGGTGGCCTCAGTACTGCTCAGTGAACTACCTCATAAGGTCTAATGGCATCTGCAGATGCTTCAGAAAGCTGCTGTTAGGGTAATTACTCCCACTAACCTATCACAGCAAAACACTCCCACTGCAATTGCTTCATTAGCTTCCTGTTAGGCAACTTATTGCCCAGAAAATTACTCTCAGGATGCATCAACAATTGTCCTGCATTACTCCTTTGGATTCACCAGATTTTCTTTTTCCCCTAAAATCCCTAGTAGATCTTTGTTTATGTCAACAGAAATGACCTGTGACTGAAAATGGGTGAGTTACATGTGTGCTGAACATCATAAAATAAAGCTTGCTTGGCATCCTCGGGTTTAAACACAGTTTTTGACATGGTGTTGAACATTACTTGTTCTCGTCTCCCTTTGTGGTTACACCACATTCAGCTGCAATACTACTGACCCCAGTATCAGCAATTGGTAGTTTTCTTAGTATAGTCATGGTGGTTTCTTCTGCTGGATGCTAAGCTTTGGACAATTCATTTATGGCCCTAACGTTTTTGAGGTGGACTGCTGAGGCTCTGAACCAGTAGCAATGCATAGGGGGTGCACATGCACCCCCTGAGAGTGCTGGTGCACCCCCTGACAGATCGCGCTCCCCACCTAGGTGACAGGCATGGGAGGCCAGCAGGAGCGCCGGTGCCCCCACTGTGAGCACTGGCCGGGGAGTGGGAGCACCGGATGAAGAGCTGCAGCCATTTCTGGGAGCACTGCAGCCACATCCCAGTTGCCACGATCAGCTGCAGGGGGACCCCCCCAGTCACTAACTGGTCGCTTGGGGGCGGGGGGTGTGCCCCTCCTAAGGTGGCAGTTGCCTATGCTCTGAACCACAGTTTGTTTTTCATTTAACAAGTTTTTTAATTATTTTCCAACTTAATTTAATATGCTTTGGTCTGATTCACAGCAAATACTGCAAAGTTCAATATACCTCACACATTACAGCCAAACTCTGCTCACAAAAAGCCTAACAGGAATCAGGAGGAGAGTGAAGGAGCTTACACTAACAATCTGCTCCTCTCCTCTTGCTCTGAGAGCAAGCATGGCAAATAGAAGCAAGCTTGCAAATCATTTGAGGCAAAACCCATTTCTACCTTTATGTTAAATTGGTGTCCCTCACAAGGCCCAAATCTTGATTTATTTCTCTAGATGCTGCCATGACAGGGTAAATAATCTGTTCTGTCTGTGGTGTACTGAACAATGAAAACTAAACTGTGAAACTATACTGAACTATGAAAAACATTGTCTAGTTATCTCATACATCTTTGTTTCTTGACCCAAATATGAAACAAAGTCTGCATGCAGAGGTAGCTGCAATAACAGAATATTAAAATCAATGAGGGATTAATCCCCTTCTGATGAGCAACATTTTTTACTCCCTCAATGTCATGATTCAGCCTTTCCAATGCAAAATCTTTACCATAATGAAAAAAAAATAGTCACTTGAAAAGAAACTCATTTCAGCCTAGAGTAAGAGACAGCTAGGAGAGGGTACAGAAGTGGTGAGCCATAATATGACCATTATGTTGGGGCATTTTATCGCTGCTGTTGGTAAGTAAAAGATGTCCGGCTTAGACACTTCTACCCTCACTGATTTCAATGGTAATGTCAGAACCTAAATAAAAGCTTGATGCCAAAATAGCCTTTTTGGATCTGGCCCAAAGTGTATTGTCTCAGGTAAAAAGAGGTAAGAGTTTTGGTTCTCAACACCACTTCTAATTTTTAATCTTTGCCTGGGATGATCCTTGGAGTTAGCATTCTTCAGTATTGGAATTAGTGCTAAATGGCTCCAGTTCTAAATTCCTTGGCTTCAAAATGAACAAACACGTTTCTTAAGCTTTTTATGTAATTTCATATTCAAATTAATCTGTCTAGTTCCCATGAACTGAAGCCTTGAAACTAGCCTTAGTTTATTCTTAACTTCGAATGTTCTTAACTTACTGAGTCATAGTTATGTTTCAGCTATGCTGATTGCAGATTGTCAAAGAGATAGGAAAGGGCCCCTGCTCTCCACCTCTTATAATAGAGATGCATTTGCCATCCAGTCTAGTTTAATCATTCATTTATGTGCACCTTTGATGTGACTGGAAGGCTTCAAACAAATGCTTTTTATAGCATTTCAAAAGAGAAATATGCATATAAGAACTGGGTAACCAAGACATTCAGTGCATTGCTCTTTGATCCATAGTAGGAGAAACTTTCTGGGCTCCTAGAAGAGATAGCCCGTCTCACAAGAAAGCTGCACACTTTAGAATAATAAGCTGCTGATGTTCTAAAGATTCCCCACCTTCAGGAAGAGAAGTCTCTTAATTTTTTTACCCACTGACCTGGGATAAAGGTTGAGGGACTTTCCCTGTGTAAAACTAACAGACAGGATTTGAGAGGGTCAGGTGGAGAGTGGAATATATTACTATGTCCCACAATTTCCACAAAGTATTTTTTGTTAGAAAGTTAGAACTATCCTCTGCTTTAGTTGAACAAAATGCTGAACAGGAGGATACTAATAAAGACCTATATACGTGTTTCAGGGTGGGTGGGTTGGGGGCAGGGAGGAACTGTTTTAATTCGAGCAGCTCTCTGGAGCTGCTCTAATTAAAGTGCTGACATCATCTCGTGTATTCGGTGTCTCACATTTCAAAATGGCAACAGGGGCAATTCAACAAAAACTTGTTCAATGAACTTTAGTTAAAGTACCCCCATCACCATTTTGAAACATGGGACGCTGAATACATGAGACACTGCAGCATGTGGGAGCCTTCTGATTAAAATGCTCCAGCAGACTTGTTTAATCAAGTCTGCTCCCACACGTTCGAATCAGAATGTGTTGGAGTGTGTATAAAAGTGCCCAAAGAAACCACAGCTCTCCACCAGCCTGAAACCTATAAACAATCCTAAATGATCAGTGGGAGTCGTGTATGAAATAGCTGGGAAACCTGAAGCTTGTCAAACTTCAAGCTTGATCTGGATAGTCTCATCACATAAAGCTTTATCTCCTTAGTACACAGCATTCTGTGAAGCAAGCCTCCAATGACAGAGATAAAAACAGCACTCAGTGAAGTCAGAACACACAAGGAGCGGGAAGGCATGCCAAGTTAGCTCCTTCATCCAAATTCTTCACAACTTCTTGGTTATTCTGAAATAGAGGGGCAACAAAAAGATATCTCACTGTAGTTTACAAAGCTGAGTTGTTAAATCACTAATAAGATAAATAGCAAAATGATATTTCCAGTAGAAGAGCATTTGTAATAAATCATGGAGCTTGGAATGAGTCAACCACCATTTTAACTGTCAACTTGAGCCTTATAAATAACCATGTATTTAAAAAGGCTTAAAGAAGAAATGATAAAAAAATAGCATAAGCACATTATATTATAATTACACTTCACTGAAGTTAACAAAAGAGAACAAAGTACATACAATGTGTAACAGTGCAATTCAGGTAAATGCTATACAGTTAGTCTTCACTCAGATTCTCTCCCTTTTTCTACCAATTGTCCCAGATTAAAGAGATGAGCATGTTTACATATGCTAATTAAAATCATTCTAATAATTCAAATTCCAACGGGTTCAATCAGTCACTTCCAATTATTTATATTTTGGGGGGAAAATAACACCAGCTACATCTGTAAGAATATTATTCTACCCAAGGGATAAAGCCAAGGGGTGTCAAGGATCACTTTCATGGGCCAAATCTGGCCTGTGGAGCCATCTCATCTGGCCTGCAGTACTGCCTGCCACTGTGCCACATGCAACACGTTGGCCCCAGCACTGCATGCTGTATGCAGTGCACAGAGTT
>NW_017728996.1:37030421-37040882 GCF_001723915.1 Gavialis gangeticus
GGGATAAAGCCAAGGGGTGTCAAGGATCACTTTCATGGGCCAAATCTGGCCTGTGGAGCCATCTCATCTGGCCTGCAGTACTGCCTGCCACTGTGCCACATGCAACACGTTGGCCCCAGCACTGCATGCTGTATGCAGTGCACAGAGTCCATCTGTCATGGGCTGTACACAGCATGGCACTAGTCTAGGGCATGTTCTGCATGCAGCACCCATGCCAGACTGGCCCTGCATGCTGGATTTGGGGCCTTATATACCACATGTCCCACAGGTCTGGAGCCAGTGCATGCTATAACCTAGGGCCTGGGCTGGCGAGTGTGCTGTGTATGGCACCCACACCAGACTGGCCCTGCATGCTGGACCTCGGACCAGTCTGAATTGGGTCCATAGATCTGCCCTGCCTTCTGCATCCAGTGCACAAGGCCAGTCTAATGTGAGTGCCACAGGGTAGCACTTAGCCACACATTCAATTAATGGCATGTTTAGAACAAGCTATGAAGTTATTCCACATTTTTTGTGGATTAACTTTGTAGCTTAGTGCTTGTTTTATCATGTCATTAATCGGTTGAATGTTTAGCTGGGTCACAACTTAAGATGTGATAACCTGGTTAATCATGCCTTAAGTGTAGTATGCAGACAGGCACTCAATGATGCATAAAGAAGTGTAACTTCCATCTTTGACACTTGCATATGGTCTGGGATTCTTGAAAACAGGTGGATGAAGAGGGCAGCCAAGAAAAGGAATATATAGGGCCAAGAGGAAAAGTACAAGCAAGAGGGTGTGTGGGTTAGTGGGATACTTCCTTGGAAGGGAGGAGACCATAGATTTTAGCTTGAGACCCTGCTCCCAATGGAAGAGGAACTTTCCTAGTGATGTTTATCCAGTTTATCCAATTAAGATTAAAACTAAGATGCAATGGCCCAGTTTCAAGGGTAGGACTAGAAAATGGGTGGTGCTTGGGCCCATGGCCTGGTGGTTCAGAGCACTTTGCAGAGTAGTGCTCTAAGCTTATGTTTACCTAGATGATTTTACTTCCTAAGCTGGAGCATGTTCCTATTGAATATGTTCAGTAGGCATGCTCAGGCAGTTCTGAATCACACACTGTGCAAATGTTAAAAACTGCAGTTACACAGCTACATATATGTCATTTAGGCACAACAAGTGACACAGGATAAAGCCATTAGAGAGCTAGAGGTCTGAAAAATCTAAAGGTCCAGTTCTATGGGCTTTGGATCAGATTCTATACACTTACACAGGTCATCAGATTATAGGAAAATAGGACTGGAAGGGACCTCACAAGGTCATCTAGTTCAACCCCCTGCTCAAGAAAGGATCAGCCATGGCTAAGCCATCCCAGCCAAGTATCTGTCTAACCTGCTTTTGAAAGTTTTCATGGATGGAGATTCCACACTTTCCCTAGGTATCCTGTTCCAATGGCTGACTACCCTCATAGTCAGAGAGGTCCCCAAGCTATGGAGAAGCTCATGTACCTAAGAGATCCTGCACACTTCTTTCCCTGCAATAAGCACAACCCACCTCTAATGATAAACCTTCAAACCCTCCTTTGATACTTGCATACCAACACTAATGTGGCCCACAGCCATCTCTCCCCACCCAGCTCCCCCACATGCAGCAACTGCCTGCCCACCTGCAGCATGCCCTCCCAGGCCCCCATCACTATGCAGCTGCTGTCACAGGACACCAACAAGGGGCTCCAAGAGGCCACTGCTGGGACTGCCATTGCTCCAGCCCCACCGCCTCTGGGCCCACCATGCCAGCCAGCACTGGTGGTAGCATCTTGACCAGCAGATCAGGAACAATAAGCAATGGCTGAACACCTTTTGGCTAAACTGGGACACCTTCAGGGACCTGCTACACCAGCTCCAGCCACACCTGGATTGCCAGAACACCAACATGTGGTCACCCCTCCCCACCAACACGCACTTGGCCCTGGCACTGCTCAAGCTAGCTATGCTCACCAGCCGCTGGTATATGGGTGTCCTGTTCAGCATGGGCAAGGCCATTGCTGGGGAGGCCATCCTGGAGGTGTGCAGCAACCTCCATGACATGCTGGCAGACAACACCTTCTGTGTTCATGGCACCCAGGCAGTGGCTTCAAGGTTGCATGCTCTTGGGTTCCCCCAGTGTATCAGGACCCTGGACAGGACCTACATACCAGCCACCTGCCCACTCCATGGAGACTGCCCCTATTCTAGTCACAGGGGATTCCACTTCATGGTATTGCAGGCTGTCATAGAGCACTGGGGGATGTTCATGCGAGCACCAAGCCAGCCTAGTGTGTGCAAGGGGCAGGCAACACGCACAACACCTGCATCTTTCAAAACTCCATCCTGGATGCACTGCTGTAAGTGGGTGCTTCACACCAAGGCTGGTGGACCTGCAGTTGGGCGCCATCATCTTCCCATCCCTGCTTATTAGGAACCCTGCATACCTGCTCTTGCCCTGGCTGATGAGGACCTACATCAGCCCACTTTAACCAGTGCCTGGGCTGGACCCACACCCTGGTTGACTGAGCCTTTGGCTGCCTCAAGGGCTGCTAGTGCTCTCTCACCGCCCGCCACAAAGTTGCCAAGGAGAACCTCACCTGGGTCATCATCACAGCCTATTTGCTGCATAGTATCTGCAAGGCCCAAGGAGAGCTGTTCTGCAAGGCCTACACAAAGGAGGTGAGGCGGGTGGAGTTGAACTGGCAATGGGAGCACCAGCTGTGGTGTCTCCCTCTGGTGAGGCCCCAGGAGACCCAAGCACCAGCCAGTGGGGGCAGGGCACCAGGTGCAGGAGGTTCTGGCTGACCACCTTCCAGAGCACTCCTCTCTGTAGCCTGCCAGCCCTGACACTCACAAATCCCCTGCCCCCTGCCCACCCCCAGGACTACTCTCATGCCAGACATGGATCCAAGGAAGACATCTTTATTCCCTCACAGTATTCACCCCCATCCCTCCCACGTCAACCAACAGAGCTACCTCCCCAACAAACAGAGCCCCTCTACCACTCTTCCCATCCACCAACAATAAAAAACCCTCTTCCAAGTTTTAAAACTATGTACAGAGTCTGTGTTTTTGTGCCCTAGAGTGGGGGGCCATAGGACAGCGGCACCTAAGGGACAGAGCCCAGGGCAGGTGGCCAGTACCCTGGCCTAAGGTTGTTCCCCCAGCAGTTCAGGACCTCCTCCCAGGCCCAGGGGCTCAGGCAGGCTGCTCATCGTGGTATATATGGCTGGATTGCAGCCTGGATCCCAGGGCACCAAAATGCAGCTGCTGCATAAAGAGCATTGTCTTGTGGGTATGGCCAGACCAATGATTTTGATTGGTCACAGACGCCCACTGTGCCCACAAGGCCTTGACCTTTATGCAGTACTGCTGCACCAATTGGGTGTGCCCTCACTCCCTCAACCCACCCAACAGGACATCATAAATGTGGGCATTTAAGTGTCCACCCTGCTTGGACTGGCACATCACCCCTGCATCACCCCAGAGTGCCACAAGGTCACCAACCTCCTCTTGGCTCCAGCTGGGACCCTGGGTGGACAACATGGGCATGCTCACATGCGCAGTGGATGGCCTGGATAGGGAGGATGAGGACATCATGGGTCCTGCACCAGCTCTCTGGGCCCCCATGTGGCTGTCCCACTGTTGCTGGTCCTGAGCAGTTACCAGGAGTGCCCAGCGCAGGGGCACGGCACGGGACTGGGAGTTGTGCAGCTAAGGCTATGTCTCGCAGCAGCTGCAGGCACAGGACAGGCTGCTGGGGGTGTGCAGCAGGCAGGTGGCTCTGGCCCTGCTGCCAGAATCTACCTACAAGCAGCATTGGGGTGCTGACAGGCTGAGCGGGTGCTGCAGCAGTTGCTGTGCACCCACCTGCTGACAGCAGCAGTGCCCTGGCAGCTGTAAGGCTGGGCAGGGCCAAGCAGGAACCAACACAGGCTCTAGAGAGGAAAGCACAACTGAGCTGTGACCTGCCCAGAGGGACACACATGGCCTACAGTGCCCTCAGGCTGCCTGTGATGTGCGCCTCAGGGCACAAAATGGCTGCAAGCTTTTATAGCCTTCAGGCAGGGGCAAAGAGTGAGGCAGCTG
Source organism: Gavialis gangeticus (assembly GCF_001723915.1). Taxonomy (NCBI): domain Eukaryota; kingdom Metazoa; phylum Chordata; order Crocodylia; family Gavialidae; genus Gavialis; species Gavialis gangeticus. Next base: position 37,034,517 of record NW_017728996.1, read on the forward strand.
AGCCCTGGAGCGGGAGAAGCTCCCAACCACTAGCTCTGGGGCTGGCCAGGGGAGTTATGTCTACATGTGTGCTACTGCACAATTACTTATCACACTTAAATTTGCTACCTACTTTTCCAGGTAACAAATTTAATGGTGATTAACAGTTTTCACAGTGCAGTAAGCATGTGCACTTCCTGCACAGTAAATTAGGCAACCATGCAGTAATGCGTCTCATCTAGATGCACCTAATGTTCCACAAAGCAGACTGTTGTTCACTAGGGGTGTGCGAAACAGGCCATATTCAATTCAGATTTGGCCCGAATCAGGGACAGCGATTCGATTCGTTGATTCAGATCATTGTCCCCAATTCAATTCAGCCGAATTGGAATCTGAAGATACAATGCTGATTCAGAGAATCAGTAATTTGGCCATAGACATGTCTTTAAATGTTTTTTCTACATACCTCGAAGTACCAGGCGTGGTTTGTGAATGCTGCAATGGCGGGGCAGATGGAGCGTCCCACAGGAGCATGGGAGGGTGCCCCACATAGATGGCAGCAAACCCGGAAGTGGACCAGAAGTGGACCGGAAGCTCAGTGATCGGCTGCAGGGGGAACCCGGGTGACCCAGGAGGCACCAGTCACTGATCCAGGGGACAAGGGGTCCCCCATGTGCTCCCCAGCAGATCCAGAAGTGGACCGGAAGTGCTTCTGGTCCACTTCCGGGTCTGCTGCCAACCGTGCTTGGGGACACCACCCGCCCCCCATGAGATGTTCCATCTGCCCCAGCATCTCAGCATTTACAAGCTGCCTGGTACCTTGAGGTATGTAGAAAAAACATTTAAAGCTGGTCTATGTCCAAATCATCGAATCTTTCTGAGTCTCTCCAAATTGATTTGGAAGGTTACAATTTGATTGGAAGAGATTAAAGGGTCTCCTGATTCAATTCAGATTCGAGGATTCAGCCACCAAATCAGGCCGAATCTCTGCCGAATCAAATCAGTGACTGAAGCTTTGCACAGCCGTACTGTTCATCTCTTGTGTTCATGGGATTTAGGCATGTTAAGGAAAGAAGAAATATTTTTCATATTGTTCAATCTGAAACCTACTTGGAGTGCTTTCTAAGCACATACTAAACTTTTGAAATTATTCAGAGTAGGAGCGAAGCATACTATAGTGTGAATTCACTTAAGAATTTCTAAATCTTAATTTATATATATATCCTCAAATGGGGTCTTGTTCACTAAAAGAATATGCTACAGAGGCCACTTTAATATTGATTGTCTCAAGCAAACAATTAGATGCTTCAAATCAAGCAATTTCTTTACATTGTGTATCTTTTTGCAAGTTAGACTGTTGGATTCAAACACCTCTTTTCTTCAACCTTTATGAGCTCTTACTGTAATTCCTTATCTGGGCTAATTCAGCTTTTCTACTTTCTGCCAACAAGACTGGCAAGTATGCTTTGATGTTTTTGTTTTTATGGATGCCCATCAGTCAAAAGTGGACAAAAAAGTCACCAGTTCAAGGCACATAAGAATAATAATGGTAATTTAGTATTTACCAACCAAGACCAAAGCTAAATCAGTGACCCAGTAGATAAGTATTCTATAACCCATTACCAGTACTGAACCATCCTATTTATTAAAAAACAAAATAGATTAACACCAAATATTTAAATATACACTATATCATTGCATCCCCCCCACTGCTTTTGTCCATCAGTGAAAGCAGTATACTCCAAGCCACCTTTAAGCCCCAAACCCAAAGCTTGGAGCCTGTGAGCCCTTCCTAGGAAATCTCTCAAAGTATCAATGACTTTCCTCACAAACCTTTAAGCTCCATTTAGCACTGTAGTGTAGAAGTCCTTGGATGGCTTCCTCCTGAATTGAATCAAAACTCTCAGAGGACCTGCCATTGCCTATGCAGCATTCAGTGAAATCGCACAGGCACACATACCATTGAGCAATACGTTCCAAGCTAAAAACCTTATGTTCTTTGCTTGAGTTCTTACTCCCTTTTTTCCTAATAAAAACCTTAAGTTTTTTAAAATACAGCTTATGGAAGAAGCTGGAAAAGACATTATTATTGAACATGTTACTCAGTAGGTGTTTTTATTAAAGATAAGCTAAAGTAAGAATACTTTCAGAAGTATTTCTGTGTTAACTCTTACCTTTTAGAAAAAATAAGATCCCATTGCCCAGAAGATCTATGCACCCCTCCCCCATAAGTATTTCTTTTCCTTCTCTTCCTCTCCCTTATTATTCTTCTTAAAAAAAGAAAGAAAAAAACTACTCAAGGTCCCCTAAGGCACAAAGCAAATAAAACATACTTTCTCTTCAACCCTCCAAGGTATATATCTATATGAGAATGTGAACGTTTCTCTGTTCTTCATACATGAGGGAAAACAGGTAAGAAATATTTGGATTAGTAAAACAAATATTTATTTACTACTATCATTATCATGCCCTTTAAAGGGGAAATGTACAACACTTCATGCCTGGAACTTGCTTATCAGCACAGAGAGAAAGAAAAGGGAAACTTGGATGGTAAGTACAAAGAAGTAGGGCTAGTATTTCTGAGTCATGCTTCAGGAGTGGGGCGTATTGCAGATTTCTAATCTTAGAGCAAATCCAGAATAATGTTATTTAAGTCAGCAGTATTAATGTTCCAGGAGCTCCTATCAGACTTTGTAACAGTGACTTTTCCCAGTAAGTACCTGTTTAGGCTGAGACTTGCATTGTGCCCTTGTAAGAATCACGGGAATAATCTGTATTCATTTTTATTGTTATATATATCTCTATACATCTGGAGGTCATTGTGGCTACTTGTACATGCCATGAGGGTTTAATTCGGTTTAGCTCTCCCTAAATTGAAATGGTGGGTTTTTAAAAACTCTGCTTCGATTTAGGGAGAATTAAACTGAGCTAAAGCCCCATGGTGTGTACACAACAGTGGGGACCCAATCCTTACCTGCCTCCTCAGAAGCAAGGCGGGGGGGGCATTGCTGGTGGGCAGAGCAGTCCCTGAGCTGTGCTGGCATGTGGCCCAGACACTCTCAGAGGGTGCCGCAGCCGTAAAGGGAAGCATCCCCTCCACCCCCCACAGCTTCAGAGGGAAGCACTGGACCCCTGCACAGCTCAAGCAGGCAGGCAAGCTCCAGGGAGGGGTGGGGGGTGGGAAATCAGGCTTGCCACTTCTTTTTCTTTAGTGGAGCCTGCCTGCATGGGCTGCCACCAGGTCCCACAGCCCCTGAGCTGCACAGGGCCTACCAAGCCCCGAACACATTCGCTTTCAGCACCCCTTGAGTAGTATATAGAGTACACCTCTTGTCAAACTAACAAACCTTACCCCCTGACAGGTGCCTTGGCCCTAGCCCCGCCCCTAGCCCTGCCTCTGACCATCATCTTGGCCACCATCTTGGGACCATAAGTCCTGACCCTAACCCCTGTCCCTTGCCACCAGAAACCCTACCCCTTCCCCCGGAAGTTCTCCATTTTGGGGTGTTTCTGGCCCTGAAACAGGAAGTTCTGCCCCATCACATACCTTTATGACATCAGAAGGTCTGCCCCTAACCACCATGTTGGTGGCCATCTTGGCCACCATGTTACATCCCAGAACACCCTGTTCCCATCACATGGTCTGTGACCTCATAAGGCCCAACTCCCTGGATGCCATGTTGGTGGCCATCTTGGCTACCACGTTATGTCCCAGAACACCCTGTTCCCATCACGTGGTCTGTGACCTCATAAGGCCCAATCCCCTGGCCATCTGTAAGGAAAGAGAAGAGCCACTGGGGACAAATATTAACTCACCCGAGGTGGAAACAGCTACACCAGCTCCAAGGTTAACTAAAGCCATTCAGGGATCTTTCTTCTCCCAGTGCTTTCAGAGGGGAGGTGGAGGGAACATGAGCTTCAATATAAAAAGGGACCGAGAGCCGGCAGGAGAGAGCCACCTGGAACTGGAAGTTCCTGAATCAGAGAGATGGCGAGGACTACTGAAGGCACACTGGGGGTGGTCAGGAAGGCTTTTCAGAGACCGTTCTGCTGAGGGGGCTGATAGAGAAGAAGCCCCAAACAAGCAGCTCTCAGGTAACCTGAAACTGCCACAGGGCAGCCTAGAGAGACAGGCTGGGAAGGAAGTACTGTAAAGACCCTAATAGCTGGTCTGAGAAGAAGTACCATAAAGACTGGACTAGAGGGACAGAGAGAAGTCAAATTTTGTTTTTTTTCCTTCGAAGTAGTAGAAGATCCATCTCAAAGATAGCAGGATAGTGAGGTGCAACTATCCAGATAATAGGCCAGAAACTGGTAAAATATAAATCAGTTCCTTTTGTTTGTTCCAAGCCTGGTAGAGGATAACCAGGACCAAAGCAGCAAATTGATTTTTCAGAGCCAGAGGCGCAAGAAGGGGTGTCTGGCCAACTCTAAGGATGACTATATGGACTGTGAATTAACGCCTGGTGGAACAGGTGAGGGTGTAGGGGTTGGTGGAGCTCTCACTATACTAAGCAGCTATCAAGACCAATGATGCAAGAAGCCACATGCCCAGGTACTTCTTGTCTCCCTTAACATCAAGTCATGCCAGGCGAGAGAACAGGCATGAAAAGTATCTCATCAAGATGTCATGGCAGGCTTCAGCCAGTTGGCTGAAGGGATAAGACTCTTAGAGGAAAAAAAAAGGTGAGATAGAAGAAACCTTCTGAATAAGTTAATAACATCTAGAGACTGATTGAGTACAGAAAATTAAGGCAGGTGTCTAGACTAAAGACAGGTGGGCAGGCACAGGTTTAGGCCCTCCTAGGACAGTGACCGTCTTGGCTACCACGTTATGTCCCAGAATACCCTGCTCCCATCACATGGTCTGTGACTTCATAAGGCCCAACACCTGGCTGCCATGCTGGTGGCCATCTTGGTCACCAAGTTATGTCCCAGAAAACCCTGATTCCAATCACATACCCCTGTGACATTAAAAGGTCTTGTCTTTGACCAAGAAACATCTCCCCCAGAGGACAGTGCCAAACCAATCAGAGCAAGTATAGGGGGTGGGACATAGATTGGCAGTCCCTGGCCTGTCTCTTGTCTAAATCCTGGTGGGAAACCCTCCAAACCAGACTGCATGTATTCTGAGACCATGCTAATGCAGACAGAAGCAAATATGGATTCTTATGCTTTGGAAGCCTCAGACAGTATTCAGACCTCTCAGCAGGACTACGGATGAGATCTTGGCGGTTGGGATAGATTCTCGGCCTCCCAAAACAGATGGCAAAGGTCAGAGGCTAGGGGTGGGACTTCCACTCCCAAGATGGTGGCCAAGATGGTGACCAAGATGGAGGCCGGGGGCAGGGCATGGGGTGGGGCTTGTTGGTTTGACAAGAGGTGACCTCTATGTACTACTCCCATGCACTGTTGCACTTTATTAGTTAGCAAACTAAAACACCTCAGGTGTTTTATCTTGCCATGTACCAAAGTCATTTAAAGCAGAATATGCCGCCAAGCATGCAAACAGCAACACCATTAAAGTGAATACACCACCGAACATGCAAACAGTAATGCCATTAAAGTGGTGCAAAAGGGCATTTAAGCCGTTTGAAAGGCCAATTTTGTGGCATGTACAAAGGCCCTGTTTTGCTAGTTAAATGGGAACTCTAAATTAAATCAGCCTTTGCTAACTTGGATCTCCAAGAATCTGGCAGTGGTTCTACTTAAATTGCCTGTGTTCAAATGGAATATACCAGATTCTACTGTTGGAAAACTCCTTCCAATTCCCTCTGGATAAATGCATATGTCAGCTTGCTTGAACCCTCAGGAGACTGTCAGGAGCTTGATATAAGACAAGCTGTAACCTGAGGAACAGAGCATGAGATAAGGGTTAATATATCAGAAAGGGAGCAGTTGTAGGGATGTGGCATGTCTCAATCTGCTCAAAGGCCTGAGAAGCACCTGGGTCAGGCAGGACAATAAACTTAAGGAAAAGCTAAAATTCAGTAACTATTTACTGTTATTATTTCTATTATCTTGTTCATTTGTTCTTCCCTGAAATACAGACACTTAAAGGTAGATGGGAGAGGAATGCCTCAATATATCAGAGCATCTGTAAGGTTACCTGGAACTTCTAATTAATTGTGCAAATTTGCGGTCCCAAAGGGAAAAGAAATGGATTGGTGTTATGAGGGATATGAGGAATGCAAAACAATATTGGCCAACTTATCCTTTTCCTCTATAATATTCTATGACAAAATTGAAGTGGTTCCTTCAGGGGTATACAAAATGGTACCTTACAGAACTCTTTATACAGACCTCTTTGGCAGGGCTAACTGGACCTTGTCGTGCATCCACAGGTGCATCTCATGTAGGGCCAACGAGGTGATCCTCCCCCTCTAC
>NW_017728996.1:37041208-37047957 GCF_001723915.1 Gavialis gangeticus
AGGTTTAGATTAGACATCCATAAGAACTACTTCAGTTAGGGCGGCTAGGATCTGGAACCAACTTCCAAGGGAAGTGGTGCTGGCTCCTACCCTGGGGGTCTTTAAGAAGAGGCTTGATGCCTACCTGGCTGGAGTAATTTGAGCCCAGTTTTTTCTCCTGCCCAGGCAGGGGGTCAGACTTGAAGATCTACAAGGTCCCTTCTGACCCGACTTCTATGATTCTGTGTGGTCTCAAGCCCCATGGTTAATCTCATTTTCCTCTCACATTCCTTCTGTCACCAGCTGTTCTGGTTTTCTGAGACTGTTCCAAAGTCTTTTTGTAAGCCAGAGATACAGTGTGTCCTGCTTTGCTAAAATATACTGCTGGGCCTCTAGATTCAAAATAAAAAATTCTCTCTCAAGCACAGTAAATGAATGGTAGGAAGGCAAACTGCACTCTGAACTAATGCCCAAAAAACAGTCTCTTCTTACATTTGCAGTTTTCAATGTGAAGATACTATGTCCAGGGCCAGAAGAAATCAATTTCATGCCACGTCTGGGAGGGATGGAGAATACAATCTCTGGGAGGGAAGCACTGAACATGGACATTGCCATCATTAGCATCTGTCAGCAGGTCAGCAAACACTTAACACATGCTTAACTGTAAATACTTGCAATGATGTTTCAGTGCATTTTTTAAATTAAGCAGGTCCCTAAATCTTTTGTTGCCTACATTCTTTGATGGAGTGGGACTGAGATAGTGGCAAATGGTGCAGGGAGTTAAGAATGAACTACAGGAGCTTTGCATTTACTGGATTTTTCCTATGAAGACTAACATAATTAATACAATAGTTTAATCCTTATATCTCCTGTATACAAGAGTAGTCCAAAGAATTTAACTTAAAAACAGTAGATAAAAAGAATGTGATTATGCTACATAAAAACGGATGTGTATTTGTCCAATAAAGCAACAAAGATAGAAAAAATATATTCCAAAGTGATTTCAGAAGAGTTTAAGAATAAATCTAGCATAATGGTTTGCATTTACACACTGGGATTATTTCATAGTATAAAGAAAGTTTCACAGACAAAAAAAAATTCTCTTTAATTTTCACAATTAAGTGACCCAAGCCTTCACAGCACCAAGAACAGCATCTTTCCTCTCTGAACCCCCCCAAATCACCTTTGTTTCATTTGCTGAATGATATGGGACATCACAGAGTTGGTTTTCAGCCTTTTTTTCACTTGGGCCCCTAAAAATCTTGAATGGAGGTGTGGACCCTTTTGGAAATTTCAAATGGAGATACGGACATATTTGAATTGTAAATGTGAGTATTCACATGCTTTTGGTTGATCATAGTCATTTTTCATGGACTCCTTAGACATAGTCTGTGGACCCCAGAGGTCTGTGAGCCACAGGCTGAAAACATCTGCCATAGAGTGAAAGGGACAGAAGAGAGATGTGTGATAAAAGAACATGACACAGCTATACCTTCTGCACTAAAACATTAATATAAAATAATAGAATTTGTAGTTTGCCTTTCAATGAGCATTATGGATCCTGTCTCTGAACCCCTTGGGTTGGATGGCTGATAAGTCTACTCTCTTGTACTCTCAGGCTGTTGCCAACCCAAAGAATCCTCATAATCAATCCCCACTTCAAATCCTCCTCCCACTATGAGGAACAATGCCCAAAACACCAACAACATCCTGTAACAGGGGTGGGCAAAATACGGCCTGCGGACTGGATCTGGCCCACAAAGCCATTCTATCCAGCCCTTGGGGCCCCTAAAAAAATTAGAAAATTAATATTTCTCTACCCTTGGTTCCTGTCAAAAATGACAGGAACCAAGGGCAATAGGACCCGTGCGAAGCCCCGGGGGCTCCCACAGCAGGGCCCACCCAGCTCCGCCCCCACAGCTGGAAGCTCCAGTGGGGGCTTCTGGCCTGGGACCATGTGGCTGCTCCACGCCGGAACCTCAGGTAAGGAGGAAGTGGGGGGGGAAGGACAGGAAAGGACCCTGGGCAGGGAAGGAGCCCGGGGAAAAGCTGAGCATGGGGCGGGGCGGAAGTGGCCCCTCCCCCACCCCATGCCTGGTGCCCCACGCTGCAGCCGCTTGCAGCCTGCATGAAGCTGCCTGTGCCTGCTCAGGACAACCCTGCATGGGCTGCGAGTGGCTGCAGCAGGGAGCGCTGGCCATGGGGTGGGCGAGGGGCCACTTTTCCCCGCATTCAGCACCACCTTCTTCCCTCACGGCGACCAGGGGGTCAGCGCTGTGCACTGCCCCCCACCTGTACCGTGGGCTGGGGGACACTGGGAGTGAGTAGGCGGGGAGCCAGCAGGAGCACAGGGCCCGCACTGGTGTCCCAGGGCCAGTGCCGGTGGGGCCCAGAGCAGGGTGGCAGGAGTGCAGGGTCCCAGCTGGCAGGGGCTTTATGGAGCCGGGCCAGCTTCCCCCTCTCCCTGCTGGTGCAGCCCAGCCTGGCTCCACAGACCTCTGCCAGTCTGTGCCCCACTTTGGGCCCCACCAGTGCTGGCCCTGGGACATGGGACCAATGTCCCAATGCCTTGGGACCAAAGACATTGGAACACTGGTCCCAAGATGGTGACCAGGGGGTGGGACACCTGTCAAGGGGTGAGGCACCTGTCAAGGGGCAAGGCTACCCATGCAGCCGTCAAAAGACTGCCAGAACTGGGTAAGCGGCCCTCTGCCCGAAATAATTGCCTGCCCCTGTCCTATAACATGCCACAGGGAGACAAGGATGATGCCAGTGTCCTGCCACTGCAATGACAGGAAAGCAGTTGGTTAATATATGACCAAAAAATCCAAGGAAAAGGGCCAAGAACCACACTACAAATGAAGGCAACCTCCCCTCCCCCACATTGTTTGTGGCAATCTCCACAAGAAAAAAAATACTTCCTGACCTCACATTTTGCAATCAGTTTGACCCTGAGAGAAAAACAAGGCCCTGTAGCCAGGAACCTTGAAGCTGTGCAAATGTCAGCAGGCACTGGTCATGCATCCAAAACACCATTGACAATCCGTTTAGAAGTATAGAAAATGTTTAAATATCATGACATTTGGAAGATATTAAGGAACAACTTATAGCAATAGTGTTAAGAACAGTTTAGGTAACAGACCAATAAGAACACAGGCTCCAGAATTCCCATGAAGGTTCTCTCCAGCCTGAAACTTGCCATATAATGTCTCAGGACAATTTGTTTTTACCAAATGAAAAAACACTTTTATAGGCAGCTCATGTTACAGAGGTTAAAATACAATAGAAACTGTGTATATAGGTTGGATTTCTAATATAGTCATTCACTTTAGATGAAACAGTGAAAAGACAGTAGTTCCTAACTACTCATGAGTAGTCAATGGAAAAAAAAACAAATCTCATGCTAATTACCATTAATGCAGTCAAGTGCAAAATACTCCCTAATGTCCATGGAAAAACAGATTCAGCTATTAGTGTAGTAGATCTGTGTATAATGGCAGATTGGTTCAATCTGTAACATTTTGCTGTCATGCCAGAATCACCAATTCAAGTGCCAAATCAGCAGTTGGACTTGTACCCATTAATAGGCTAGCGATGCCATAATTTGAAAGACACGTTAAATAAAGGTTCCTTCTGCCTTTTACTATGATGCTTGGGGGGAGGGAGAAGGTCAAAAGTCCCATAACACTGTTCAAAAGAAACTTCCCTGTATGCCAGATCTCACTATTCTAGGATGAATGCCATTGGCAATAAAAAAAGCACATCTTCATTTGCTAATAATTGCTTAGTAAAATTCTTTGACATATATGGAATATTAGAGCATGTGTGCACACACACACACACAGATACACACAAACACAACCCATCTGCATTTCTATTACTTTTACCCACACCAACCAAGCTTGACAGTACGTACTTAAGGATAGGCTGTCTGCCACCTTATAAAATTCTGGGTTTATCCCAAACCTTTATAGCTTAAAGACTTCTTTAAGGTACAGTCTGAGGTATGCAAACAAAATGAAAACTGCATACACTTTGCACAAATATCTCCTTGTCTATTATTGAAAAACATGTTCTTGCCTTTAAACCTTATGTAACTCGGGTGGTGGCCCAATAGTTGCCACCCCTGCCCAATATCAGGGATGCTGTGGTGAGAGTGGGGCAGGGCTTCCGGCCAGCACCAATTTACTTTTCAGCTGGCCCCTGCTCCCCACAGAGCAGCCCGTGGTCCCAAGAAGGTCTAACACTTAACTGATTTAACTATTCACACTTTATTTGCAAAACAAGAATAATAGGAAAGGTTGTTTACAGCCCTTGACTCAAGAACCACAGGTAGGGTAACTGGCAGCTTTCAGCCACTACTGAGATGCTACCACAAAGAAGCAAGGTGGTCACTCCCAGCAGCTCCAACAGGCTTCCCAATAAGTGACAGACTGCAACAGGTTAAGTTCTTCTGGTCTGCAGCAATCAAATTGTATCAAACCCCAACCCCACAAAGAGGCTGAAGGGTGACCCTCCATAGTAACCAAAAAGGCAAGCAACCAGCAACAGAGTGGGCTCCTGCAGCAATCAGCATGACCCAAGCACGAAGCTCAGGGACTCCATCCAATGACAATCAGCTGCAGAATAAGGGACAGGACTGAGTTCCCACTGAGACAGTCAGTGGCAGAGGGTCAGCAGCACAGGCAGCTCCCAGGGGTCATTGCTGTAAACCCCTGCTCCAGATGACTGGTCAGGCACCCCACACACCTCACTAGTCCCTCTCTGAGCACCGGCCTGTGCCCCAAGCTCCCGGGGGCCCTTGCTCTGCTGTTCCTCAGGATCCCATTGCCTTGCCTACTGCTGTCCAGCTTCCCCAGGGGAGGTGAGGGGTTTCCTCAACTCACCAGCCCAGCTCCCTGCTCTGGATAAGGATGCTGTCTGCACTCCTGGCCACTGCTTCTTCTCCGCAGTGGAGTGAGGGGCCAACTGCCAACCCTAGCCTCCGGGATGCATGGCAGATCTAGCACACTGTGATGGGGCCTTAGGGCACCAGCTCTCTGCCCCAAGCCCTGGGCACAGCTCTCTTTCTGCCGCAGGGCTGGAGGCATGGCCGACTGCCACTGCCACCTTCTCCCAGGGCCTTCGAGGCCCTTCAGAGGGGTCTCTCTGCTCCCTCTGCTGGGTCAGCTCACTCCAGCTCTTCTTAGGCCTCCTGCGTTGTTCCCTGGAGTCACTGTCAGCAGCACCCCCATGCTAATTCGGCTGCTGCTTTTATCCCCTCCTGCAGTCCCTCCCTGGCTTGTAAACCGGCCAACCAGGGCTCAGGGTGGCTGGCCCAAAGCCCCGGCCATCCCCCTTCCCTGCAAATGAGGGGATTAAAAACCCTTTCTTTTGATCGGCTTCTCCTTTTCCACAGGGCAGGGCAGGGCTCCCCTACTCCACCCTTGGGGTCACTCAGAGTTCACCGGCACTGGTTCTAGCCCAGGGTAAGTATCTCAAGCCAATCTGGTGAGCCCACATTGGCAGTCTGTTACACACACACACACACACACGGATTGTTTTGTTTTCCATACAGAGAATTTAATGTTATTCAAAAGAAATGTTGAACATGGGGATAATGGGCCTGATCCCAAACCCACTGGAGTCAACAGAAGTTTCTGCACTGATTTCAATGGGCTCTGGATCAGGTATCGGGGAAATGTATGTTCTGCCTGAGGCAATAGCTGTAGCATGGGAAGCAAGAGGTAAATATTTCTTTCACATTTTTTAACTTGTTGGATTTCTGATAAATGTTACAGAGTAAAGAAAGGTGGGGGAGAAGAAAGAAACATTTTCTTTGTTCAAAATGAAACACTTAATAAAACAGAGAATTAGATTCAGAGAAATTGGTTGATCCCGTTTAGCATATTATCTTCTCAAAAAGATAAAATGTTAAAAAAGATGGAGCTTACCAATAAATACCAGGATGAGACTAGTGCATCTTTGAGTGGAAACAACATGCCACAGAGTGTGTTCCATGAAGAACAGGTGTCACTTCGGTAGGGAGGCTTCATCATTTACTATTTTCAAAAAATAAACCAAATGATTCTGCAAGATCCTACCTAAATCAGTAGAATTCAAGAGAAGCATTCTCAAAGCATCCTAAAATGAAGTACTCAAGTGTGGTAATCCCTCCAGGTCTTGGAATATCAAGAATTGCCTGCAGGATACAGAGGCAGATTAAGGTGTACTGGCAAACACAACATTGGAGACCCCTTCCCCCTATGGGAGGTGGGCTGCAAGACAGGGAGAGGGGCTCTTTTATTGCTGGTGCTGGGAGGCTAGGTGGACCCTGCTGGGCTGTAGGGGGCACATGCCTACCTCTTCTCCCTGCTTCCCGTCTCCGCTACGGCCGAACATACACACACATATGCACACACAGAGACATGCACAGACACAGGCACACACTCTACTCTCTGCACATGGACACAGACACAAACATGCTCTCCTCACCCTGTTCAACATCTTCATCAGTGATTTGGATGAGGGGGTGCAAAGCACCCTGTTCAAGTTTGCTGATGACACCAAGATGTGGGGGGATGTGGGCACAATAGAGGGGAGCAACAGGCTACAGTTGGACCTAGATAGGTTACAAGGATGGGCAGAGGAGAATAGGATGGGGTTTAACACAGACAAGTGTAAGGTGATGCACCTGGGGAGGAACAATCGGCACCATACATACAGGCTGGGGAACTCCCCTCTTGTCAGCACGGAGGTGGAAAAGGATCTGGGAGTCATTATTGACTCCA
>NW_017728996.1:37048095-37055843 GCF_001723915.1 Gavialis gangeticus
GCTAGGGTCTGGAACCAACTTCCAAGGGAGGTGGTGCAGGCTCCTACCCTGGGGGTTTTTAAGAGGAGGTTGGATGACCACCTTACTGGGCTCTTCCTGCCATGGCAGGGGGTCGGACTAGATGATCTGCTCAGGTCCCTTCCGACCCTAGAAACTATGAATCTATGAACAGACATGCACAAACACGCACAGATGCACACAGACAGACTTTCCCCTCACAGGACCTCCCCCCTTCCCCACTCTCAATTACATGGAGGCAGTCCTCCCCCATGTCCCTGCCGCGAGCTGCCTGTTGCTCAGTCTGTCCCCTGTTACACTTACCTGCAGGGACTGCTGCCTGGCTGTCCCGTATGGCCACACAGATGCAGAGGGCAGGGCCAGGCTGAGCCAGGCCAAGAGCACCATGCCATGTCTCTGCAGGTGGGTGGCAGCACTGGGAGGGGTGGCTGCAGTGGGGCTAAGATGAATTTTGGGGAGCTATAGTCCCCAAGGCCCTCCCAGTGCTGCCACCCACAAAGGTGCATTGTTACGTGGCACTCCTGGCCCGGCCCGGCCTAGCCCTGACTGCCCCTCCCTGCTGGGTGGGGCACAGCTCTCCCAGCCTGGCTTGGTGCCCCCAGTCTGCCCCTCACCCCTGGCCTCCCCCCATGAGCTGGCTCTCCTGACCCAGCCCCAGATCCAGACCTGCCCCACCCAGTCTCATTAGTGGAGGGTTCCCGCTTCCATCTCCCAGAGAAGCGAACGAGGAAGCTGTAGTTTTAAACTTGGGGCCATTTTTGTCTCCCTAGTGGCTGAAAAAGATTGAAAAACCCAAACAAGTAAAGCAGTTCTGTAAGTTCCCTGGACTTGGGAGATATAAAGTATCTGCAGGTGGTCCAGCCAATCCAAGTCTGAGTCTAACAGGGAGATTCTGGGTTGTGAAAAACGAGAACAAGAAGTAAGAAAAAACAAGAGGACAACTTTCAAGTTCTGTGAGAATAAAAACATGTGGGGTCTGACTGATTCCCCTCTAATCCGATCCCATCAGACAAGTCACTTCTGCTTCAGACAAATGACTTCTACTTTACCTCAGGGCAAGAGTGGAATTAACTGTGAGTCTGTCTAAACTGCTGGGTAGGGCCATTTTAAATGATATTCAGGCTGCTTACAGATATGTAAAAAAACACCAATGCAACAGCTCTTTAATATAAGCTTGGTACACTCCCGTGCTGAGCCCAGCAAAGAGTCATCACATTAATTGGACTCCGTTTGCCCATAGTCTGTATAGATTGCGTGCTTTAGTGGGGCTTTTTGATGCTTTTATCTAATAGCTTATTGAATTAGATCAAATTTGCTTCAATCAAAATTGATTGAATCAGCTATTAGATAAAGGCACCAAACAGCCCCGCTGAAGCACCTAATCTGTACAGATGCTGTGAAGCCAGGTCCAGCCAACGCACTGCTTGTTCTGGTAAAGTGTGTGGGATTTTTTAAATGTCTGTAAACAGCCTCAGTGTGATGAGGATCCCAGTTTCGTTCTAAGAGCTTTCCTGGACTCTCAGATCTGAAGCCAAATCTCTCTTCCAGCTACTTGTTCCTTCCAGGTTTGTGCTAGAACCCTCCTGAGCACCACAAACCTGATGCCCAGAAAGCCCTCCAGCACCTATCCCACAAGCCCCTGTTCCGGACTTCTAGCCCTTCTGCAGACCAATGCCTGTTTCTAGTGCCTGCGACTAAAACCATGCCCAGAAGGAGGGAGAACCCACCTACACAGAAAGATCCTGAACAATGAGATGGCTTGCTGTGGGTCTCAAGCTAGGGTGTAGATTGAAGGAAGGCCAATTCTGGGGCTAGAACTGCCTGAAGATGATCTTCAGGTACAGATAGGTAGGGACCTACCCAAATTGAGGTGGCAGATGAATGATTTTGTGGACTGATCATGGTGCAGGCCACCATTTTTGTGATCTTTTCATGGCGAGCCCCTTCCCCACCTCCCTTCACTGCTGATTGGCCAAGGGACTCTGGCAGCCTCACTTGCCACTGATTGGCTGAAATCGCTGCCCTTCATGTGGTCCCACCATTCACTGGTGGAGAGGGGTGGGGCTGCACAAAAGGCAACCCTCTTGACCAATCAGTGGTGGAGGGAGGAGGGGGCAGCTGCCATATTAGCTGTTTCCCTTCATTCTGGCAGCTTCCTCCTGCTGGGTGGACTGAAAGGCTGGGCTGCAGCAGATGTTGGCTCCCACTGGGGAACCAGCATTTTATTTTTAATAAGGGTTTTTTTTCCCCAGTGATTCTGTGCAAAATTGTAGAAACCACCAGTTTCATGGAGTTTGCAGAAACCACCATTTTTCATGGTTTCCATGAAAACTGCAAAATCACCACGTAAGTGGCTCTCTACAGATAGGACCCTCAATGCCTCTTGTTTCACATGGAAAACATTCTCTGTTTCAGTTGAGGAACACAACTCACTTTGCACCTCATACATGGGCTCTTTCCATTCCCCCTGGTAGTGGACATGTGTGCACCCAGGCACCAGCATCTATTGTGGTGGTGCAGTAGAAAGAAAGTTAGGCTAGGGTGGGCATCTTGGTTGCAACAGCACATTGCAGAGAAAACACTCCCTGTAAAGTGCTGTATTCTTGCTTGGACACCTGGTCATGCTGCTTTGCTCTGTCAGACCTCCAATCAGGCTCTGGCTGCTTAGTGTTTTTATGACAGCTAAATTTTTTTACAGTCTTTATTGACAGCCAATTTTAGCTTGATTTTTTAATGAGTTAGTAAATTTACTGACAGTTGGCAACCCTGACCCAAGAGTCCCTCCTACCAGTAGCAGCAGGCAACTTGCTTACCTATACACCCTCTGATTTGCTCTCTTCCTCCTGGTCCCACATTGCTCTCTCTTTCAGCTGCCAAGGGAACCAGATTTAAGGGTCACTGTGCTGGAAAGCAGGGCATGTCACTGGATCTCTCCCACTATTTAGGCATGTAAACTAAATAGGATCTCACCCTAAATGTATAAGAAAGGTCACATAATTAAAACCCACAGGAAGTCAAAAAATACCCAAATTAAGCAGCTTTAGCTCAGCAATAGCATGCTTTTCTATTCTGATTTTTCTGGTTCAAGGCACTCTATGTGGTTCATGTCATAATATGTAACTTAGAGAACACAGAAGGTGTCTAATGCACCTGAATTAAAGCCACTATTTTTCTGAAGTGCTGAGCTTCTGTGCTTCCTGGCTTTTTTTAAATGTTTAATTATTCATCCTTAGTACTACATTGACAGATTTTGAATAGCTAACTGGCCACAATTATGTTTAAAACTTCTGGGCCACTATAAATTATCCTGAGTTATGCTGGGAAAAGAACAGGAAGAAAGAAATGCAGACCTATTTGGCTTACATCTGTTCTGCAGTTTACAAAGCCTTTGAAACCCCAAATCTGCACCTAGGTATCTTTTCCATGCAGGTAACAATGACATGAACAGATTTACATTAGCTTAAAAATCAGTGGAGAGGTAATCAGAATCATGCCTTTAGGCTTAAAGGCAACTTGTTGTCATTAAGAAAGATTATAGGACAGATTCTTGGCTAGTATAAACTGGGAGTCAATCCATTAATTTTGATGGACTGGAGAAGGGCAAACATAGTAGCATATTATCCTTAAAAAGAAAGGAAAGGAGGACCTGAGGAATTATGGACCAAACAGTCCTACTTCTATACTTGGAAAGGTATCTCAATATGTTATTAAACTATCAGTTTTTAATGGCTTGGAAGATAATAAAGTGATAAAAACCAGCCACCAATCATATGAAGTCAGTCCAGTTTTTGTCTTAGACAAGGTAACTAACCTAGCTGATGGAGGAAACAATATGTACATTGTAGCTTGACTTCCGTAAGTTGACAGTCCCACATGACAGTCTCAAAAGTGAACTGAAGAAATATGCAATGGGATAAGTTAATATATGCTGAGTGCACAGGCAGCTGAAGAGCCATACTCAAAGAGGAGTTTTCAACAGTTCTCTCATCCTGGCAGGACATATTAAGTGGAGTCTTGATCCCCTACATGGTCCAATTCTCAATATTTTAAAAAATATTCAATATTTTTGTCAGCAACTTGAATGGTGGAATACCAAGTATCCTTATACAATTTGAAGATGACACAAGCTGAATTAATTTTCTTACAATTTCAGCAGATTTGAGAAATTATATAAAATCAACAAGATTGAATTCTAAAAACAAGTGCATGTTTCTATGCCTAGGAAGGAAAAATCAATGCACAAATATAAAATAGGGAATGACTGGCTAGGCAGAAGCACTCCACAAAAAGATCCTGGACTTCACAGGACCATAAGACCAAGGACGAGTCTGTTGACTCATGTAATGCTCTCCTGAAAAAGGTGAAGGTTATTTCAGGACTTATTAACAGTAATGTTGTATGGAAGAGGACACGTACTTATACTACTCTGCTCAGCCCTGTTGACATCTGTTGAATTTGGGACATCACACTTTGAGAGATGTGTGAAGGTTGAAGAAAATTATTTTGTTTAATCTAACAAAGGGAAGGCAGATAACTCTTCACCTCTGTTAAATATTATTATAAAGAAGACAGTGATCAGTTGTTCTCCTGCCCACTGAAGGTGGGAAAAGAAGAACATGCTTACTTTGCAACAAATGGGATTTAGGCTAGACATTAGGAAAAACCTTTCCTGAATAAGGATAGTTAAGCAGTGGAACTAGCCAGATAGGGAGGTGACAAAATATCAATCATTGGAGGTTTTAAAGAACAAGTTAGACAAATACATACTCCTGCCACAGAGCAGGATCCTAACCTTTGCAATTAAGCTGTATATATTAATATTTGTTCAAACAAAGAAGGAAAAACTTCCTTTTGTAGATCTTGCTGAAATGTTAAGTGCTTACATGTGTGTGAGGAACATACTGTCCTAGGTAATCAGAGAATAGGGACTAAAATGAGCAAGATGCATAAAACTGAGACTCACTACTGCATGGCGGTGGGGAGGGAGGGGGTGTTACTCCAGAATCTTGTAGCTCGTTCTGCTATTAACAATTGTGTATAATCCCCTCACATACTTTTCCCCAACTCTCATCTCTTGGAGCCAATCTCTCTTTTGTTTCTTCATACAGCAGGCCATTGGGAGAGGCTGGGGTTCCCTCTCTGGGTTCTTCCTCCAATTTTGGTGGTTTCATTTTTCTCTCAGTCCATCACCCTGCTGTTTATTCCCTTCCCTAACCCCCTTCCCTCTTTTTGACCTTTGACTCCGGGTAACCAAGAGACAGGGCCACTCACTAGACCTGTCACTAGACCTCTCTCCACTAAACACTGCTACCCATCCCTGACTGAAATGGCAGTGAGACCTAGTGGATCAGCACTAATGAGGCTTGAGTTTTATTCCTGGTTTAGTAACTGGCCTTCTGGGTGACCACAGGAAAGTAAATTAAATGCTCCATGCCTTTGTTTTCCCCCATCTGTAAGATAGGGAAAATGACACGGACCTCCTTTTAAAAGTGTTGTGAGAACTAATGACAAAAGGTGTTACGCGAGACTTAGGTATTATTGGTGGTGGCAGTGTTGTTCCCATATTTACAATCCCCACATAATTTCCAGTGGCCTATAGCCAATCAAAATCCAAAATCTGTCCCTAGCTAAAAACTAATCTCCAGTGCAGTGCTTCTTAGCATGAAAATGTTCTTGAAAGAAGACCCAGTAAAGTCTCTGTCTCACAATTAATCAGTGTCCAGGCTAGAGGAGATTCTTGGAAAATTATTATTATTATTATACAGTTTTTTACTGGTCACCTGTTAAGTATAACTAGAAATGAATCAGACAGTGAATTCCCAGGCCACCCCAGAATGTCTCAGCTATTAAGGTTGCTTTCACTAAAATAAAGATGATTGTTAAAATTTTCCAACAGAACAAAATGTACAACTCAAGCACCATTCATATTGTACATCAATCAATCAATCAAGACTGTGATTTGCAGCAAATGTATTTTTTTCCTATCCGACTCCCCACAGAGCAATTGCTAGCTTCTCTAGTCAGCTTGCTGGCCTATATACTTACCGAGTAATGTCTCCGTCCTTAAAATTCAGTGCTGAGTTGAGTTTGTATCCAGCTATTGTCTGGGAGTGAATGACTGCAAATGTTCAGTGCATGGCTAATTAGAAGTTCTGCTTGGTTCTGCAAAATGAAAAAAAATCCTCCTTTTTGCTGATACAGCAAGTAACCCTGAGAAAAGACGAGTGATAGCAAAGAGTAGAGGGTGAAGAACAAAAGGGATATTTCATTTTGTGAGTGAAGCCTTAACATCTACACTCAGGTCTACACCAGGATGACTATGGCGAAGGAAGAGCTTGGAAATAGGGCACACATGCACTAAGTAAAAAAAGTGTTGTCTATTTCAGAAAATATTCAGGAAGGAGTGGGCACCTGGTTTCATATTTCACTAGTTTGACTCTTACAAATACTTTTACTGGGCACATCTACACATGTAATTATGGCACCTGAATAAACAACAGAGCTTATTGCTCCAGAGTTAATTGCTCCTGGGTGTGCTGTTTGAACATGCGTCTGGGAGCAATTAACTCCGGATCAAAAAGCTCCACAGTTTATTCCGTTTACTCACCCTTCCATCATTACATTGCTGGGGCATGGGGGACTTGCTGGTGCTATTAGCTCTACTTCTGTAAGGCATGAGGATGACCACAAGTTCTCCATGGACTTGACTCCTTAATACAGAGGTTGAGAGACTGGTGGAGGTAGCTTTCAAGGGTCACTCACTTGTGTCATCAAAAAGAGATATCACTCATAGAAAACTGGGTGGTTTTGTGACCCTATGTCCCCTTTCTGCTACAAAGAAAGAAATGCTTCATGTTGATATTTAGATCACCCTGACTGAATATTTCAGCTCACAACTCATTTTGATGAAGGGGAAATTTGCACCTCTTTGAGCTGTTATTGCAGGCTCTCTACAGACTCATCTCTGCACAGGTTATGCTCAGTTCACATTTTTGAGGTTTTCTTTATCAACATAACAGCTAAAGACTTACTCTTTAAAAAAAAGAAATATAATGTTAGCTGAGTTTGTGGCAAGCAAGATAAAAGCCTTGGGGAGTTGCCTGAATGTGGGCCTCCTGCTCATTTCAAGGCCAGATAACAGGGTAGGAAAGGCGTAAGGGAGGTAAAGAAAAGTAGAAGTTCTCAGTAACCGTTTCTATGCACAGGTTTTAGAGGAAATGTTCCAGAGTTACACTATTACTTCTATGCTAGTAACGACAGGTGCAGACAACTGAACCATTCCCTATTTTCACTGATTGGGAACCAGTTCAGAACTGGGAACACTACTACCTCCAGTGCTAGTAGCAGCAAAAGCACCAGTATTGCCTGCATTTTTTTCTGTATGTCATTTGACCAAACAAAAGATCTAGATGACAGACTAAAGGCAAAGCAGCTAGTCTGTACCAAGGCTCACACAAGCTGATTCTACCAGGACTACAGTAATGGGGATGTAGCCTCAGCATAGACAAAGTCAGTTAGAAGTAGCAATAACATATCTGAAGTAAATGGATGTAGTCCTCATTTTTCACCCCATTCCCTGTTCCATGCTGGCATGTTATGGAGCAGGATGATGGCTAGAGTATAGCTAGTTGCAGGAAAGGCACAAACTTAATTGGTGCATTTACATCAGACACTTACTACGCATTAGCCTAATAACACTGCGCAGTAGCGTGTTGTTTAAAAACTGATAA
>NW_017728996.1:37060843-37074795 GCF_001723915.1 Gavialis gangeticus
CAGTGCTCTTAGGCTAATGCGCAGTAAGTGTCACAAAATAACCATGCGCTGCTGCTACTGTGCATTAACTCTAGTTACTGTGCATTTAGTTAGTACTTCATTAAGCAAGTACTAAACTAAATATGCAGTAACTAAAGTGCATTAATGAACGTCTAGACGTGCCCACTGTTACTCAGAGATAAGGAAAAAAAACAATGGAGTTAATAGCAGTTAAATGCTTAGTGTTTGAAATTTCCAAAAGAGTGAAATGGAAACACCTACATCATCTTGCAAGGGCTACCCCATGCCTCAAGATGAAAACATACATCTCTTTATTCTGGTTAAACAATACTACAGATTTTTGACTACATGTCAGGGCTCCTGGCCAGACCACATTGAAATATAATGCAAGTAGTTGTTGATGGGAATATAAAAAAAATCAATCAAAATAAATGGCCAAGAATGTTTGAACCTGTTTGATCTACAGCCTAAAGCTCAGATTCTGCCAGAGAAAATACATTTACATTTTTTAAAAGGTCTGGGAGAAGGATAATGGAGTAGCAGTTCTTTTTTTTTTGTAAAATAAATGGTCCCATTTAATAGAACTTTTGGACCAGTTTGGAGGCTCATTGCATGTTCATGTCTCTGGCTTTCCATGACATCTAATGTTAATTCAGTAATCAAAAAATCTGTTCTGAGAGACACTGATTCTAGCCTTCCAACTGCGCTGGTTCTGTAGGCTAGCGACTGCAATAGAGAATAATCCACATGGAGACCCCCAAAGAATGATGGATCCCCTTTATAAGGGAAAAAGACATCGGAGCTCTATTGTCAGTAGGGCAGATGATTATCACCTCTGACAGCCATAAAACTTCAACCCAGGTCTGCCTTGGGATACAATTTCCACTAAAGACACTATATTCTGCTAGCCTAATCCCCAATGAGTGAATACTAAATTATTCTGGAAGCAGTCCCAATAGGGGACAATTTGGCATTATTATTGGATTATTTAAAATCCTAAATGGTCTAGGCTTCATATATCTGAGGGACTGCCTTGTTCTTTATGCTCTACCATGATCCCTAAACTCAACCAAGAGCAACCTTTGGCAAGTACCATCAGTGCACCAAGTTCACTTGGTAGCAGGTCATTGCAATGACACGTAGCAAGTCACTCTCAGTAGTTGCTGCTCAGCTCTCCCTTCAGGCCTACCAAGTTTAGGCAGCATCTGAAGTGCAATAAGATACTCCTACTTGGGCAGATGTTTAACAAGCAAAACTAAACTGGGACCCTGTTTAGGGAGTTTTAGTTTCATATCTTTTTTAAGATTCCACCTACTTTTATAAATTATTTTGTCTCTTGTTGTTAGCTACTTAAGCTAGTATTGGGAAGGGTAACTTATAAATCTAATAAATAAGACAGTCAACATAAGAGAATACATGGGAGTTGCTTTTTTGTACCTGGACAGATATTGTTGAAAATACCTTTTAAAAAGATACAAACCCTGAAATGCATAAATCTGAGAGTAAGGAAATAAAGTAGCGGCTTATGTTTATATGAAGCAGTAAATACTTTGATTTTCATAAGATGTAATAATTCCTGGAACCATTACACGTTAGTTGGAAATAAAATAAACAATATAGTTTGTTGTCTGATAGTCTTACATAGCAACTCTAAGTCATAAGGCTGAGCATGGCTAGTGATCTGGTTTGCAGGATCTCTTTCTTGTTAGCCGTTCTGCCTTTCTCTGGTTAATGTAATAGAGAACATCCACCAGTGCGCTGAAGCACTGTTCTAAAGTTGGCATAAGTATCCAATTTTAACACACTGTTGGAAGAACAACCAAAGAGCGTTGTGAAGGGGGGGAGGGGACTTTCATATTAGAAAGAATATAGTTTATACCAATGCTCCAGGTCTCCCATCTGACCATCTCTGTACTGGGGAGAAACTCGGAAAAAGCTAACATAACTCACCTTAGCAATCCGGATGTCTTTTCAACTGAATTATTCTCCTGGGAGTAGATGCAGTAATCCATGACTTTACACAGCTCCTGTACTATAACATGTACTGCAGGTTTTCAGATTAGGGCCACTATTTCTAGATTTTAAACAATTTGCTCATTAAACAGACTGTATTTCTGAAATACGGAAGCCTGTGTTAATCCTCCATGAATCCCAGGATATTTTAGGGTATTTTTCATTTTCTCCTTCTTTTCATCTGGTAAATTTGGTACCATCTATGACTGCTTTCTAATGATCTGGCAGCACCAAGTTGCTGGACACCCAGCTTCACTAGCACATTATACCATACATGGAAATATCATCCAAAAAGTGCAAAATATCAGCCTATTCTGGACTCTCTGACACTCCGGCCTCTTTACAGTACAAGGAACCTAGTAATTTTACTTTGTCTTAAAAAAGCTTCAGTTAAACAGCACGTGAAATCTTAAACAAAATTATTATATTTTTCCAGGAGGCAGCTTGAAATTTCCTGAGAAACACTTGTGAAATTTCTGCCTGGCAATTCACAACTTAAGCTTTTGTAAAACTTGTTTTGATTGGAAGATTTAATTCCATTCTGTCTTCAAGATTTAAGAAAAGAATGAATTGACCTTATTGGCCCACCATCAATGGGTAACGTACAAAGAGGACATCAGATCAGTCTTGCAGAGTGCTAGAAGCTAGAGGATTCATTTTTCTCCAGGGTTGTTCTTTCTCAACAGATGCAGTTTGTCCTGGTGGAGGTAATGATCACAGTTTACAGTGCTGTGTTTGTCGCCAGACAGATGACACGCTGTTGTGGTTGAATGAAACAGACATTATAACTTTACAAGCTCCACCTTTCTCTGATTTAAGACTGATGCCATCAAACAATGCTACAGGGGAAGAAAGTCAAACAGTGTCTTACTGCAGTGTCAAGCTGCTTTAGCTGCAGATGAAATCAAGCTTAGCTGGTAGGGCAGTCATGTTTATTTCTAGAAGACTGAATTATAAAGAGTTCCTTCAGAAAAAATACATGACCTGGCTTTAAATACATCACAGAACAGTCCATGAAAGGTTATGGAAACAAGCCTGTAGTAGAGCTTTGCCCAAAAATAGGTAAAAATTTCAGTTAAGGTATTGATGAAATCATTTTTAATTGAGCTGCTGATAGCATACTTAAAGATTTACAATATTATAGCTGTATAATAAATTGCCATAAAAATTAAAACACTGCAAGACTAAACACAAGGACCTGGCACCCCCATTTCAGGTTTTCAAATGTTTCAGATTGAAGATTGTCCAGTGAATTGAATTTTGAAGCAAAAAGGACTGAGTTAAAAAAAATACAATACTGGTGTGAAGAGAATCCATAGTACAAAATTTCCTACCTAAATCAAATAGAGCTTCAAAGTAACGTTAAATATTTCGCACGTTATACCAAATGTGCACATAAAGTGCTGTATTCCATGGCATTTCTTATACATATACAGTAACAAGGGATCAGTACAAGGACAGAGGCATGAATCCTACCTAGCCTGTACTTTAGACGGATGCCAAAAAATCCAGGTTATACTTTACCTGTGACTGTTACAGGTGAAAATGTTAAACTCTATTAGTGGCAGGCAAATAATCTCATCTGCTGATTCACTTGAAATAAGAAGCAATCAAAAATGAAACTCTCAGTGCACCTCCCTCCACAACAGGATAGCGCCAGGAAAAATACCACTGTAAGGACATGTGCTATAATCATTTCATTCAGCACTGACACAACTCCCCTTTCTCTAGCATTCATTCTCTAGTCCCCCCCAGGCAGTACAGCTATGCTGCTCCACATGTGTGCCAGCAGTATCATTGTAGTTATAGGGATTTGTAAAAGAATAAAGTTGACTAGTCACCTATCACTGGCCAAACCCCTGACACTGCAAGCAACCTCAGTCTAGTTTGCTTTAAGAAAATAAAATAAATTGAAGCTTGGAAGCAAGTGTTAGGAGCCTCATGGAAAAGCTAGACAATAGCAAGAGCCTGTAAGAGGGAACAAAGCAGGAGAAGGGTAGAAGGATGTGGCTCCCCTAGACAATTCTCACACTTCTAAAAATACACAAGGCTGCCACATGCTCCATACCTTTCCAGAACACTATAAATGCTGCATATGGTACAGACAGAACCTGGCTTAACACCTTTGTCAGTTTGCACCAGATACATAGTTCAGATAACCTGGACATTTTTCCCCTTCCCGTTATTAAACTTAAAACTCCACAGGGATCGTCCCCCCTTCAAAGCAATGCCTCCTGCCCCATGTCATAATGAACTGTACTTCAAGCACCCACTCTAAGTCGGCTCTGACACATGACCTCTGTGACAAAGTTGTCTCCTTTTTCACTAAACTGCATCTCTTAGTAGTGAGTGCAGAGCAGTTCATTAAACTTGTGTTCTACTACTAGAAAAATACTTTTCAATTTAATTATTTCATTTCATCCTGGAGGTTCCAAAAGCAAGCACTTTACAGGCAATACATAATATAGGAATGCTGCCTGCCTGCACCAGTTATGCTATACTGGTTTTTCACAGTTGGAAACTATAGAATATCATCACCAGCTGAAAGCACAACTTGTTTTAGATGGACAAAAGGCATTGACCAAACTTGGAATTGCTAAAGGACTCAGTCACATAATACAATGAAACCAGAAGATGGTGTATGGCAGCAGTGTCTGCTGGCTCAATGCTGAGTCAGAAGGAAGAGAATCACCAGTATTACCTCTTTCAATAACTCAGATTTCCTTTGAGTGCCCCTCTCCAACTATGTGCAAGGCCTAGCCACATTTAGCTAATCTGATCACAAGTTCTGATCACAGTATATGGGAGAGCTGTAGGAGCCTTTTAATTTCTAAGAAAGTGATCATCATCCAGGGTGCTGTGGTACTCTAGCATGCCTTGAGATCCTTTCAGGGGTGCCATGCAATGTTAGCTCTGTTAGGTGTGCAAATGTGATTCGCAATATAAATCTAGATTCCAACTAGGAATCCATAGCATTAAAACCATTCTGTCCTGGTGTGGTGTGCTGTAGTCAAAACAAATGAAAACTAGGACCTGGCATTTTCTGAGAGGTGTCTTGCATCTAAAAAGGTTGAAAACCACTGTTATAAGGTCTTTAACTCACCTGACAGTATACCTTTAAAAGATAGTAATTAATTTCTAATTCCTTATTGCTATTGCAGAATACACATAAAGAACTTGCCCCTAAAAGTTACTGTCAATTAAGAAAATACCGGTACTATTTGAAGTGAGACATTCTTTGCAGATGGAAGTAATGTCAAAACACAAGAAAAAGTACTTTAGACATGTACAGATTAGACCCTGTATACTCAGTGCACTTTACACACATTCATTACAGCTTACAATACAGCTATGAACTAGGTATTACTGTATTTATTCAAATAAAAGACAAGGATTTCTCCTCAATTGCCATGGAGGGAAAAGCCCACCGCCCTATAATCAGCAACAAGGAAATCTCATTAAATACACTATCATTAAAATGCTTCCAAAAACAGCATGTGGTCAGCAACAGAAACCAGTTATGAAGTCAATTAAATTCAGCCAACACTGAGCATGACTATAAAACATGTGGCCTGCGTTGGGCAAATATGCTGATGAGAACCTACCACAAAAAATAGGTTAGTGTAGCCCATTTGAATAAGACTTATGGTAGCATCCAATAAACGCAGTCCCCCTCACCACTGGCTCTTTTTCAAGTCACGGTGAACCATGACATTGTATCCAGCTGACTCAGAATCCTTCTGTTGACCCCTCCCAGCCTGACACGTGATTAATGCTGTAAGTGGGTGGCTAATTAGCACATATATCCTTTTTTTGGGGCGGGGGGGAGGGAGGGGCATATCTGGAGTATACAGACACATAGTGACCAGTGCTGAGCTGTGGGGTCACCATGACTTGAAATGCTGTCGATTGTGGCAGGGCCCAGCCCAGTGAACTATGTGGTAAATTGTAAGCCTTTGGCTTTGAACTAATATCATGCATAGTTTGTACTAAACGTATGTAGATACAAAAATGCTGCTTAAAAGTAATTTTATATGTAGTAAAAACTATGCATGATATTAGTCCAAAGTCAAAGGCTCATGATTTACCACACAGTTCA
This sequence comes from Gavialis gangeticus, assembly GCF_001723915.1. NCBI lineage: Eukaryota > Metazoa > Chordata > Crocodylia > Gavialidae > Gavialis > Gavialis gangeticus. Next base: position 37,066,956 of record NW_017728996.1, read on the forward strand.
TTAAGCTAGGACCCACCATAGTCAACAGCATTTCAAGACAAACCTACAATAATTAGATTCAATGACTGGAAAATTAGAATAAATGTATATAGACTCTAATTAATGGGGGAGTCGTCTTATAATCAGGGTTGTCTTGCATGCAAGGAAATACAATATTACATCCACTTCAGAGGGGGGTAAACTGAGCCCATACGGGTTAAATAATTTGTCTAAAAGTACACGCTCTGATTGACAAACCTCTGTTTTGACAATAAGATGACATACAAGGCAGTATTTTCTAAACTATGTGCCACAGTAAATGCAATTAACAATTAGAGAGGAAAGATGCAAGCCCCAATGGCCACATGTGCTTCTCTCACATTTGAAAATAGGACTTAGAAACCAACCTGTAATTGAGCAAATACTGGCTTGCTCTAAGTTGGACCAGCTGTGTTAGATCTGACAAGCAGGCAAATCATACAGAAGAGGGTTGCATCTAAGAGTAGTAGAAGAAAGTTTTTCCATGTCCATTAGAGACCGTGGGTGAAATCCTAACTATGAGAGTCAATTTTGCAATTGACTTCATTAAGACTAGGGTTCTACTTCATGACAGCTGTTTAAGGGTTACTTTGTGACTGGGGATGCCAAGTGATCATTTAAAACAAATGCAAACTACTTTCTAAGGTCTTTTGAGGCATTTTAATTTGCATTAAACCTTCTGAGGAGGCATTTGTGCAAGAACCAGGTGACAACTATAAACTAAACTAACAAATGGAAGATGGTTATAGAGTGTGTCAACAGTGCAGCTATGGAAATTATCCTTTGGCTCACAAAAACTGTGTTACCTTCAAGAAGAGACTGGATAGTCACCTTGCTGCGGTCATCTGACCCCCACTGTCTTTCCTGCCTGGTGCAGGGGGCTGGACCTGATGATCATCTGAGGTCCCTTCCAGCCCCTTACAATCTATGAATCTACCACAATTTCAGCCTGCAAACACATTGAATAATATTAGAATTAATGTCCTGTACAGCAGATGAACGTCATGTTCCCCCGGAGGCTGGGGGGGGCACAGCAACCATCCATAGGTGGCAGTGGTGGTGTCGGTGGTGGAAGGTGTGATGGCAGCGAGCGGGGAGCTCCCTCAGGCAGTCACGGCGGTATTGCCAGCAGGGGCCGGCTAAGTGCGGAGCTCCTGCAGGTGGCTATAGCGGTGTCAATGGCAGGCAGGGGGGCGGGGGATGAGTGGCAGCAGCCTGCAGGCACCACCGGTGGTGCTTTTCACAGCAGGTGCACCGCCAATCTCACGGAGCGCATGTTCACCTGCGTGCACCCCTACACATTCCCAATGGTACAGCAGCACCTTTGAGTATTACTCTGGGTATCCCAGTGTGCATTGCAATGGAACAAAGATATAACTATGTTACAATATTAAAAATCTGCATTGAAGCTTTCAGTGGCTGATGCTGTTGTTCTTTTCTTTAGTTTTGTTTTTAAATATAGAAAACATTTATGTTCTGTACATTTTCAGTTTCAGCTGCGAGGTTTTTTTTTTCCAAACAAAGTATATGGAACCTCTGATTCCATATATCATCACATGCTGCTTGTTTGATTAATTTTTTCCTTCTAATGTCAGCTACTTTGCATTTTGTCATCCAAGTTATAACAACAATTCATGGCAAAACTTCCTTTTTATAGTTCTCTGTTTTTCAGGGCAGGGCTTGTCAAAATTTCCATTAATCAACGTGAATAAGCTAGAAATAAAAGGCCTGTTTTGCGGGAGCACCAATAGAACCCACTGTACTAAAAGATACCTGAGATTATGCTGAGGTTCTGCTTAGATGACAGTTTCACCCTTTTAAATCACAGGTTTAAAATAAATAAATAAATCCTAAGGCTATCGATCTTAATAAAAGCACTCCCATTAACTTACAGAGTTTTGGATCAGACCCAAAATAAATACACAGTAGCTATAACAGACCCCAACCCCTGCAAGCATGTCAACTCAATGGGAAAATTCATGCACTGCTTAAAGTTAAATAGGTGCTTAAGTGTTTTGTTGGGTCAGGGCCACACTGTTCTGGTGGACCTATGCAGCGCCTGCTTTGCACTTGTAAGTCTAGACAAATCACGCATAAAGCCTGAAGAAACACAGAATCATGCATCAGAGATAAGAAACTGTGGACCTGGTTTCCTAAATGAAAACAGAATAAAATGCAAATCTTTTGAATGTACTGATTTCCTCTTCAGTGCTCTACTTGTGCTTGCAACAATGGAGATAATGCTGTGCTCTTGAAAAAGAAAAGAAGCTCTAACTGTGAAATATGGCATCCGATGATGCTGCTCTGTTAAGTCAATCTTACAATAAGAGCAAGGTAAACAGTGCAAGCAAGGAGTATAAATTAGGTCTCTGCAGACACAGTAAAAATGTTTATTGTCTTATTCTTGTTAGTTCTAACAGTTTAATGTGTAAAACCTATAGTGGTCAAAACATGATAGCACTGACTCTGCACAGGTAGATTTTCTTCATAAACATGCCTGCCAAGGGGCACTACAATCATGTCAGAAGGTGTTTCCAAGCTCATATTTTTAAGTTGGCAGTTATATGATTCACCTTATGTTCTGTGGGCCATAGTTCCTGTGAAATCATGCAGAAAACAGAGGTCACACTCATGATTCAGCCAGTGACACGGTGTCTGTGCCTTCCTTAGTCCTTTTCTCCAACACCCATGTCCCTCAAGTTGGCAAGCCAGCTCCCATCTTGTAGAAAATGCAAATTCACATTCACTGAGAAAAATCCCATTTTATAGTAACAATTGAATGTGATCTATGACTCCCTGAGGATTCTGGTCTATGGACCTACACACACAAGCTTCATAATCCTTGAGTGACCTGGACAGCCCTGCAATGTTTATTTTACTCAAAAAAGATAGTTGTTTGAAGTTTCTTGTTTCTTGTTGATCAGTAATAAATTAGTGGCTTGAAGAAAACTATATTCAGTCCTGTTTTTTTCATTACTTTTAAAATCCTTGTTTATCTCATTGGGAAAGGCAAAAATTATAGGATGATAGATTGGGGTACACATCTATAGGCTACAGTTTAATGCCTGCTGCTACAGATAAAGGGGAGCTCAAATGTTAGCTAAGAAGTCTGAATCTATACTATTTTAATATACTACCTAAGCAGCCAAAATGATCCATTATTGGAAGTCAGACCTTCTCTATATGCTGTCATGGTTTGTTTCTCTGAGTGTAAATTACATTAATACCATAAAGTTACTTGCATACCCAAATAGGATGTCTAGACTATGTGAGTATATACAAGTAATGCAAACATAACATTCATAGGCACAATTTCTCCACCACTGTAGTTTGAATTAACTTTACCATCACTGGTCTAATGGTATATTATAAATAGATGGAAACCATATGTGATTCTGGGCTATCCTCCCTTGTGCTTAAGTGTTAAAGGCATGGTATTACCCACAGAAAGGCTTTTTGTTATACTGATCCTCATAAAGGTACAGTTCTCACAGCTTTGAAAAAGTTAGTACTGTTTACATAATCCATGTGTAGTGTTCCAGAAAGAGAATGAGTTTGTTTATGATGTGTTCAGTGTTCATATGAAGCCCCAGATGTGTTAGGTGTAAAATGAAGTGTTGGTAATGGACCAGCATTTCACCTTTGGGATGCCCATATTAAATCAAGCTAAACTGGAGGGACTATTTTGTTTGAAACATAAAAGCTATCACATTTATAGATGTAGTAATTTACTGAGTGCTGGTAAAATACATCTGTAATTACATCTTGATTGACTGAGGATACACAATACGTAATAAGGGTAAAGATCACATACAAAACTAATTTTTCCTTAACATAAACAGGAGGAGGGGGGCTATGAGGTAGGGGAGAACATGGGTGGATCTAGGATTTTGAAAAGGGGAGTGCAGATCATGTAGCGCATTGTCACAAATAGCAACACATTTGTCTTCAGTTAAACAGAAACTAGATGCTTTACTAATATGCTAGGGATCTATGCTATATTATTCAGTTTAAGATCAAAGCAAAAAACAAACATAAATTTATTGCAATGTGCACTAATTTCCTAGTTGATATATTGTTTAAAAAATACAAAAACTGGCCAAAATAATAGTCAAAAGTCCTGTTATTATAGTTAAATGCGTCTCTTATTCAGATTCATAAAACAAAATCTCTCCTTCTTGAGTGTTTTGACAGTGCCTCCAATATTTCACTGTCAGTCACATTTCTCACGAGGAGGGTAGTAAAGCATTGAAATAGGATGCCCAGAGAGGTGGTGGACTCTCCATCCTTGGAGGTTTTTAACCTAGCTAGACAAAGCTTTGGCTGGGATGATACAGTTGGGGGGTGGTCCTGTTTTGGGCAGAGGGCTGGACTAGATGATTTCCTGAAGTTTCTTCCAGCCCTACTTTTCCATGATTCTACGACTGACTACACCTAAGTTAATATTACTATATCAGAGTTAAGTTTTTTAGCTAGAGCTAAAAACAGTTTGCAGGGCTGTGAAACAGAAGAGAAACATTACCAGGAATGGCTAACAGACAACAGAATTACAGGAAAAAGGTCAGTTTGAAAGGTTAACAGAACATAAAGACAGTTAAAAAGGAGAGAGGCCTGTTAACACGTGTATAGTGAAGAAAGATTAGCAGGAATCAGGTAGTTTATAATGAGTCAAGGGACTCCTCTCAGGGCTGCCTGAACAGAAATGCCAGTGCCACTGTCAGGCAATTGGTTTTAAAGTTGAGGCCAACCAAGAGTCAAAAGAGATTGTGACTGCACCACTGCACACCCCTCTCTTCGCCCTCTCCCCCCGCCCTGATCTGCCCCCTGGGCAAGAACCAAAGGATAAGCAAACCAAGCAGGATTAAGCCCTGTTGCAATTCTGTTAACTAAACCATGTGGTCACACCAGAAATTAACTTGATCCCACACTATTGGCAGAAGCTTTTTCACTGCACCTAACCAGTCAATATTCAAAACTTAAGGCACTGGGAGGCCTTAAATCAATGTAGATGCAGGCAGTCCCAATGTCTTGTATGGAGGCATTTCTCATCTGTGCTCATAATGTTAACATCTTACTACGGAATTCTAACTTGAGTCATTGAAATGTTTAATCAACCAAGACGTTTCAGTCTGCAATATTTGGAGGTTCCTTTACAACCAGCAAAAATACAATACCCAGTGAGAAAATGATTGTTTTCCCCTTAAACATCCCTCTTTTGAGAGGAGGGGAGAGGGGGGAGCTTTCTGATCCATTACACTACAAGTGGTGGAGTCCATTCAACCCATACTATAAAAAATCATCACCACCTAAAAATAAAACATTTTCAATTAAACTGAACTCCAAGATTAAGCATAAGTTACCCAATAATGGAACAGAAACACACTCATAGATCCTATTAATCCAATCAAAACAATCTCCTACCACTCCATTTTGACCACTTCCACTGAGCTGCTCTTAAGTGCTCTACACACCAGTTCTTCAAACAACTAAAGTAGTGACAAGTTAAACAGCAAATACCTTGCTTTATTTTATGAGCTAGTTAGCTAAAAATATTTCAGTTTTGTGCAGCTATAGCAGGAAGAAGCAATGGTATCTGCCATTTTGATGACAACCGCATCTGATGAAAAATATAAACAATGAATACTTAGTTACTCTTGGTATTTGTAGTATACATCCTATGTTTAAAGACTCAATGTATTTTGCTCAGCATCCTAGGTATAACCCCCTCTATAGGAGTCAAGCATTTTAAGGGCTCAGGGGATTTTTATTATGAAAACGTGAGTATACTTACAACTGTAAGCCAAGATGCTTCAGAATTATATCAGAGACTTGAATAGGAATTGGATCACGGAGTTGAGCTGTTTCAAGATACAAATCTAAACCCATTGTCCTGGCAAGTGAAGCAGTTTTACTTACTTTAGTGGACATATATGAGAGAGTGAGCGAGCCCGTGCCAAAGTCAGAAGCAGCTACCCTAGACCCACAGTCCCAAAGGACCTGGCTGAAACCCTTCATACCCAGGTGTTTCTGGAGGGGAGGAGCTGGGAACTCAAACCACAGCATAAAGAGGAGCCCGGAGCAGGCAGGAGGGGAGAGCGCAGGACCAGAAGCGAAGGAGCTGGGCCAGGCCGAACAACACTGGAGAAATCTCTGAGAGCCACATGGAGGGCTGGCAGGAGGCTTCTTCAGAGAAGGAACTCCCCAGAGAAGCTCTAGAGGAAGGTACGGTGGACTGGGAGGGTCAGGAACTGCCTGCGATCTCCTCAGCAGCCGGCAGAGCCTGACAGAGAAAAAGGTACCGTAAAGACTCTAATAGAAGGGCACCGTTAAAGCCTGGTACTGTAGTGACCCTAAAAGGGGTACAAGAAAAAATTATAAGTGATGACCTCAGTGAGATGAGGGTACTGTGATGCGCGAGCCTATAGACATGCACAGGGGAAGGAGGGAGTAGTCACACTGACATTTTGTTTGTTTATTGCCAAAAGCTGGGCGACAATCCTCCAAGACAGGAGGCGTGGGTCCCTTTAATTTTTTTTGTTAAGGTAAAGGCCCCGGGGGAGGAACCCGGCGGCTGAATACAAACCCGAGGACGTCTAGACAACCGGTGGACTGGGCAAGGGTGTAGGTGGTGGAGCCCTCAGTATCATAGGACAGCAGATGATGACTAGACGGAACTACCCATCCACGTACTGAACCATCTTCCTATAAACACCAAAGACATGGCAAGTGAGAGCATGGGTGTGTGAATCTCTGTCTAAGACTCATCCCTTATTTCAGCCGGTGGGCTGAGGTCCTACGAAAACATGCATCTAGATCAGCTGTCTATATCTGTGCATAGTTCTTGGAAGGAGGAGAAAACAAAGGAAAAGGTCACAAGGATGCTTGGGACTACCCAGTTGGCCACTCGACAACATAAATAAAATCTCTTCCCAGTACTTTTCTCCACAAAGCTGGCCAGATAATCTTGTGTTTTGCTTCACATGAATCACCCCTCTCTTTGTTCTATAGAGACCATATATAAGAATGTATCTGTAGCTCTGTTCTTTTTAGGATCCTGTATCATAAACAGGGAGGAAACATTTCTATGCAGCTGAAACCTTGATCCTCAGTAAGGAAGTTAATGGACAACAAGCAATGAATAAAACCAGAAAAATTAAATATTTGACATTATTTCAAGCAATATGGTCGAATTGATGCAGCAAATATAAACAAAAAATAGTCTCATCCGTCAGTATTTTTGTTCTCAACGGAATTATTTGTTTTGCTTCAAAAATACATGAAGCAAAAGATACATAAATAATCTGAAACTAGGAAAGTGGGTTTACAAAAAATGTGAAAGTTGAGACTTTCCATTTTACAATAATTCAGATTAATCTATGCATGGTATTGTGATGGAATTACACACAAAGAAATTGTTCTATAGAAAAAAAGCTTCTGAACCAAATCACCAAGATTCACCATCACTTTTTTTATTTTTATTTTTAAATCAAGAGTTGAGGGCCTTTCAAACTTACCAAGCTTCATACTGTTGACCTAGTTTGGAAAAACAATTCTGTTCCTCCCACTATACTAAACATAAGATTAGATTAGATGATCACAATGGTCCCTTATGACCTGGAAATCGGTTAATCATTCTGAATATCAACCCTCATGTTTGTGTATTTATATATAAAAAGTGTCTTGACCTGAAGAATTGTTTCTCTCAGGACACAAGTCAACTCATTTTTCCAGGAAAGCCCATGGCCTTCACTGCTGCATATGCAGTTAGTTACTCCAGCAGGACTGTTGAGTTTAGATCTGGAACATCAGAAGACAAATTTTT
>NW_017728996.1:37074806-37076227 GCF_001723915.1 Gavialis gangeticus
TATATATATATATATATATATATATATATATATATGATTCTGAATTTTCAAAGGACTGCTTACAATGACTTAAAATAGAGCTGTGGGTGCTCAGCAACTCAGGCTGCTATTAACTAGCACAGAGGCAACTGTTAATGCACCCTCATATTTCTGGGTGATCTAATTAAAGCAATGTCCATATCTAATAAATACATAAATGTTACCATTCACATTAGATAATCTGCACAGGATTTTTAGACTGTACTACCACGTTAACATTATAACGCCCTTTCTTTCTAACGCAATGCTAATGCCCAATAGCTTATGACACTTTGGGGGAAAGTTATAGAATAGATTGCTTGTATTAAATATTGGTAACAACTATGAAAGTGTCCAGCTCAAATGTTCTGTTCGGTAGGTAAGCTAATCAGCTACCATCATTTTAAACCAGTTAATTATCCTATTGTAAAATGTCTGCCATTGAAGAAAAAGAAATTGGGCAATGGGGGCAATTTTACACATGCAAGCGCTGCAGTGCAGGCGCTGCATCACTTGCAGTTGTATATGTGGCAAAATGCATGTCAGTACGCAGAAAATGACGGTGGTCCACTTTTATACTAAAACACACACAAGGCATTTTAGTTCAAAAGTGCACTGCCACCATTTTCTCTGTGCTGATGTGTGTTTCACCACTTATACAACTGCAAGCAATGCAACACCGTGTGCATTAGCTCATGTGCAGAGCAGACTCGATTAATCAAGTCTGCTCTGACCTGCCTGATTTTGGTGCGTTCGGGCACAAAAATGTATGTGTATAAATGCCCTGGGGCACTGAAGCATGCAGCCCCCATGTTGAATATACCACATGTATGGGTGAGATGTAGAAGCACTTCCCTTGAATCTTTGTCAGGATCCTTAATCCAAATTACAGAGCTCCTGAAGCAGGATCATGTTTCTAAAGGCCTTAATTTCCCATCTGTGGCTCCCCTGGAATCCTCAGAACTCTCAGCCTTAGATTTACCCCTCCAAACCCAGGCCAAAAAGAGAGAAAGGTTTCAACTTTTTTTTTTTTTTTTGCTTCTGAATGGGAATCAATGGGATTCATCGGCTCTGACTAGATCACTAGAAGAGCTTTGCACTTCCACATAACAGTTGATGTTTCATCTCCCTTGCAGAAGCTGGAACAGGGTGTTGCAGGCTTGATGGGGGCGGGGGGGAAGAGAGCGGCATGCAGTGGTGCAGTCACACTCCCCTTTGACTCTTGGTCAGCCAAAACTATAAAACCAATTGCCTGACAGTGGCACTGGCATTTCTAGTCAGGCAGCACTGACAGGAGTCCCTTGACTCCTATAAATTTCCTTAGGATAGAGATGTTGAAACAAGACCTGATCTATCCAGAAAGCTTTGCATGACAGTTTTAAACAGAATTTCTGCAGTGTAAA
>NW_017728996.1:37081227-37083163 GCF_001723915.1 Gavialis gangeticus
TGCATGACAGTTTTAAACAGAATTTCTGCAGTGTAAACTCCACTTCTCCCTACATGATTTTTCAGGGACTACAGTTGTCCCTTCAGGAAAGTATGATAGACCTTAATGGGACCCAACTTCTCTGTAAGTTTTTTGGATTACCCTACAGAACTCAATCCATAATATCCCTGGCTACAAATTCAAGAGAATGATTAAAAAAAAAACAAACTGTTGAAGAGAGATGGTTTTCTATTAAGCTTACTGACTTCAGCAGTTTTTACACAACTCATTCATTTTTTTTTTTTTTTTTTTATCACCTACCTGATTTACCATCTGTTAAATTCTGTAAAAGTTTACCATAAGACACGTATCAGGTTTCACAGCTATCCAGCAGAGGAACAAAAACAAGATACTAAATACCACTGAGCTAGTGGAATAAGCATAAAAAAAACCCCATTAAAAGTTCTGAAGTTGGGAAATAATAGCAGTGCTGGCAAGTTAAAGTTCTCACAGACATTTGGTCTTTGGCCACCCACTGACTGTATTACTGCCATGTACTTTCCATGCAGGCCTCTTACAGACCATTCGAAAGCTGTAGCTGGTGCAGCGTGGCACCGATTCGTGATGGAACTGTACCACGACAATGCTTTTAAGCTTATGCTGTCTCCCACTGGACACTGCCAGGCTCATTCCAAGGTGTCCATACTTAAGGTCTTATGCTCTGAATGTCTACTTGTGCCCTGGCAACTCAGGGCTTTCCACACAACTCATTTACAACTTTTAAAACTCGCTGTGTTAAAACATTATAAACTTCTATCTGGACTACTTTTGGTTATAGGGTACTTAATTCCAATTAATCTTAAACCAATTCCCAAAAGACTTAACCTGAAATAAAATAAGCCTGGTTTCAAAATAGCATCCAGGAAGGGGAGGTATGGGAGAGTGGTGGAGATTGCTGTTTTTTTATATTTTTAAAAAAATTATGTAGGGGTTTAAATCACACCTTGAATTCAAGTCCCAGAACCTTCTCATGTAGATGAGCCTTAATGGCGGAGACTAGCCAGGGAGCTCAAATCACCAGTCCCTGAGTTTCACGTGAGCGTTGGCAGCAGTTGGCTGAGCGTTTAAATTGGAGGCTCTCGAGTTTTGCCATTGGTTTCTTCCAGTGACTCAGAAGAGCTCTATTCAGTGGACTTTCAAGGCAAGGTGCATAGCTCATCTGCTTATGCAAGGGTTTGACTGATACAGCTTTCTGAGGGGAGGCGAGAAATAAGTTTTTTATTTGACTGTATCTGGGTCTTGAGAAATAGTTAAGGGTTTATTTTTATCAAAACAACAAAAACAAAAACATAAATGAACCAACTGGCTGGAGAGGAGACTGAGTGGCAGCCAGGGCCAAACTTTTATCACGGGGCAGGATGGATTTGGCAGTGCCAAGGAAAAATGGCAGCTGTGTGTAAGTGGGTACAACTGGAGGAAGGTTAAAACACGAAACTGCACTTGTGCATGCATACACTTTGTTCTCATTTCAATCATTTAAAAAGTCTCCTTTAATTTTTTTCTTATCAGGAATAGACTCTGTGAGCACAGAGGATGTAATCACAGGTAGATACTCCTACTTTCAGAAAAACAGAAAGGGGAAAATTGATGCCTTCTCCCCCATCACAAAGCTCTTTGCCTCAAACCCTGGACTTGCCACAGGAGGCAGCATTTCTCCCAACAAAACAAAAAAAGAAGAAAAAAACACTGAAGTAATATTCTTGGTCTTTATTCTACTACTCCCACAAAAGGAGGCCACTCCTGACTCCTCAGAAGGCAGGGCCAGTACTATAAAAAGAGTGCTAGTCAGCAAATGAGATGAGATGTTACGTTGTATATCTGATGGGAACATGGTTATCTATGATATGTTGTTACGGAACAGAAATGTAAAGGCATTTGGGTGAATAAATGTTATGTA
>NW_017728996.1:37088163-37097963 GCF_001723915.1 Gavialis gangeticus
GGTTATCTATGATATGTTGTTACGGAACAGAAATGTAAAGGCATTTGGGTGAATAAATGTTATGTAATATTTTCAAAAAGTGCTTGAACAGGCTGGGTGCCCAACACCTACTAATTTGAAGTTGCATGCTTAATCTCTTTCAGTACTTTTGGAGAGTCTTATTAAACACCTCCCTGCATCTTTAAGACAAAATACCCTGGAAAATCTGGTCCTATGAATTAATATGGAAATATCCTCTTTTCCCAATTAACTTTAATGATTTATCCACAATTAGTTTCATCAAAGTACAGTAAATGAATGGGAAATTCTGCATTTATTAAATGTTAGGCAAAAATAAACTGTATTTATATGAATATCATGTGTGTGTTTTAATAGAATGAAGGTAAAATGTAAAAGTACACCTTACTTTACTTTGATCTGATATTTTACACATAACCAGAATTCATCTTTATAGCGCACCCAAAAGCAAAATGATGAAAACTACCTGAAATCAAAATAAGTGCAACAGTACATCTAGTTGAAGATGTTAGATTAGTTTAACCTTAGTAAAACACACTTTTACAACAGTATTGACCTGACAACATAGCATTTTGTATTCAATTTTATTAAATAATTCTTAAATAACCAGGTTTAGGGTGTATAAACAGAATAATCTGTTAACTTTGCTCATAAAAAAAATATTCTTGACTGTGAATTTTTTTTTAAACACAGCAGCAAATAGTCAAAAAGGAAACCATTTAAAAGTGTTTAGTAAAAAACATAAGGCAAGCAGAGTGTGAAACTGTTCCTTAAAATCAATGCTTTAACACTAGAGAAGCAGCAACCACAACAAAAAGCTGAGTAAAACATGGCATAGCTGTCAACTTATTTCTATATCATCACTTTAGCCTAGGAAGCATTGTTAGTTTTATACAAGAAAACTTTTGTTTTGGAAATGATAGAGAAACATTAACTGTGAAAACAGCTCATTGAAATTTAAAGGCATCCTTCATAAAAAAGGGCCTATGGTAATGGTAATTTTCTACTCTATTATTTTATATCTTTGTGAACCACGACAAACAATACTGAAACCAAAACCTTGCAGAACATCAGACCTTGACTTTACTATTTTTGATCAGTGATCCGCTGTAAGCAGAGTCTCATGTAGGAATTTTTATTGCGTATTTCTATCACCGCATCCCTGACAAGCTCGATGAACATCTGAGGCCATAGCTTCTGTAAAGACTCATTTTTCATATTGATGTCAGCAGCTTCTTTCACTAAGTCCTGGATGTATGTCTGGCAAAATTTCTCTCGCTCCTTGATTTCCTGAATGGGAGAACCATTATAGATTGCATAAGACAACATCAGAAGAAAAGCTGAAGAGCAGCAATCTTTTTATTGTAACTGGCTACAGTAGTTTAATGAATTTAAAAAAAATGATGATTTGAATAAAGACAGGACACCCAACACTTTTCTCTAACAAATACAATTATTTAAAATTATACAGCCATTCATTTATGCTGTTATGAATAGTGCTACAGATCCAAAATTATAATGATTTAAACTACTCACAGATTTCTCATATTCACTGTTGAAGTGCAAGTTAACTCCCTTTAAATAGCACTAGATTTTTATTGCCTCAGAGAAAATCAGTGGTAATAAATTACAGAAACTATGAAGTTATAAATTTATTTATTTAAAAAAAATTTAGAACTGAAACTGCAATGACAGAAATAATGCATCTTTGTCACTGGCTTTCTCAAACAGCAGCAAAGCACAATAAAATAGGGGGAAATGAGCTTGTGCATGTCTTTTTCCAGAGTTTCTCTGATAGAGGCTGGCGCATTCATAGTACACGAAATACAGAATGTATGAACCAAAGTCATCTGAACTTCTTGAACCTGGTTTCATGATACAAACACTTTTTGTGTAATTATTGGCACTATATACAAGTCGCACTTCAATTACACTAATCCCTTTTTATGACAGGTTTCCATAAAATTGCCATTATAAGTCTGAACAACTATACTGGTGCTAAATATCTAATCAATTTGATTTACAGTATTGCTAAAAACATTAGGTCATGCACTGGCCCATCAAAGCAACACAGAATACTTTTAATGGATGAAAAAGGAGAACAAATACTTTCCAGCTGTCTAGTTTGAAAAAAATAAATTCATCAATGATCCTAACCTGCCATCTTCAGTAATAAGGTCTGATTTAAGAACATTTGTTATGTCAGTTTACCATTGATGGGAAGCAGAAATTATCAGTTACAGCCTATCTTACTTTTCCCTCATGATACCCAGTAAAATCTGTAGCCACATATGGAATACTATACAGAACAACAAGGTGTGAATAACTACAATTTTAAGAGAAAAACAAATATTTTATGTAATTGTAAAATCACAAAATTATTATTTTTTTACATTGCCTTACTTTGGTAAGGGAACATGAGTACCTCACACATTTCATTTATTAATGTAATTAATTAATTAATTAATTGAATTCTCTCTACTATAAGACCACCGTTACCCCTTTGAGACAACAGAGCTCTGCTCTTTTTGATCTCTCTCTACATATGGAGTCACCATCATAACACCATGCCATGTCTTCTCTAATACATCACTGGAAAAATCCAGTGTTTACAACTAATTGTCTATGGCATCACAGTGACGTTTATACACTCCATACACCTGCAGGACAAGTGAGGCGACAGTCTTGCACCTAATGCAAGACTGATAAGACCTGCTTTAGAGGCTGTCCCACAGAAAGAAGATGGACAAACAGATGAAAAAGATGCTGTTCTCCCTGAAAACTCTTTCCCCCAGAAGAACAGCTTTTGGGTAAAAGAGCTGAAAGAAGATAGACTTTGGTTGGAACAAGCCAGCCTGCAATTTTATTACAATTTAATTTGGGCTCCATTAAGCCATTGTACATTTCTCTTCTTCTGCCTGGACATAACCACATTTAACCACCACTCTATTCAGTGCTGACCAATACTAAATCTAGTACCGATTCATAGGACACTTTGCTATCAACTTTTTCACAGAGGACTAAGAAATAGACTCAGAAAGCTATTTCCTGTCATCTTCCCTTCCCCACCACAAGTTCTGTATCAACATTTTCTGACAATGTAAAGGATTTGAAGTTTTCTAGCACACAGAATATACATTTTTCTTGGAAAAGCTGTGCTAATTTATCCCTATCATATTCTATTCCTCTAGATACATTTCATTACCAAAGACTACACTTGTACACTCCATGTATAATCCTTCAACTTTTCTGCATGAGTAGCATTTTTTGTTTTATAAAGAGGCTCAGTGCTGGTAGCTTTGTATACTGGTATAAATGCTGGTTTTACATTGATAAATTTGAACCGCTTAATATATGTTTGAAAATAAATATGATAAGCTGTTATATATATAGTCTTCATCTTCAGAAGAGCCAAACAGATATTTGATACAAAGGCAAGTCTTCCTTTTCTAATTTCACAGGTCATTATTGTACACAGAGTTAAAACAATACAGTTTTAGTGACCTTTCCTTAAAAAATGCTTGTGTCAAATTTTGAGAAAGGCTCTCTCATTAGAGAAACTGACATGCACTGAATTTGAATCAAATGTTGCAGTTTCATTGAAGTAGTAAACTCTTAATAGCAACCTGAAGAGGTTTAAACTGTAAAAAACATTTAGTTTGTCTCTTCTATGATAAAATTATTGTTCACAATACAAATGAGATCCATACATATAAATAAGATCGTCATATCTGCTTATGTATAGGGAAGGGTTATAAAGAAAACAAAGGGAAAGCCTGGTAAACAATTGGGCCAAAGACTGACCTTTGCTGAGATCAAAGATGGCTATGTCTTAACATGCGAGATAGGAATTAATCTATGTTGTAACTCTGTTTACAATATATGCATTTCTTTTGTTTCTAACTTACAGATTTTTCCATAGCCCTAATTGCTGATTGCTATAATTATAGATTCTAGTAAAGTTTAAAAATTGCTTCAGTTGGTGAAAGTGAAAAATGTTTTTTCAGCCAAATAAAATATGAAAACTGTCTAAAATTAAACTAAGCCACCACCTAAACATCTTGGCTGAAATGTTTCAGAATACAAGATTTGCACTAATACATTTACCTCAAGCTTTTCTGTATGCAAGTCCCTTGTGGTATAATTCAGTATAGCACGGCTTGTATTTTCTCCGCCAAATCTTCTGTTATCACTACTTTCTTCACTGCTAGTCCCAGGTTTCTTTCCTTTTGCCTCTAGCAGATAACGCCATTGTTTCTTCCTGAAAGAGACAATAAAAAGATTTACGGTTTTAATTACTGGAAACTTTATTAAAGTACAGATGCTTTCATGTAATGTCATTTATTTTTGCTTTGATCATTTGGTTTATGTGGTTTTTGTTTATTGCATCTGGAAGCCACGATATATACACGTGGAAGACCTGAGGGATAATCATTAGTTTGCCCAAGCACTGCAAAATGTTAATATACCAGTAAATGTTTTTTTTGGTTTTTCAGGTTTTTCTGGACAACGCTCAATCTGATAGATCCTAGCTGTTTTACATTTCTCTAGGAAATGTAGGGAATTGTGGACAACAGTACCATACAGTCCCTAACTCCTTTTCACTTGCACAGTGCTACTCCTCTTGCCCTATGCTGATCCTCACCTATGTTTTCCTGCTACTCACATCTCTTGCACTCTCCTCTTTTTCATGCTCTCCTCTGGGCCTTCCTTTCTTTCAGTTCCCTACCCTAAACCAATTTAAATTTCCATTTATTTTTACGTTTACAAATATTTACATGGACATTACAAAATTTAGCATTTAGAAGCACCCCAGAGTACAGCACATGAGGGTTAAGGAGGAGAAGGAGGAACCTTGACAGAAGAGTGGTTACAAAAAAGTATGAGCACTGGCTTCTATGGAATAAGGGGGAAACTGAGCAAGGGAGTCTCATCCTCTCTCCAGGTCTGTTCTCCACCTTCCCTCCTGAAATGCAGGAAGTTCTCAGGTGTCAGATACAGTAGGGGAGCTTTCACTTATCTCACTACCACATTTCCAACCTGTGGGCAGCCCACAGGTTGGAAAGCTGGCAGTGAGATGAGCAGCAGCTGCCATGGCAATTAAACACTGCTGCTGCTGCTGCTTGCCCCACTAGTAAATTTTGGGCCCTGTGAGCCAGATGACATGACTCTGTGCTTTGGATCCTGCCCCCAGGGTTGGGCGAGTTTGACATCCTTGAGTAGGTACATAACTAGGTATGTATTATGAAGAGCAGGGGCAGGCAAAATGGCGGATCTGGCCGGCAGCTGGACTCCATTTGCCAGCAGACCCTGCTCACGTTGTTGCTGCTGGTTTCTATGGAGACCCCAGCAGTAGCAGGGTTTCCATGGAGACCAGCTCCAGCAGTGCTGGCAGAATGCATGGCTGGGATGGGAGCTGCTCCAGGGCCAGGATCCTGCAGCAACGATAGTGTGGTTTGGAGCCGGGGCAGAGCTGTGATCCGCTGCCTGCATGCTGCTGCCCAGGGTGTATGAGCAGTGGATCACACCTCTGTCCTGGCCCCAGACCACACTGTCACCACCAAAAGATGCCAGCCCCAAAGCAACTCCCTGCCCAGCTGTGCACCCTGCCAGCACTACTGGGACTGGTCTCCACAGAAAACCAGGCCCCACGCTGTTACAGTGCTGCTGCTGCTGGGGTCCCCATGGAAACAGCCACAGTGACACAGACAGGGTTACTGGGAAATACAGTCCACCACAGGCCTGATCTGGCCCATAGGCTGAACTTTGCTTGCCCCAGTGTAGAGGTATCTCTACATACAGGCTATATGGACTGAGATATGGACTTAGATGAGCCTTCTTACACTGCGATTAAAGCAAGACAACTGCATCTACACCTGCTGAGTAGTACTCAGCTAAGTGTCCTAGAAAAAACAGCTTTCCAATTTCACCAATGTGGTACCTGATGAGAGTTTTTTTTTTATGATCTCTTAAATACAACTATGTAAGACCTACCTTTGTTTTAGGTAATCTCCTCTTGTACAAGCCAAAATAAAATGTATTTTTGCTCACCCTCGTAATCTTATTAAACACAAAATATTTTCACTGTCTACACAAAGAGTTAATGCTGGCATGAATCAATGGAGAGTGATATCATAAGTGTTCCCCATGCAAACTGGAATTCAAAGCCTCTGACATTTAGCACCTACTCAAAGTACATTACTTTTCCATCTTGCAAGTGTGGACATAGCTATACACACAAAACTACACCTAGTATGGGAAAGCCAAACTCAGAAACAAGAAGAGGTTATGTTAGTAAAAGCACAGTTTTACTGTTAAAGCAGTACCTACACTGGGTGTTGTCTGCTAGGCCTGTTACATCAGTCAGGGCCGTGCCACATGTTATACTTAAGACATTAACCAGTTAATCATGTCTTATGTTGTGACTGGCCACATGTTCAACCAATTCATGGCATTACAAAAGGAGAAATAAGCCATAAAATTATTCCACAAAAAATGTGTAGTAAGTGTGGCAGGTTCCTATTATGCCATTAATTGAACATGGGAGCCCTGTTAACTGGGTGCCCCCAGCTTCAGGGGTATATGTTATATCCCCACAGCTGGGAGCCTGGGTCAACCGAGGGGGTTCCCAGCCATGGGAGCTTGCTACTTGCCAGTGCAAACGGAGCCCAGGATTATAAGCCCAGGCTCCCCCACCTATAGATTCATAGATTTAGGGTCGGAAGGGACCTAGTAGATCTTCTAGCCCGACCCCCCGCCAGGGCGGGAGAACAACAAAACCCCAAAACAAGAAACGGGACTCAAATGAGTCCAGCCAGGTAGGCATCCAGCCTCTTCTTAAAGACCCCCAGGGTAGGGGCCAGCACCACTTCCCTTGGAAGTTGGTTCCAGCTCCTAGCCGCCCTAACTGTGAAGTAGTTTTTGCGGATGTCCAATCTATACCTCCTCTCCATCAACTTGTGCCCATTACTCCTTGTTATGCCAGCGGGCGCTAGGGGAAACAGCGTCTCCCCCAAACCCTTCTGGTCCCCCCTAGTGAGTTTATAGACGGTCACCAGGTCCCCCCTCAGCCTTCTCTTGTGGAGGCTGAATAGGTTCAGGTCCCGCAGTCTCTCACTGTAGGGTCTGCCCTGTTGTCCCCGGATCATGCGGGTAACCATTGCACTTAACCAGCAATAAGGTGTGATGGGAACTGATACATGATCCTACAATCATACCTCCTGCCATGCATGTGTGGCATGTCAAGAAGTATAATTGTATGAATTATGTATCGGATCCCATCACGCCTTACCTGCACATCTGGCAGAGGCCTCAGTCATTGATAGGAAAAAGTGTGATCCCTGACACAGCTGTACCAGCAGAAATCTTAGGACCACCCTGACTTAGAAGCTACTGGAAACATATGACAAAAAGAAATATATACAATGAAAGAAAATGTATCATGTACATGAAATATCATGTACAAATCAAACTTCTGTGATTATTTTCTGTGTAATCAGACACTTATCGACACAGATTTGGAATTGTACTACTTGTGTTTTCACCCTTAATTCTTTGACTTTATCCAAGAAATGCATCAAGCTTTTCTGGAATTTGCTGGTTGATACATTTAACACAACACATAAAAGAGGTCAACTGACTTATCTATTATAATTAAAATAAAAATATTATTTCTATGATTAGTACATTTCTAATGTATATAATTAATGACATTACTTAGACTCTCCAAGCAATAAAAGCAGGCGATAACGTGGAAACTCAGAAGATGCTACGTATGCCAGAATGCCAAAGAGTCTTTCAGCCATTACAATATCATTCTGAGTAACCTGTAAAAAAAAAAAAAAAAAAAAAAAAAAAAAAAAAAAAAAAAGAAAAAAAGGAAAGAAATGACTTATAAAAATCAATTACAACAAGCAATGTATGATTTTACATACACATCTATCCCATACATGCTTAAGGCAACAAAAGAATTTTGATCTATTTAAAACTTGGACTTTCTCTGATAACCATCTTAAATACAGACACACCAAATGAGTGACTTTTCCATGTGTTAATTATTGTCCTCCAGATCTGGAAAGTTTGAGGGACGCAATATGGTAACCTAGGTTACACGGTACCAGAAATAAAATGATCAATTTTAAAACCCTTTTTTCAGGTTCCAAATTCTTATCTTCAGAGGCCTATTAGAAAAAATTCTGAACAAGTTGTAGTACAGAAGTGAAAAGGTAAGGTTTAGAGTCTGACTTGGGCAGCAGTACTGTGGCTAAGCACTGTTGGTGCCTGCCACTTTAAGGGCTGGAGCAGGCAGCAGCCACACGCTTGAGTATGATAGCCATTTTGAGACCCTGGATATATATATAGAGGGTGAAGCAGCAGCTTGGTGCTGGCAGCCATGAGAGAGACATCAGCTGGCAGAGCAGAGGCTCAGAAACAGCTAGAAGGTAAGGGCAAGAGCTTATGGAGATGGTTAGGAGGCTCTTGGTCCTGGGCATGGCCTAAAACTGCACCCTGTCAGGGATGGCTGACCTGGTGGGGCTCCTGGTGTATATGAGCCCCCAGGAAATACCAGGCTAGTTTCCACCCCAGTGAAAGGTGGGTTGAGGCACCTTAATAACCATAGCTCCCACAACTAGGTGGGCAGTCCCACAGTAGGGCCCGAGAAGGCAGAACCGTGTTAGAAAAAGTGTGGGCTTGATGCTCAGAAGCCGGACTTGAGACACCCTCAACTGGTCAATGCTGGGGCCAGGACCAGAAGGGTCAAAAGGGCCAGGGGCCCACCACAAAGGACACCCAGAGCTGAGGGCCCGGGGTTCTGACTGGCCTTGGAGATGAGGCCAGGGCCTGTGTGGCCAAAGGTCTGGGGACACACACACACACACGCCCCCGAGATGGGGAAAAGTGCAGGGTGCTAAGCAGCCCAGAATGAGGGTGGAATATGCTGCCTGACCAGAGAGATCCAGTTGGAGTTCAGACTGGAGGGTTATGGGGCCCAGTGTGGGGGCCAGAGACATCAAGGACTTGGATGCCATCTGTGAAGCATAGGCTGCAGCGTAGGGAAAATTTGGAACCACAGATAATGCCCTCTGGCATCAGGGCAGAAAATAGCCTCCCGCCTGGGTAACATCTTAATCATTTTCCATCAACGTGTGGCAGACGAGAGAGGCAGGCAGTTGGCCCAGAAACAAGTGGGCGGGTCAACATCCAACTGGCCCCAGGACAGCCCCTATTACAAGTACAAAGCAGTCTTTACTGACTACAATTTTTTTTAAAGGTATAGGTGGGCTGCCTCCTCCAGCATAGGAAGATGAACTCTCCTGCAAGTACTTTACGTTCTTCAATGCAAACTATGCTGTTTCACTATATATCTTCTTTAAATTAAATTCCAAGCTATTGATGAATTCATACCATACACTTAAACATATTTAGTTTCATCTTTTAAAAAAAAAATCTAGCATCTTCTTTAGAAGCTATGGTTTGTGATTCCCCTGCCCAGGCAACCAGATTACTGACTGACCTAAAATACCAGAAATGTTTGCACAACTTCAGGATAGCTGGATCGTCACTGATTTTTAAGGCCAGAATGGATCATGACCTGTTTGACACCTAATGATTTTTTTTTTTTTAAATCAGCTTCTGTTCATGCTACACTACATCTACTAGACAGACATCCAATCTTGAATAACAGCTACAAATGAGGCAGAATCCAATACACCCTCACATAAATTGCCTCTAGGGTTATTTTTCCTTGCTGATAAAACTTGCATCTTGTCTGCATTAGTCTG
>NW_017728996.1:37102963-37104559 GCF_001723915.1 Gavialis gangeticus
ATTTTTTTTTTTTTTTAAATCAGCTTCTGTTCATGCTACACTACATCTACTAGACAGACATCCAATCTTGAATAACAGCTACAAATGAGGCAGAATCCAATACACCCTCACATAAATTGCCTCTAGGGTTATTTTTCCTTGCTGATAAAACTTGCATCTTGTCTGCATTAGTCTGGTTCCATCTTCCAACCACAGGATCTCGTTAGGTATTTCTGCCATCTTAAAGAGCAATACACTGGGAAATGTCTTCATTTCAGTATTAGCAAACAGTGATCAAGTCTTTTTATATATTTTTTTGTATAAACTAAAATAGATCAAGCTTTCTTAGCCTCTCAATATAAGGCATGTTTTCCAGAACTCTAGCCATGCTTGTAGTTACTTTTTGAATCCCTTCCAATATTTCAACAACGCTTTTAAATATAAGTCCATAAAAGCCACATGTACGAATGCTGTAATAAAGAGCCAAAATTCAGGATGAAGACATCTTTCCTAAACAATTTCATACAACTTCTATGTTCTGTATTAGGTAAGTGTGTAAAATGAAATCTTGTTCCTTGTTTCACCCTTATTTAACCTTTTAGACAGACATTTCACCAAGGCATATGCTGTGCACTGTAGCATAACACAATGCGGGAAGAGAAGATAGAAAAACAAAATTAGGTTTCTAAATATTGGGCACTCTCACGATCTAGGAAACTTACATTTCACCCAATCCCACTTCCTCAGAAAGGGACTTGCAAGTTTCAGGAAATAAAGTGCTGCCTACACACATAGGCTAATAATCTGATCCCTAGAATACTCTATTGAATGTAGGAATTAGCTGCTGCCCGAAGAGAAGGGTAGCCCTTAGATGCAACAGTTATATATAATAGCACTATAATATTTTTGCTTATGTTTTAAATGATGCAATGAATGTTGCATGGAGACACAGCAAAAGACAGCATGCACTGAAAAAACAAGTCATTTTTACAATCTATATCCAAAGCTGAAATGGTTGGATGCTTTTTTTGAATGGGATTGGAAATTTTTATCAGAATTCATGATCAGTGAAAATGGTCAAACTAGTACAGCCTGAGGTTATTTTAAACCTAAGGTTTAACCTAGGGTTATTTACAGTTTACTAAGAAAAAGGCCACACAACAGTAATAACAGACACTTAATGGGTTATTTTCTTTTTAAGATGATATATTGCTAAAGGGAGTTATTTCAGTTCTCTCTTTTCTTCCTTTGCAAGTTTTTAGCTCAGTTTAGC
This sequence comes from Gavialis gangeticus, assembly GCF_001723915.1. Lineage (NCBI taxonomy): Eukaryota > Metazoa > Chordata > Crocodylia > Gavialidae > Gavialis > Gavialis gangeticus. Next base: position 37,104,216 of record NW_017728996.1, read on the forward strand.
CCTTTAACCCACCTACGTTGCATGAGTTATGTGTACTGGGTAGAGCTAAAAACAGAATAAATCACAGGGTTCATACTTACATATATTTTAATAGTCATTAGATGCAGTTAACTTAAACAAATTACAATGGCCAATTTGAAATACTATAGTATTGCTCTAGGGCTCAAAATCCTAAGGAAAGGAAGGAAGGAAGGAAAGCAGCAGAATAAAGACTAAACTTCAGAAAAACAATCTATAGCATACTCAGAGAACTTGCCCGAGGCAAATTCTGGGAGGCAAGTCTGAGGGGAAAGGGAGTCCAGGAAAAGTAGTCTTATTCTAAGGAAGCTATACTAAGGGTGCAA
>NW_017728996.1:37109559-37112334 GCF_001723915.1 Gavialis gangeticus
AGGAAGGAAGGAAGGAAAGCAGCAGAATAAAGACTAAACTTCAGAAAAACAATCTATAGCATACTCAGAGAACTTGCCCGAGGCAAATTCTGGGAGGCAAGTCTGAGGGGAAAGGGAGTCCAGGAAAAGTAGTCTTATTCTAAGGAAGCTATACTAAGGGTGCAAGAGCAATACAGCCCAATACAAAGAAAAATAGGAAGGGAAACAGGAGACTGCCTGACTTAACTCTTCAATGAGCGGAACTCAAAAAGGAATTCTAGAGAAAGCTGGAACTTGGCCATTAGTGGGGAAGGGTATAAAAGTATTGAATGGGCATGCAGAGAGAAAATCAGAAGGCCAACGTACAAGTTGAGATGCAATTAGCACATGATGGCAAAAGGCAAAAACAAAACAAAACAAAACAAAAACTTTCTACCAGCATGTCAGAAGAGGAAGATCAAGGACAGTATAAATCCCTATGAAATAACATGGTCAATCTAGTATTGGAGGATATGGGGAAAGCTGAAATATTTAATGCCTTTTTTACTTCAGTCTTCACAAAGAACATCAGCTATCCAATGACAAGAGCCTAAAGTTCTGAAGGAATTAGATGAGGTAATTTCAGAGCCATTAGCTATTATCTTTGAAAACTCATGGAGGTGAGGCGAGTTCCCAGATGACTGTAGGAGGGCAAATATAATGCCCTTCTTTAAGACAGAGAAGGAAGAGGACCTGGAAAATTATAGCTCAGATAGTCTGACCTCAATACCTGGACACATTTTGGAGCAGGTCATGAAGGAGTCTATTTCTAAGGACCTGAAACAGAAAAAGATGATCGGGAACAGCCAGTATGGATGCATCAAAAGCAAGTCATGGCTGAACAACTTGATTTCCTTCTATGTATTCAATGAGTAGTCATCAATGAGTCTATCTTTAAGTGGGAGGAAGCATTGAGTGGGGTTTTGCAGTGGTATGTCCTGGGTCCAGGATTATTTAATATCTTCATTAATGATTTAGAGGATGAGACCAAGTGCATGCTTAACAAATTTGCAAATGACACAAAGTTAGGTGTCAGTGCAGATACTAGAGAGTAAGTTTAGGACCCAGAATGATCCTGATTAACTGGAATAACAGTCCAAAAAACAGATTAAATTCATCAAGGACAAGTGCCATGCCCTGCACTTGGGAGAGAATAATTGCATGCACCGATAGAGCACGGGCAGGCAATTAGTTTGAGCAGAGGGCCACTTAGTGAGTTTTGGCAAGCTGTCAAGGGCTGCATGGGTAGCCCCACCCCTTGACAGGTGCCTCGCCCCCTGGTCACCATTTTGTGACTGGAAGTCCTGCCCCCTAACCCATTATCTTTACCACCATATTTGTTTTTGATCTTCCACTTTGTATGCACAGGTGATTCAGGCTTCGCCATGCTGACCAGTCTAGATCAACCCCTCTAGGAAGGTCCTCCTGGAGTTTCAGATCCATTTCAAAGCACTTGATTGCACATTACCTTTCCTTCCATAACCTCAGTCATGCCCTGTCAGCCATTGTGTCCAATGGTGCAATCCTGGTCACAAAACTCTTTCGTACTTTAAGCTATTTAGTTACTTCTGTCTGATCACAGAGTGGATTCCTAGGGTATTCCATCTGCCTTGATCTTTCTTTTTTGCTTGCTAGCTTTCTTCTGATATCAGGTGGCACAATACAAGCCAATAAGAACAAGCTATCCTTTAGTGTTGACTTGAGATATCTTATTTCACCACAACTGTTTTTTAAGAACTCAGTATAGGTTCTTGGCATGAACTGATTGTTCACATACTAGACATACATACTCTGCAGTGGAATAACACAAGACAATAGTGGTGGTTCATAATGTAGCTGGGTTTGCTGCCCGGTTTGAGGTGACCAGCTTTCAAAGTATGTTGTTGTGGGCACTGACTTTCCCTTTTTGTCTTCTCTGCTGCATGGGGGAGGGCACAGCAGACCCTGGCCCTAATCCCATAGCCCTGGCAGCTGGGAGCCTCCTCTGGCAGGGCTAGGGAGGGGGCAATGGGCTGTGGATCAGGAGTAAGGGGCACCAGCAAGGCTGGAGAAATGGAGGGATGTGAGTCAGGGGTGAAGGGCACAAGCAAGACCAGAGGACTGTGGCTTGGGAATGAGGGGCACTGCATAGGCAGGGCAGGGCACCAGCATATCAGGACTGCTCAGCAAAACAAAGTGGGGGGAGGGGAGGGGAGGAAGGGGCAGGGCAGCTACACCTGCATCCAGGTGAGCAAAGTGGGCAGGGAAAACCCTGTTTTTTTTATGATAAAAAAAATCAAAATGAAAAGCCAAAATATATAGGCATTTAGAATGTATTTTATCATTTGCAAATGGTTAACCAGGGTTCTCTGCTAGTGTGGGTTATACCTATTCCTTCTATCATTTTTTTCCATTTCTATTACCTTTTTACTTGAAGCTTGTTGGGGCTATCCCTGCTGCAATAATGTCTTCTGAGAGAGAATCTCTTTGAAACATTTGCTGGTATTTTTTGTATTTGGCTGCTAGTCTGGGAGTAAACCCTAGTATATACTTAGTTCTGCATGCTTGAAGTATACACTTCTTGGAGGTTTTGCACAGTGCATTCACAAAAAGGTCATAGTTATCGGAGACTGATTCGATGCGTGTCACTTTTTTGTCAAGGTCTTCGATACACTTGCACCATATTTGGAGTTATGGCTGCTGTGACATTGATAGCAATTGGCCTGTACTGTATGCGAGTGTAGCAGGGCACCAGGGTGCCTGCTACTGAATAATGGC
>NW_017728996.1:37112345-37112575 GCF_001723915.1 Gavialis gangeticus
GGGTTGAGACCCCAGCCCGTGAGGGTGGCATTCGGCCCAGTAGGGCGAAGGACCCTGACAAGGGTCAGGGGCCAGGCACAGCTGCATGCCACCTGAGCCCCGAGCGCGGTTTAGTGTGAGACAGGCCCCAGAGAGGGCGACGGCGCTAGAAGCGCATATTGGGACAGGCCCCAGAGAGGGCGAGGGCGCGAGAAGCACATATTGGGACAGGCCCCAGAGAGGGCGAGGGC
>NW_017728996.1:37117575-37124047 GCF_001723915.1 Gavialis gangeticus
CGAGGGCGCGAGAAGCGCATATTGGGACAGGCCCCAGAGAGGGCGAGGGCGCGAGAAGCGCATATTGGGACAGGCCCCAGAGAGGGCGAGGGCGCGAGAAGCGCATATTGGGACAGGCCCCAGAGAGGGCGAGGGCCCCAGCAAGGGCGTAGCGCGAGAAGCACGGGACGAGTCCCAGAGAAGGGCAAGGGCGCGAGAAGCACAGACTGAGGCCCCAGCAAGGGCGAGGGCGCGAGAAGCGCGGGACAAGCCCCAGAGAAGGGCGAGGGCGCGAGAAGCACGGGACACAGGCCCCAGAGAGGGTGAGAGCGCGGGAAGCGCGATGAAAAGCCTGGAGTAGGGCAAGCACGCGGGTAGAGGCCCAAGGCGGGCCAGCGCGTGCAATCAGAGCCCGAATAAGGGTGAACACACGAGTAAGAACACGTGAGCAGGAGCCCGGAGAGGGCAGGGTGCGCAGGTAAAGGCCTGGAGTAGGGCAAGCGTGCGGGTGGAGGCCCGAGGTGGGCTGACGCGTACAATAGGGCCTGAAGAAGGGTGAACCCACGAGTAGGCCCCAGAGAGGGGCGAGGGCTAACGAACACAGGGGCACTAGAGCAAGCGAGGGCGCGTATATCGGAGAGGCCCTGGTGAGGGCGTGTATATTGGAGACACAAGAACGTCCGGAACAGCTGTGAGGCTTGGGGCATGCTGAAGGGGAGGTAGGAGGCACGCATAGCCCATAAGGCTGGGGTTGCACCAAGTCACCCCATCTGGTACGGGGGGCAGTATGAGCAGAGCACTGTGTCCAAGGGGATCGTAAGGCAGCCTCCCATATAAAACTAATATATCATCAAAGATGTGGCGGGCGAGAATTGAGGGTGCTGGATCGCTCACTTGGCACGGTAGGGGGGCACTAGCGGGATCACGGCCGCTCGTAGGGCCCGCCCCGTGACAGTGAGGAATGGGTTCCAATATGTCTTTTTGAACATAGCTTGTATATTGCTACCAATAAAGGTGAGGTCTGGATTATAGCTTCATCTCCACTGGGAGCTAGTCAAAGTCCCAGGTAGCTCTGTGTTATGGATCAGGCTTAGGTGGTATGTCTTTGTTCACATCCTAACCAAGCTGCCATTCTCACTGTTTTTACCGTAACCCCATGACGCTGTGGCTATTGTCACCAATGATTATGCATGCTTTTTTGTGGTGTAGGTTTCCTGGGCTCACAAAAGCAAAAGACTTCTCTGGCGGCTTACAAATGGATGTTATTGAGGAGATGTCCATATTGATAGTCAAGATTTCAGTGTTGTGTTGATGATGAGCTCTTGTTTTATGAAGACAGCACTGCCATATTTCTTGTGCTGCCTTTCGATGGCTTATCTCATCCCAGGGATCAATAACCATAAACTGAATTAGACCCATCAGTGTGCTCCTGTGGCACAAACAGGCATAGCATAGTGGACTACATTAATAGAAGCATCAACTGCAAGTCAAAGTGCAAGGATCATTCTTGTATTTGGCATTGGCGAGGCCTCACTTGGAGTACTATGTCCAGTTTGAAGCACTGTACTACAAGAAAGTTGTGGACAAACTAGAAAGAGAGTTAAGGGGACAGCAACAAAAATAATTATGGAAAAACGACTTAAAAACACAGGCTGAAAGAACTAGAATTATTTAGTTTTGGGAAGAGAAGACTGAGGAAGGATTTGATAACTGTCTTTAAATACCTTAGGAGTAGTTATATGGAGAATGGAGATAAACTATTTCTTGTAGCCACAGGAGACAGGACAAGGTATAATGGTGTTAAATTGCACCAAGGGAAATTTGTTTTGGCTATTATAGAAGGAACTTTCTCACTGTCATGAAGATGGTTAAACACTGGAAAAGACTATCCAGAGCTTGTGGAATCTCCATCTTTGGAAGTTAAAAAACATTCTGACCTATTATGAACTTTCTGAGTTCTTTGCAACAGAAGAATTTTTATTATTTTTCTATAATCAAAAATGAGTGAAACCTAGGAGCTGTCATTTTTTGAGGGGTGCCACAAATCTATCAAGATACTCCTTGATAGCTCTGTGGCACCTCTTGGAAAATGTCATTGAGTCTAAAAAGGTTGAGAACCACTGGGTTACACAAATGTTTGTCTATTTGGTCTTTGTTCCTGGTACTTACTTTCCTAGTATTTTATCAAATTTTCTAGTTTAAATAAAAATAACAGGGTAGATTTGATCAATACAAAACACAGAATAATACATAAGTCAGTACAGTTAGATCTTTTCCTTTTGCATAATAATTAAAGGAGATTTTCTTCTCATGAAGGAACTCCATTAATTGTATTAGCACTTGGCAACATGGTTTGATAAAATAGTTTGTCTTTTAAATTAATGGAAATTTATTTTATAGGACCAAGTTTAAGAAGGAAGTTACACACCCTTTTCACTCCTAAAAGAAAGTTACATTATCTTACCTTGGTTCCATTTATCTTCTGCAGATTAAAATGGTTGAGTCTAAACAGAACATAGTACTTCCACAGAGTGAAGTTGACAATTGGATTTCCTTGATGATCGACTGTCAGCTGTTCAATACGATGCACCTGGGATAATGCATTGAATTGCTGCAATGTCACAAGATTGGTCTCCTTAAACTTCAGGTGCTTTAAGAAAAACAAGAGACACATAAACTACATTAAGCTTACAGAGAAAAACAGGACAAGGCAACACAACCATCCTGAAGGCATCAACCTCTGTGACAGATCATCTTTATTCTATGCTACTTAACTTCTCCATACACTCAGGCCACTGACAGACATTCATTCAAGGGAATGATGGGATCTGATCTCCAATCCCAACAACTGCACCTCCTGCCAAGCCACACATGCACGGCAAGATGTGTGATTTTTGGGATTGGTGATCAGATCCCAATTGCACCTTACTTATCATTGCAAGGGGAGCCTGGGATCATGTTCCCGGGCTTCCCCTCCACTGGATTTTTGAAAACCAGGTCCCAACAATCAGCTGTCAGCTGGTCTGGGAACCATGCCAGGGTCAGTTTGAGCTGTAGCAGAAACTGAACTAATGTAGCTGATGTTAACATACAGTGTAATAATAGTGAAATGTAACCATGTTAGTGTTGCCCTGTAAGCAACTTAAACTCCATTTTGTATCCTTCTGCTTGACATAAGTGAATGAATTCTACATGGCCTTTGTGTATGAGTGTGTGTGAAAGGGTGAATGGTGAAAGAATGGCATAAAAACAGGAAAAAAAATTTAACTGTTTATGTAAGCAACAAGGCTCCAAATGTGTGAGTTACCAGTCAGTAAGCTAATTAATGGATGGCTGAATCCCTTTGAGGTCTAGGGCACAAAGGAGATAACAAGGAGGAGGAATGTACACATCCTGTCAGATGGGAAGCAAGGACACTCCAAGGCTAAGATACCAACTTTTACAACCAAACTGACCTCAGGCTGAGATAAACAGAAGATGGATGAGGAACAACTGCAAAAACAGAAACTGGGTATGGAAAAACCCCAAAGCACTGAAAGAAAGGATGCCAACTCCTATGAAAAAGGACTTCGAAAATACCAAGTTGGGTGAGTCTCTCTCTCAGCTGCTGTTTCTTCGAAGCACAGATGCAGCTTGGAGCGGGGTGAAGAGATGCTATCTCCAGGATCTTTCTCTCTCCCAATAAGGCCTGGGTCAGCCACACAGTGCTATTATGGAACAACTGCTGCTGGTAACTATAATGTCTGAACAGAATGGTTGTTTTGTGTTTGTGTGTGCCTGTGTGTAGTGATGTGCTGATGATCTGTGTGCATCTATGAGCGGTGTGTCTGAACCTCTGTCTAATTATTGCGATCAATATATGTGGCATTTTGCCTTATCCCCCTTTATAAGGTCTTGCTCTTGATTTGACAATTGGAATTTAAAGTAACAGAGCCTCAGTGCAGGCGCCAGTGCCTGCTGACGAGGAACCCCAGCGTGGTCCCTACCAACAGATGGTCAGCTGATCACCCCCAGATGTTTGAGCTATGGTGGGGTCCCTGCTGGCACACAACCACCTGATTGTCAGCTGGCAGGGACCACACTGGGGTTTGACCCCACAGCAGTCTCCAACCTGCAGGCAATCAGTTGATCATCTCCAAGCAGGGACCATACCAGGCTTGCCTTGTGCAATCCCAAACCAGCTGATGATCAACTGACTGTTTACCAGCAGGGATCACACTAGGGTTTCTTAGTGCAGTCCCAATCCAGTTGATACTCAGCTGACTGTCAACAAGACTGGGACTGCACTAGGGCTCTAATGGGCCCCTGTGCATCCCTACTGGATGACGATCAGCTGATCTCTCTCTTTTTCTTTATGTAGCCATTTATGCATAGTTCAGAGATCACTGGATACATGTAGGTTCTCAGAAGAACTACATAAATCAGATTTACAAGTCAGGCAAAAACCTCTGCCACATGTTCATTTTAAGGTGCAATGGAAACCAGCCAAAATGTTACTATGTATTTTTTGTGTAATACTTCTGTGGTTTATATCCTGTTTTACTGCACCATTAATTGCCTGAATGTGTGTCTAGGTTACACTTTAAGATGCAACTAACTCCATCCTTGGAGGTTTTTAAGACCAAGCTAGACAGCCTTGGATGAGATGATCTAGTTGGGAATGGTCCTGCTTTGAGCAGGATGTTAGACTAGATGACCTCCTGAGGTCCCTTCCAACCCTAATTTTTCTATGATTCTATGATAACTGGCTCATCATGTCTTAAGTGTAACGTCTGCCAAGGACCTCAAGTAACCAAATTCTGAGGTCCAGCTAAGCAGGTGAACTCACCTGACCAGTATTTTTAGCATTTCTTTAATAATAAATAAGCTTATGAATGCTTTCAGCATTAAAAAGGAGCCTTCATCTTTTTAATTCAATAAATTAGATTTTAAAAACCCTTACTAATCATGTCTTAGTGGGAAAACCTTATCACTTACTCTTTCAAGAGATATTTTCACATTTTAGAAGCACACTCTCATAACATCCTTTAAGCAGATGAAAATTTCACAATGGGGTAATTAAAAGACAAATAATGTACAAGCAAACAAAGTTTTAGGTTATTAGGTTTTCCGAAAGGTTGTCATACTTTTTTTCCAATATTATTTTCTAAAATTAAATTGAAGGCCCGTATGACCCAACTCATCAATATTTTGGTTAAATGGGTATTTATGATGTACTCTTTGCAATAATTTATTTGTATCAATATTTTCTAATGAGGACTAAAAAGAATCATACATGCCTATGCAAAAACACTATATGAATAAAGTTCACGTGAACTCTGCATGAAAGAAAAGCATTCCATATCTGGTTCATACACAAGGACTTAAGTGAAACATTTTGAAAAATGGAGCATTTCCTGTTTACAGCACCCATACAGTTCATTGCTCTGTCAATCCCTGCTGAAGAAGGGGCCCTATGACAAGGTCATGCTGAAGCAGAGAACCATGAAATTTTGGCAGCTTAAAACCTCTGGAAGAATTTCATAGCCCCAGCCTGAGTATACATTCATCTGGGCTGAAGCAAGTGAGTTGCATTAGATTCAGTATCTTAAAAAAGAGTTGTATCATCAGAGACTCCAACCTATGAGGACTGGAAGGTCCCATCTGCCAGCCTGACCCTATGGCGTGAGAGGTCTGCTTCATGCCTGGGGCTCGGGTTAGGGACATCACGGAGAGGATCCCAGCCTACATCCAACCTGCAGACCAGTACCCCATGGCTGTCATCTACGTGGGAACACATGACGCAGCCAGGTCCAACACTGACCGCATTATGAAGGAATTCGAGGCTCTGGGGGACAAGCTTAAGGAGACGGGCGCGCAGGTGGTATTCTCCTCTCTTCTTCCGGTGAGTAGGCGGGGATGGTGACACCAGGCCTGCATTGGCAAGGTCAACCGGCACTTATGCAGTTGGTGCCGCCAGGCAGGCCTTGGATTCCTAGATAATGATCCGTGCTTTTGGGCAGGGGACTTGCTGGAGTGGTATGGGCTTCACCTCTTTCCTAAAGGCAAGCGCGTCTTCTCTTCCAGGTTGGCTGATCTCGTACAGCGAGCTTTAAACTAGCCTCGCTGGGGGAGAGGGCCACAGCAAGACGAGGAGACACTACCCAAGCAAGACAGGTGACAAATTCAAGGAGTGCCCAGGTAAGAAACAGGGGTCCAGACAGTCTCCCAAATCAGGGGGTGGCACACACAGCTATGCAAGGCGTTAAATGCCTATATACCCGTGCTCCTAGTATGGGGAACAAACAGGAGGAACTCGCACTCAGAATAGCCAGTTCAAACCCAGACATAATAGGGCTTACAGAAACGTGGTGGGATTCATCCCACGACTGGGCAGTTAGCATTAGGGGCTATAAGCTTTACAGGCAGGATAGAGAAGAAAGGAAAGGTGGGGGTGTGGCGCTGTATGTCAGGGAGCAATACACATCCTCTGCCAGCAGAATGGGGTCAGAGG
>NW_017728996.1:37124529-37124769 GCF_001723915.1 Gavialis gangeticus
AAGGCGGTAGCCCTAGACTTCAAGAGGGCCAACTTCAACGAGTTGAGATTAGTGGGAGAGGCACTGGGGTTCTCGAGAGCAGAGGAACCCAGTGCCCAAGATGAGTGGTTTTTCCTTAAGGAGACGATACTTAGGGCCCATGGGGTGACCATCCCAACAAGATGCAAGGGGGGCAAGACTGCTCGAAAGCCCCCCTGGCTCACCAAGGGTGTCCGGGAATGCCTGATTGCGAAACAAGGC
>NW_017728996.1:37129769-37130401 GCF_001723915.1 Gavialis gangeticus
CCTATGGCGTGAGAGGTCTGCTTCATGCCTGGGGCTCGGGTTAGGGACATCACGGAGAGGATCCCAGCCTACATCCAACCTGCAGACCAGTACCCCATGGCTGTCATCTACGTGGGAACACATGACGCAGCCAGGTCCAACACTGACCGCATTATGAAGGAATTCGAGGCTCTGGGGGACAAGCTTAAGGAGACGGGCGCGCAGGTGGTATTCTCCTCTCTTCTTCCGGTGAGTAGGCGGGGATGGTGACACCAGGCCTGCATTGGCAAGGTCAACCGGCACTTATGCAGTTGGTGCCGCCAGGCAGGCCTTGGATTCCTAGATAATGATCCGTGCTTTTGGGCAGGGGACTTGCTGGAGTGGTATGGGCTTCACCTCTTTCCTAAAGGCAAGCGCGTCTTCTCTTCCAGGTTGGCTGATCTCGTACAGCGAGCTTTAAACTAGCCTCGCTGGGGGAGGGGGCCGCAGGAAGACGAGGATACACCATCCAAGCAAGACAGGTGACAAAGGCAAGGAGTGCTAAGGTAAGGAACAGGGGCCCAGACAGTCTCCCTAATCGGGGGGTGGCACACACAGTCTTGCAAGGCCTTAAATGCCTATATACCAATGCTCGCAGTATGGGGAATAAACAG
>NW_017728996.1:37135401-37135713 GCF_001723915.1 Gavialis gangeticus
GTACAGCGAGCTTTAAACTAGCCTCGCTGGGGGAGAGGGCCACAGCAAGACGAGGAGACACTACCCAAGCAAGACAGGTGACAAATTCAAGGAGTGCCCAGGTAAGAAACAGGGGTCCAGACAGTCTCCCAAATCAGGGGGTGGCACACACAGCTATGCAAGGCGTTAAATGCCTATATACCCGTGCTCCTAGTATGGGGAACAAACAGGAGGAACTCGCACTCAGAATAGCCAGTTCAAACCCAGACATAATAGGGCTTACAGAAACGTGGTGGGATTCATCCCACGACTGGGCAGTTAGCATTAGGGGCT
>NW_017728996.1:37136341-37137058 GCF_001723915.1 Gavialis gangeticus
TCAGACTTGAAGATCTATAACGTCCCTTCCAACCCTACTTCTATGATTCTATGATCGTTATGAGGAAGACAGAAAAATATGCTGACCAGAAACCAAGACAGGAAACTGGAGAGGCATGAACTGACCTCTTATATACCATATTTACTTGAATCTAAAATGACCCTGAATTTAAGATGACCCCACAAAAATTACATTCTATATATGGAAACTTTATAAATGTATTACAGTTTTCCAGGTACAGAATCTAAGGTTGCCTTGAATTTGTCCCCCTCCTATTGCTACAGAAGACAAAATAGTGGCTAGGTAGTCAGATAGTTGGGGGCGGGGAGGGGGGTCAGGTACCCTTCTTGCCTTCTGCTCCCACTCACTTCTTTCCCCTGTAGCCTTCCTGGCCCTGCCTGCCACTGGTACCCCGCCTCTCCCCCACCACTGCTAGCTCCTCGCAGCTTCTGCTCCTCTCCCTCAACTGCCCACAATCTCTACCCCTGCCACCTGCTCCCTGAAGTCTCTGCCTCTTCCCCCCTTAGTGTAAAACCCTGCTGAAGCTTGGTTCCCTCCCAAGTACAACATGTGGAAGAGCTTCAGGTGGTAGTAAGCAGGGGAGGGGGAAGAGCTGTGTGTTGACAGTAAAGGTGGGTGGGGCAGAAGCTGCAGAGGGCAAGCAAAGTGGGGGGACAGGAGTCTGCTGTGGATCTGACTCTGGCCCTAACCCAGATT
>NW_017728996.1:37142058-37143686 GCF_001723915.1 Gavialis gangeticus
GGGGACAGGAGTCTGCTGTGGATCTGACTCTGGCCCTAACCCAGATTGAGGGCCAGAGTCAGAGCTCCCCTTCTGCCTTGTAAAGCAAAAACTTGTTAATTTGAAATACAAAGGACCAAAAAAACAATGACTTTGAAATAAACATCCATGCATCTGTAACATCTGTAAATTAATACAGATACCTACAGAATTAGTTGCAGAATTAATACATTTTACCTTTCTGCAAACTGCTGCAAGCACAGGTACTTCATAAACACACTTTCGAGCAATGCTTTTGTACCTACTTATATGCAATATAAACTATGCATGATATTAGTCCAAAGGCAAAAGGCTTATAATTTACCATTTAGTTCACAGGGCTGGGTCCCAGCAGAGTCAACAGCTTTTCAAGCCACAGTGACCCTACAGTCCAACACTGTTTAGTATGTGTATGAACTCCAGATACCCCCAAAAAAGGATTCATGTTCTAATGCCTGGAACTGGATGTTCCTGACATGAGTCCTGGGACCCTCCAAAAATGTATATGCAAATGAAGCATGGGGCCATCTGGTCTGGCTCCACCCATGAAGGGCTGTCACACCAGTTGCATGCAATAGGCCAAGAGGGGGAGTGACAGAGCCTCTCATCTACATAGAAGTTTGGTAATGTTTGCCAGACATTTAAGGCTGGTGAAGAACAAGGAACCACTAGAAAAAGATGCAGGTCCAATATGGGAGTGAAGAGGAAGTTGAAATTTATGCAATGTAGTGGCTCACCGTGACTTTGAAAAGAGTCAATATTGAGGAGGGGCTCCCGCTCAATCCGTACTACCATACTTTTTTTTTTTGCAAAAAAGTATTTTTATAGACAGATAGCTAGGTATCTAGATATATACCATTAAGCTTGCCAGTCTTCAAGACCCTAAACACAGTTTCAAAAACATACACCCGTTACAAGACTCATTCCCGTGCACCCATGCACCCACACTCCCACACACCTGTCCACATTTCTTTCACAGTTATATTTGCACTGTCACTTTGTTTCTACCTATGGTCACTAGTCTTTTTGCCCTTAGCTCATATAAGCCACGGGTACTGTCACTGTTAGGTTCATCATCTCTGTTGCTCTCCATCGTCACTGTCAACCTGGTCGATTCACTTTCTTAGTCTTTGTTGTGGCTGTCTTCCTTGGGGAGGGGGGGAAGGGGGGGGGTGTTTGAAAAACTTGTACCAGTGGTCTCTTTCCCAGGCAATGTTGGCCACCTCTTCTCTGCCCTCTCCTTCCATTTTCTGGTAGTAGGACTGCAGCTTGCTCAGTCCCAGTTTTTCAGTCCTTGACTGAGAGCTCCATGTTCCTGTACATCAGGAGGTTCCTGGTCTTCTGCAGGGAACTCCTGATACAGGAGATGAACTGGTCAAAGCAGGCTGTCGGTGTCCCCTGGTGTTTGGTCAGGTGCCTGTACAACGCTGTTTCTCTTGTCATCAGCCTGACCCCCATCACCACCCAGTATACTTCTTCCACACCTCCTTGGCATATGGACAGCCCCATAGGAAGTGGTTGATAATCTCTGCTCTGCTTTGGCAGGTTGCCATGGGGCAGTTGGGCTGACATCTCTACCCCTCTGTGTGCCTCAGCATCCACACTAGGAA
>NW_017728996.1:37148686-37161711 GCF_001723915.1 Gavialis gangeticus
AGGAAGTGGGTGATAATCTCTGCTCTGCTTTGGCAGGTTGCCATGGGGCAGTTGAGCTGACATCTCTACCCCTCTGTGTGCCTCAGCATCCACACTAGGAATGTTCAGTGGGCTGCCAGTTCAGGTCACTGTGATCATTTCATAGGCCCTTGTGAAAGATGCACTCCCAAATGGTCTGACAGTCATCACTGGGAAGCAACTCCACAGTTGACAGCCTGTCTCTGGCTCTTACTGACTCCTGCATCTTCCTGTGGCTGGACATGGTCACCAGGGCTTCTTTGCGTAGGTTGTACCTGCTCGAAAACTTGTCTAGGACCTTGTAGAACTACAGATGATCCATGGTCCACAGCCTCAGGAGGTGCCCTGCAAAGTACCTGATGAAGCAAGCTGTTTGGGACTCTGCTCCAGTCACCAGCTTGCAAATCTTGCTCACGTACATTGCCTGGGATGTCTGGAAGGATGTCTGGAATTCACCTGCCTCTGGCCCACTTTGTCTTGTACAGAGTCTTCCTCACCAAATTCTCCCATCTGGATCCTCAGAAGGCAGAATATCTCTGGATTCTGTGGGTGACATACTTCAGCAGAGGGTAGACCAGTGTGGTGTACAGAAGCATTGGCAGCAACACTGCCTTCATGAATGCCATGCGCCCCCTGCATGGAGAGGTGGGTGCTCATACCACAGACCCAAAATCTGTTTGGCCTAGGCCTCCGTCTTTTCCCAGGCTTTCCTTCTGCTCAGCTCAGGGTTGAACTCCACCCCAACGATCCTTATCCCCTCACGGGAGACAGAGATCCCCGGGAATGACAGGTCCCTGAATTCACCCACAGCCAGGAAGGTACTCTCACTCATGTTGAGGCTAGGCCCCAACTGCCGCTTCATAGACCTGCATGTGCTTCAGCATACATCTTAGTCAGATGGGCTGCACTAACCTAGTGTTGTGGTAGGTTCCCATCTGTACGTTTACCCAATATAGGCCATGTGTTTTACAGGCATGCTCAACTTTGGCTACATTTAATCAATTTCATAGTTGGTTTTCATGACTGAGCATATGCCATTTCTGGAAGCAGTTTAAAATGATAGATAATGTATTTAATGAGGTTTTTCTGTGTGCAAATATAAGAGGAGGGATGTTTTTTCCCCATGCTGATTGGGGGAAAAAACGAATCTTATATTCAAGTAAATACAGTACGTTTTGGGGGAGATGTTTAGGGGGTAATTTTATATAATTTGTTTTGAGCTTACAGCTTTAAGTCATTAAGAGGACATGTGGCCAGACTTGTATATTTACGTTAGCAAGAACTACAGAACTCCATAGAGGTTTCTCTTTAACCATGACTTCTTGTAAACTCTTCCCACTTCTCATATCTTGGCTATGCTACAGAAAGGAATACTTTCTGATACATGGAAATTATGGTTCAACAACACACCATTGTTATACAACTATCTTATAAGTGTATAAGTACAGTTAATTTGTTTCTTGTATCAGAAATAATTTCTATCACTTCCCTTTGAAAACTGGGTGTTGGTCAAAGAAACCGCATCAGGCTATAACACAATACAGTCAAAACCCCGTGGTTGTTCACATCACAGTTTTGTACATATAAATGACAAGCCTGAAAAACCAAGACGATAACTTCACTGAAAAAGGTATAAACAAAGAACAGCCATATATTCTGTAACAATTCAGAGCACTGAAATCTAAGGAAACTTCTTACCAGAGAATTAGGAAATTTGATCTTCAATTTAGTTAACACATGAACAAGTTCATCAAATTCTATAAATATAAAGGAGATTGTGGTGACAGCTCCAGCTGTTTGAACACTCCAATTTCGATCTAGGCAGTCCAGAGCTCCAGAACCATACAAGTACAGAGTGTCGCCCTCCACTTCAACTAGGTGACAATCTAGGACAGACAGGCCTTGTACAGCATTGCTCAGTATTGAATCGAGAGACCTAGCAGGGAGGAAAGGACACATCATTTAAAATAAAAACCTTTAGATATATTTGACTAAAATGAATGTCAGTCCTGCAATTCATCAAATGAATTTATTTTGAGTAATTTTGATACTCAAATGAGAAACCTATACATGGAAAGCTCCTCACTTTAATTAGTATCTTCAATATTTGATGACCTCTGAAAAAGGCCATAGATAAATATCTCAAGGTAAGCACCTAAAATACTGCAAGCAAACTATGCACATTCTTTGATATTCTAGGGAGATATTTGATTACTAGCCAATTGCCCCACAAAGAATGATGGGGGGAGGCGGGGGCTGAGATGGAGTGCCACCACCTAATGCCCCATGCTGCCACTGTTCTGCCTCTTGCAGGGAGCAGGATGGGGGAGCCGCAGCCAGCGCTGCTGGTCCTGGCTCCCCCAGCCCCTGTCTGGTCCTTGGCACTGCTTGGAGGGGCTCTGGAATCACTGCAGTGCTCCCTCACACTTGGAGCACTCTGACTGGCTGTTTCTGTCAGCCAATTAGAGTGTGAATAAAGCATTAGGGACAGACAGGCAGACAGACTTAGGCTTTTATAATATTAGAATTGTGTGTTATTGTAGACTTCTAAAATCAAACGTTTAGTTTATTCAGGAAATAAAATTCTGCCCTGCAAAGGTTATTCAATACTATAAATTTACTCATGAAATTGCTCCCCTACGTGTTACTCATGGGAATAAGAGTTTGCAGGATCAACCATCATTTCAAGACCAAAACACAGGGATTATAAAACAAAGAAATAAGGACAATAGTGAATGTTGTTACAGGCTGCCTCATTTACTACTTAAAGCTCATTCAGCATGTATTCTGTCTAACACACGCCCTCCTGGCCACATGCCTGTGCAGATGCACACCTTTCCCCCTTCTCCCCAGCTACACACGTGCTGGCTGCATGACCCATGGCCAGACACCTGCACTGGCTGCATGTCCCTCCCTCCAGCCCCTGACAAATCACATGCCTGCACCAAACATATGCCCCCCCAACCACACTTGTGCCTGCAGCATGTCTCTCCACCAGATTCCTGACATGCCCATAAGCAGGTGCCCTTCCTGCTACAGAGACTCTGGGCCTCCTGAACCATGGGCTCCCTGGGCACTGCAGCCTGGCATCACCCTATCCCCAAGGAAGGGGTTAAAAATGGAAGCTGGATGAGGTAGGGGGACCCCAGAGACCACTGGGACAGCGGCTGGAAAGCAATGGGAGATGCTCAACAGGCTACCATTTGGACAACCCTATATTAATTCATAACTATGCCTTAGTGTATTATTTGGTTATGCATACTGAATTATCTTCAAGGATAATTACATTACACTTCTGGAGTGTGAACAAGCATTTGCTGCACCTGTTTAACTGCAGGCAACTTACTTTAAGCCACCTCCACCTAGACAAGGAACGGATCCATACAGCAGTTCACTGCTCTCAGGAGTGGCACATACATGTATTTACCACTTGTGGGAGCCATGCAGGGAGCCAGTGTAATGGTTAACTGCACAGTTACCTTGAGACCAGATACACATGCAAAGTAGCTATCATGCCATAAAAGGCTCCAACCAGCTATAAAAGTTAGACTTCAAAATGTGTACCAACATTTTAGCTGATTGCTATTAAACTTTAAAATTGCATATTTAGCAGGGTCTCCCATAACCACAGGCTGCAAGTCCCAAGTCCTGTAACAGCAGGGAACTCTCAGTGCTAGCAGCTCTTGACTCTGGGGCCTGGAAGAACCCCACAGATGCTAGGACCCAGGGTCCCATAGCTACAGAGGCTGGGTCTCCACAACGTGCCTCCCGGTGCATCACCCAGCCACAGGGGTATGTGGGGTGCCTCCACAGTTGGGTGCCTCTCAGCTGAGGGGGCTCCCAGTCACTAGAGCTTGCTTCATGCAGGCTCCCTACATCAGCAATAAGGTGCAATAGGATCTGATGTGCAATCCCACAATATTTTCTCTTGCCAAGCATGCGTGGCATGGCAGGAAGCGTGATTGTGTGAATCATGCATTAGATCCCATTGCACATTTACCTGCATGTGTAGAGGGGTATACAGACACACAAGTGCAGTTTCACCTTCTATGTCAGTAAAGAACGTTAGAAATAACTTTTAGAGAAACAGGTCACTGAAGACATGGATGTTCTAAGTCAACTACTGTAGTTGATCATAGAGACAGTGATTCAGAAGCATATTAAAGGGCAAAAAACCCAAAACAAAAAAAACTGTCACTAATTCAGTCTGAAATAATCTGTTGTCTTGTAAAGGGAGAGATCATTAAAATGTGTTAGAAGTGTACAGGAAGTTTAGAAAGGGAAAAAGAGGACTGAAACACTGAAAACTTTTAAAAAAGGGAATCCCTTCTTAAGCCTACATAGAAGACTTACAGAGGTGATCGGGCTCATGTTAGCATCAGCTGACATGAGTAACTAGCTGACATGAGTAAAGTAACAATGAAAATATGGAAGCATGAAGAGAGCGTATGAGAGAGGAACAGTGATACAAATTGCACTAGGCCCCCAAACTTGAGGGCCCCTCCAAAATTATGAGAATTTTCTCTCTTAATAGACATTAAAATGAGTAAAATAATAATTGCAAGTAATGTGTGTAAATAAAGCAGAAGTACAATCTCCAGAAATTTATTTCAAAACTTATGAATTCAAAACTCAAGAATATAAGCAAAGAGAGAATAAATACAAAAAAGTTACAAATATATATGGTAAATATAAGCAAAGACAACACTCAGCCACATTGTGAAAAGGAAAAAGGCAAAAGCAGTCAAGATATGCAACAAATATAAAAGAATATTCCATATAACTTAATTATATGGAGTTCAACTTTTTCCAGCAAATCAATCAACAATTTTACCAAAAAATGATAACCATTGTAAGGACATGTTCAATTGAAAGAGATGCTTTGCCCTCAACCTTGACTGAACCATTGTTGTACAGCACTAGTTCTTGACACATTTGAGCACACTAAATTATCTTTATGCACTGGCCACAGAGACTGGTATGCAGCAAAAACTGTGCAACAATTAGGTTGGGGAGAAGTTTTTGCAGAGAGACTTCATACTGTAATTTAATAAATTAAATGGTAATATTATTTGGGGGGCAATAAAGTCTTTGTAAATACATTTGAGGACTATTACCTTATCTTTCTCATCACCAGTGATAACTTCAGTAGAACACAGATTAGAAAGTGATTGAGATCAGCATCATCCTTGTCAAGAAAGGTTCAAAGTTCAAATTTTTGACAGATACATACCATTACAGCAAAATTGTTTTTAAGTCTGCCTGCGACAGAGTCCATGATAGAAAAGGAAATACTGTCCTTAAGTTGGTGCTTTACATCATCAGGGTTGTCTTGATCATTTGTATCACTGCATCTGCTTTTAGAAGGGGTTTTGACCCTGGAACATCAATGCCAAACTTGTGGCAACATGCAGACATTCATCATAAATCTCTCTCAGTTGTGCCAGTTCAATGAAAAGACACTATGCTGCCTTTTTTAGCATCCAGGGTCACATCTCTGAGCTGTACGACAAGACTAATGGGAATTGAAGTTTTCAGCTAAACTGAAGTAAGTAGAACACATTTATATTCTGACATGTATTTTATTAGTCCAGCAATCTCGCTTCTGATTTTGGCAGTCAGGCTCAAGTATTCTAACTCATTCAATGCTACTAGTAAGCCTTTCAAAATCCTGACAAAACAGCAGATACAGTCAAAACATGCAGCCCAACTAGTAAACAGAATGGACTGAATCTGGAATAGTTTTCTTCAAAATTTCCCCTTGCTTGTACTGAAAATATTATACAATAACTGAAGAGACCCAAGGAATGTAATATAATCAGTTGAAGACTCAGCTGAATTGGAACCAATGGAGTTCAACCTGTGATATGGGGATAAAAAAGCTTGGGGATTCTTGTCAAGAAGTACCACCTGAGCTCCAGAATATTTTCCTGCCATACTGGTATCTTTATGCTTGTCGTCAAAGAGCTTAAAAGCTAATCCATGTTTATGTCTGGAGTGGTGAATCCTCTCAGCTATTTTCTTGCATATGTCTTCTTAGTAAAGTATCTGAAGCGCAAAAAACATCCTTGAATCGAAAAGTTATCACCAGCTGCGTGATGAATACATCTGATCAACAGTGTTGTTTGTGCAAGCCATCTGGCATTGGACATTACTGAAAATATTTGGCTTCTCTAACCTCAGCATCTGATGAAGTAGGTTTTTGCCTATAAAACCTCATGCCTATGAACCAGGTCAGTCTATAAAGAGCCACCTTGCATTATCTTCTGCCTAACCTCATGAACAACAGTTTTCCTCACCTGCCCTTCACATTCCTGAATCAAATCATTCTGGCTCCAAGGTGATAAGTAGTACGTTGACTCCTCTGATGTTGTTCCTGTGCCTTTTCCACATGGTCAACATAGTTTCCTAAAGTGTGACCATACTTGACTAAGAACTCAATAAATATAAAAAAAAAAAATGCCATTGGATTTAATACTTGCAACTTCTCACAGAAAAGATAATGATTGGTCTCCAATAAATAAATAAATAAATAAAACATCTGAAATACTTGAGAAAAAAATTGCAAATGAAAGAAATTCTAAAACGTAAGTAGCAGGTGGTTTTATCGCATCAGTCTTCTGGTCTCCATCCATTTCATATAGCATGTTCTAGGTGTACATAGAGCCAGCTGTGACCTGTGGTCCATTCACCTGGGGTGCCCAAGGTTGGAAAATACCTAATGTAGCTGGATCAGGAGGGAAAATTTGACATACAATGCAATAAACAGCATGCTCTGTCACTGCCATCCAAACGCACTGAATCTGTTCTCAGTTAGAAAGTGTATAGCAGAGAATGCAAAGGGAAACACTTTTCCTTTAGCCTCCCTTCTGGAAGGATTTTTATCACCCAATTATGAAGCACACATCTGTTATCATTATCTTGTTTGATAAGCCCTTCACTTGAGAGAACAATTCTCAGCAGAACACGAGTCATGTTCATCCTCATCCTCAAGATGTGTTTTAGCTACATGAGGATGGTTACTGTCATTTCTCTCCTAAAGGGTCAAATGGATTCTGCTCTTCTATCTCACTTTCATCTGATTCTAAGTGAGGTACAACCAATGTTTTACCAATCCCTGGAAATTCCCCGCTGCCTGGAACCGATTTCCATCCAAAATGTTTTCCCTGCTTATTCCTCTGTTTTCCCTTCTTTTCCTTTCTTTGTGTGGCACCTGACTTGTTTACAAATATACATTTCATAGTTAACTTGCTGTTCACAGGTAAGTGAAATTTAATGCAAGGGAGTTGTTAAGCCATGGCCTTGGCCCTGGGCCTCAGCCTACCTGGCGTGGCTGCTCATCCCAGTCTGCCACCTCCTTGGCAGAGCACCGGAATAGACTCAGGTGGCCAGAACCTTTCAGCTAGGCCTGGCCACGCACCCACTCCCTGCCACCAGCTGCCAGCTAGGGTCAGCTGATCACCCCTTCCAATATAAACCCCCGACCTGGAAGAAGTGTCTAGGCAACAAGGCTCAACCTTGGACCTAGCCTGCTTTACCCTTGGCTCATGCCTCTCCTGGCTGTCCAACAGATTATCTGAATATCCAGCGTGGCTTGACCAGGGACCCTGAGTTTGGCCTGACTGTTTGGGTCACTTACCCAACTCTTTGGTTTGATCTCCTGAATACTTGATCTGGCTCATCTCCTGACCCAATGCTCTGCCCACCCACTGGATCTCTGACTTGGTTCTCCATTCAGATATTTTTGGCCCCTGGCTTCCCTACTTTAAGTTTCTGTACACGTCCCTCAGATTTTGGCTGTTTCTCCTGACCTTGGGTGACCCCAGACTTAGTTGCCCATGGCCTGGCATGACACTAGTATAATCATGGAAATTTCTTTACAGCTAAGGCCCACCCCCCAGGCTTATGCTCTCTAGGCTGGAGGTCATATCCCTCCTGCTCTGTCAAGACACAGAGATGTATACCTGTTGTGGAATGGATCTAGATACCAGGGCTTTTGTACAAATAGTTTCGTGGGGGATTTTTTGTTTGGTTTTTTTTTGGGTTTGTTTTTTTTTTTTTCCAACTCCCCATTTTTTTAAACTTTCTTTTGTCTTCAAGATATTTTACTTTCCAGAATCTGCCTCCCTGTAAGCTTTACTTCTCCCATTATCAATTATCAATTAATTTCCTTTGCATATGATCTTATCCTTGGTTTTGAAAAGCATTATTATCATCGTTGTTGTTGTTGAATTGTTCTCTTACCCCCCTCTTTTTCTCAGATCTTTCACTTCCTTTTCAACCTTTGCACAAAATGTCAGGACTACATAATAAATATACAAGCAACATAATGACTGGAGGCCTATTCTTTCCTAAACAGGTCCTATATAGTTCTCATAACTTATAATTAATATTAAATATGAACTTTGTGTATCAATTACAGACTTCTAGGAGATGAGAAAAAGATCTGATTTACCTGCTGAGACATGATTCTTCTCCTTATCCTCATACGTGATTATGAATGATATGTGTAATGATATAGTGATAAAAACTGGCCTTCCTCTCTTAAAACACTTTAAAAGACCTTAAGAAATCAGAGAGTGCTTCATAGATTCATAGACTGGAAGGGGCCTCGCAAGATCATCGGGTCCAGCCCCCCTGCACTAGGCAAGAAAGACAACTGGGGTCAGGTGACCTCACCAATGCTGAGTAAAGCAGAAAAATTACTTCCTTGGGTTTGCTTCAGATGCATTGGTTGATGCATGCCAGAGTACTGTTTTTCCTGCTGGCTATACATCACACTGACGGCTCATGTTCATGCTATGATCTATTATTACCCCTAGGTCTCTTTCAGTCATGGTGCTAGTCAGTTTGGCGTCACTGAGCCTGTAAGTATGTTGGGGATTGTTCATCCCCAGATGGAGCACTTTACACTTCTCAATGTTGAACTTCATCTGGTTCCGATCTACCCAACGTGCCAGCCTGTCTAGGTCTGCCTATATCTGCAGTCTATTTTCAAGCATGACCACGCTCCCCCATAACTTGGTGATGTCCATGAACTTGGCCAGTGAGCTCTTCACCACCACATCCATCCTGGGATGGAAGTTATGCCAATTGGCCTATACTTGCCTGGGTCCTTTCTCCTCCCCTTTTTGAAGATGGGCACAACATTGGCCCTCTTCCAGGCTTCAGGGACCTCCCTCAAGAGCCACAAGTTTTGGAAGAGTTTCACCAGAGGTCCTGCAATAACTACAGCCAGCTTCTTCAGCACTCTCCGATGAAGTTCATCCGGTCCTGCTAACTTATAAACGTCTAATTTTTCTAACTGATCACGTAGCAGCTCAACGTCAATGGTGCGAAGGTGGTCATTCCCACCATGCCCATTCTTAACCTTATTTAGTATAATTTTCCCCTTAATCTGGTGAAATACCAAAGCAAAGTAGTCATGCAGGAGTTGAGTTTTCTCCTAGCGTCAGTAGCCAGTTATCCTGAGTTATTAAGCCATGGCCCCATACTTGCACTTGTTTTCCTCCTGTTCCCTACATATCTAAAGAAGGACTTCTTATTGTCCTTGATTTCTGTTGGTAGTTTAAATTCAGTTGCATTCCTCATCGTACAACTGGCCTCAAAAACTTCCTGTGTTGTGCATTATATTTCTCAACTGATCTCACCTGGGAAGTTGAAGGCCCCCACTTCCCTCATCTCAAAACAACTTACATACATCAAGTAGGGCATTTTTACACATGCGGGGGCGGGGAGGGCAGGCACTTTAATTAGTGGGCCACACTAATTAAAAGCACCTGAGCGTCATGTGTATCAGTGTCCCCACGACAAAAAATGGTGGAAGGGTGCTTTGAACTAAAGCTCAAACGAGCTTTAGTTCAAAGTGCCCCATTGCCATTTTTTGGTGTGGGGACACTAATGCATGATTAATTGAGTCTGCTCCAACGCACCGGATTTCCACAGTAGCCCATACTAGCCAAGGTAAAAATCAGAGAAGTCAACAACAAGCAACAAAGCTATGTCTTCTGTTAACTCAAAGAAGTATTATGACTTTTTTTTGGTTTCATTTATTTTTTAAATTGTATAAAAGGCCTGATACACTTGCACTAAAGTCTTTTCATCATCATAACACATGTCATAAAGGGAGTGTAATGGGTTCCCTTGGTAATCTCACATTATAAGATATTATAAGTGTTCCATAGTCATTTTACACTATGTTATACTGAAAGGGGATCATAACATGAATTTTCTCAATCTCCTACTACAACGTATTTTTACAGTGTCTGGGTCTTAAGTTCATATTGTCTTTGTAATGAACTCAGTCATTGTAAGACAATACATGTACCATATTAAAATGCAAATTCTGCATATGCACATTTTTTTAAGTTTCAGGATCTGAAGTCTGTATTATTTTTCAAATTATGAAA
Source organism: Gavialis gangeticus (assembly GCF_001723915.1). Taxonomy (NCBI): domain Eukaryota; kingdom Metazoa; phylum Chordata; order Crocodylia; family Gavialidae; genus Gavialis; species Gavialis gangeticus. Next base: position 37,159,114 of record NW_017728996.1, read on the forward strand.
AAGACAGTAGACCTCTAAAACTGGAGTCTGTAATGCAGTAAGCTATTTTAAAATGGAATAACTTAAAATACAGTAAATTTTTATAGCCCTATAGCTGCACAACTAGCTTAAAGTTTATGAACAACATAATGGGATGCTTTGAACACATACACATACACACACACACACACAGGTGTTTCAGAAAGTGACAGCATTGTTGAAATAAAACCATTTTGTGTGCAATGATCATTTACTGGACCACATCACTTCTCTACATAGTAGTAAATAATGGGTGCATTTGACAATGCCACCAGTGTTCCCCACTGCTGTGTAGTTTTATTCACTGAACACAACGGTTGTATTTTGAAACTGCTGTTACTTTATGAAACACACTTGTGTATTCATTACTGTTGCAAGACATATCTAGAACATTATATTGAAAGGTTCTTTTGAAGAGATGTAATATCGTAAATTGCTGATAGATGAAAACAAATGTTTGAACTTTAAGATGCCCAATCAGTTCACAGGTTTTTAAAAACCACTTGCATCCAGACTGACTCCTATATTAAATTCTAGGTCTCTAAAGCATAAACAGATGAGGTAATAGGGCTAATCTCAGGTATGACACTGATGACAGCAGTGGAATCAGAGAGCACAATATATATTTTATTATCCGATTTTAAAAACTGTATTATGCATATCAGGGTTAGACGCACCATTTCTGAATATATGACCTCAGTAAATATTCAAAAGTAAAAAAAGATATACTGGAGAAAAAATACAAAAACAACTACTTCAATGGCACACCATGCAGCTTTTTCCTACTTTTTAAGAATTTTTTTTAAGATCAATATTAAACTTTTAAACTTCTCTTCAAGGTTTTTATTTGAAAGCTACAGGCAAAATAAAAGTGTTACTGAGAAGAAAGCTGGACAAATATCCGACAATACCTTTATCAGTAACCCTCAGGAAAGTTACCTGCCTGATAATGAAGCAGACATTCAGAAATTGAAATACAATGCAGAGAAAAAAGTCCAAATAATCCTTTTATATTTTGATTTAAATGTAACAAAGACTTTGCTCAGTTCAACACATTTTGAGCAGGTAGAAAATGAAAAATTTTCTGATACTCAACTCAAACATTATTTTAGCCAGCTAAGCACAGGAAAAGCAGATGTAAGTCAACTATGACATACTAAGTCACTGAATGCATCTACACATGCGCTTTACTGAGCTGAGGGCTAATCAGCTCTGTAGTAATGCGTCATAGTCTACACAGGCGCTGGTATTAGGGCATAGTAAACTAATTAACTCCACTGTAAGGTAGTACTGTCAGGGACAGTACTATCTTATGGCAGAATCATTAAGTGTGATCAAATGCACGTGTAGATAGTGACCACTAGATGCAACTGTCTATGTCTTTATAAACCATCTGGACTCTGGAGTCAGCAGCAGACTGGCCAAGTTCGCTGATGACACCAAACTTTGGGGAAGAGTCTCCACACTTGAGGATAGGTTGGTGATCCAGGCCAACCTCAACAGGCTTGCAAGGTGGGCAGATGAAAACGTGATGGCATTCAATACGGAGAAATGCAAGGTGCTCCACCTCAGGGAAAACCCCCCCACATCACACTTATAGGTTTGGCAGTGCTACACTCGCTAGCACCACAACTGAAAGGGACTTGGGGTTCATGATCAATCACAAGATGAACATGAGCCAGCAGTGCGATACTGCAGCCAGCAAAGCAAATAAAACTCTGGCTTGCATCTACTGATGCATCTCGAGCAAGACCCAGGATGTCATCCTCCCACTGTACTCTCCCTTGGTGAGGCTGCAGCATCCAATTCTGAAGTACTGCATCCAATTCTGGGCTCTGCAATGCAGGAAGGACATGGAGAAGCCTGAAAGAGTCCAGAGGAGAACCACATGCATGATCAGAGGGCAGGAGAACAGGCCTTATGAAGAGAGGCTGCAAGCCATGGGACTCTTCAGCCTGGAGAAGCGCAGGCTCAGGGATGACCTGGCGGCAGCCTATAAATACATAAGGGGTGTGCATCAGGATCTGGGGGAACACCTGTTCACCAGAGCACCCCAAGTGATGACAAGGTCCAACGGTCACAAACTCCTGCAAGATTGTTTTAGTCTGGACATAAGGAAAAGCTTCTTTACTGTCCAAACGCCCAATGCCTGGAATAGACTCCCCCCAGAGGTGGTGCAAGGACCTTCTCTGGACACTTCTAAGAAACATTTGGATGCTCATCTTGCTGGGATCCTTTAACTCTGCCTTCCAGCTCTTTGGGCAGGGGGCTGGACCCAATGATTTTACGAGGTCCCTTCCAGCCCTAACGTCTATGAACTCTATGAAATTGTGCCCAGTCAGCTGGGGGTCAGACCTCTGGCTTCTGCTAGTCCCTGTCACCTGACACTGCCTCCCAGAGCTGACCCTCTGGGCTCCTGCCAGCACAGGGCTGCTCCCTGCACTCAAATTCCTGCTGTCTGAGGCGCATGCACAGACATTGCATCCAAGAACAGTGTACCCCATCTCAAACGACTCTGGAGTTTACTGCATCATGTTATTTGCACGTGTAGATGTATCCAATGAGTACTTTGGCTTTACA
>NW_017728996.1:37166711-37171005 GCF_001723915.1 Gavialis gangeticus
GAGAACAGGCCTTATGAAGAGAGGCTGCAAGCCATGGGACTCTTCAGCCTGGAGAAGCGCAGGCTCAGGGATGACCTGGCGGCAGCCTATAAATACATAAGGGGTGTGCATCAGGATCTGGGGGAACACCTGTTCACCAGAGCACCCCAAGTGATGACAAGGTCCAACGGTCACAAACTCCTGCAAGATTGTTTTAGTCTGGACATAAGGAAAAGCTTCTTTACTGTCCAAACGCCCAATGCCTGGAATAGACTCCCCCCAGAGGTGGTGCAAGGACCTTCTCTGGACACTTCTAAGAAACATTTGGATGCTCATCTTGCTGGGATCCTTTAACTCTGCCTTCCAGCTCTTTGGGCAGGGGGCTGGACCCAATGATTTTACGAGGTCCCTTCCAGCCCTAACGTCTATGAACTCTATGAAATTGTGCCCAGTCAGCTGGGGGTCAGACCTCTGGCTTCTGCTAGTCCCTGTCACCTGACACTGCCTCCCAGAGCTGACCCTCTGGGCTCCTGCCAGCACAGGGCTGCTCCCTGCACTCAAATTCCTGCTGTCTGAGGCGCATGCACAGACATTGCATCCAAGAACAGTGTACCCCATCTCAAACGACTCTGGAGTTTACTGCATCATGTTATTTGCACGTGTAGATGTATCCAATGAGTACTTTGGCTTTACAGGAAATACATTTCAAGTGCCTGGACAAAACCAAATTACCACCTCAGAGAATCACAGAAGGTAGAGCTGGAATCTATACAGATATCATCTAGTTCACAGGTGCTCAACCGCCAGCCCACAGGCAAAATTCACCCCATGGAGCCTTGGAATCCAGCCCATATGGATCCCTCTGGGTTGGGTGGTTTGGTGGCAGGGGAGTAGTGGCAGTTAATACTGCCACCCCTCCTCAATGCCTAAATCCCAAGCCATGTTGAGCTGGTTGGAGCTAGGTCACTACACTATCCCCACACAGCTAGACTGAAGCCAGGCCACACGTCCTTTTCTTTATATAGCCAGGTTGCAGCCAGGCTACACCCCCTTCTCCCTCAAGGCCAGGCCATGTCCCCTCCCCCTAGGGCTAGAATATGCCCCCTTCCCTCTGCATGGTCAGGTTGGGGCTGGGTCATGCCCCCTTCCTCCCATGGATCTGGGCCAGGCCCCCTCACCCTACACAGCTGTTAAAGCTGGGCCTGGGCCTGGGCCTGGGCCATGGCCTCTCACAGGGCTAGCCCATGCCTCCTTCCCTCCACCTGGTCAAACTGGGGCTGGGCCATGCCTGAATAGCTGGTTTGAGGCTACGCCATGCCCCTCCCCTCACACTGGGGTGAGACCACATCCCCTTCCTTCCACCCAGCCAGGTTGGGGCTGGGCCACGCACCCTTCCTCCCATGGGGCCAGGGCTCCCTTCCATGGCGCTAGATGGGGTCCATGCGGCTGGACAGGGCTTGTTGCCCTCCTCTACGTAGCTACAGGGCGCTCTGCTGGATCCAGCCTACAGAGGGATTGGGCAGTGCTCATCTAGCCCACCAGCCAAAAAGATTGAGCACCACAGATTTAAGCCAACACCCTACATTGAGGAAGAATAAAATATAACTTGATTATTTCCAACAGATATTGACCTAAACCTGTTTTTAAAAATAGCTCATGAAGAGATTTCTAGCACGTTCCTGAATAGCTTATTCCAGTTTTTTACCACCTTTATAGTTGAAAAAGATTTTTTTTCTTTCTGTGCTGTAAATTAAGTTGATTTTTCTTGTCCTGTCCGCAAAGGTACAGAGAAGAAGAAATCATCTATTTGATCCATTATGCCATCATTCATTTAAACGTTTACATATTGACAGACTTACTTCCCATACCATGAGTCTTTTTGCTAGAGAAAATAAATCCAATTCCTTCAGTTCCAGCCTTTATATTGCAGCCTGTTCTGTATCATCTATTCATTCCCCTACCCTGTTTAGCAACGGCTATATACTCACGCTTTGCTTTCCTTCTTCTAACATATTGATAGTACCCTTTTCTGCTGTTTTTTCTATTTCTTGATGAATGAAACTTATTATGAGCCTTTCTATTTTAGCCTTGATGCGTATGCTCTCCTTGTTTGGAAATTTTGGAGGGCTGTACGTTTTGAGACATTTTAGAAAACTGAATTTCTATTTATTTTCCCGAGAATAAATATCAGTGACTATGATTCCCATAAATATTTCATGTGCCTTCTCAAGACTACTTTTCAATTTTTTAAAACTGAAACACTGTTTCAGTTAGAGTGATTTTAAGGTGTTGTTAATGGCAAAATCCTCATCTGTTCCCAACTATAGAGTAAAATACCTACCATTATACACAACCATCTTTACTGTCTACAGCATAAGTGAAAGGGAGTGAGTTCACGGAGTAAAACGGAGAGGAAGGATGGATTATCCTGGTTGTGAGGCAAGGAATTTGTGATATCTTTTACTGAACCAACTGTATAGCTGGGAAACCTGTTGGGCATCAAGTATATCAAGTGCCCTTCCTCAGGTCTGAGAGCAGCAGATGCAAGCTGAGCTAAATGAAAGAAAAGACATAGCCACTTGTTTGGCAGAGTTTGTATATGGGATTTCTTGCCCTCCCCCCGCCTCCCCGCTTTTTAGTGCCTAGCACCCAAAAAAATTGATCAAATAGATTTAGATAGTGTAGAATGTCTTGAGAAAACAAATCCTGTCCTAATATGCATACAGATGGGGAGAGGTGTTAAAGGTAAACTTTTCAAAAGCCTGTAGGTAACTTAAACTTCAAAGTCCCTCGTACAAAAGCAACTGCAGATATTTATGTGCTTAAGTGTCACTGCAAACCAATGCAACCACAGGATCAAAAGGACTACAGAAGTTTTAGAAGGGACTCAAGAGACAGGGAGACAATTATTGTAATCTCTTTCTCTTAAGCAATACTTCTACAATTAAAGTAAACAACCTTGGTTTTATGAAGGCACTCTAGTCATGATATTGCCCAACAGTCAGACTCAAAGGAAAAACAGCATGGACCATTTTCAGTCAAATCTGATGGGTAAGCAAAATTGATACACAGGGTACTTATAGTCTGGGTACAATCTAAGAGTGGGAGAACTACAGAATCCTACCTTAGGAAAGCTAAAGGATTGATGCCTGCAATTAAGGATACGCACTCTGTGAGATCACAAAGAGGTGCAGCTAGCCCTGTAATAGCAGCATATCATCAGTGGTAAGTTTATGGTGTTCAGTATGGGCTACTTAAAAAGACAGCTCTCTACAACTGTAAAGCTGGGACGACTGAGATTAGCTGGATACTTTTTTGTGGGGTGGAGTGGAGACGTCCTGACAGAACATCCAAGCTATTGCTCCTAGTCATATGACACAGCGACAATTTCATCAGTTTACTGAAATCATTCAGACATTTTTTAGGCTTTTACCTGTATGAACATGGTGGTATCAGAGATGCCCATTGTGCAAAACTTATTTAATTTTTAGTTTATGTAGTGTTCAGTGCGGACCTTCTAGATATCTAAAAATAATCACTCACACAACACGTGCAATATAATTATGTACATGTATGCTTGTGCATGTACACACACAGTATACAAAATCAATTCATTCTATTAAAAAAATGAATTGGGGTGCACTGATAAGAGATTTTGGGGGCCGATACCAATAGCCAGCTTTTAGGGAGGCATATTGGTTGATACCGTTCTGATTTCCAATACAGCTGCATGCAGCTAGTAAACCTGCTGTGGTGAAACAGGAAGGGGGTAGGCAAATCAATGCCCCCCACAGAGAGGGAGGGAGTGGGGCTGGGGTAGGCAGTGCCCAGCTGGGGCAGGGCAGGCATGGGATGGAGCTACAGCTCATCCAGGGCAGGTGCGGGGCTCTCACCACTCATCCGTGAGTGCATGGGGTGGGGGGCGTGTGCCCCAGATCTATGTGGGACGGGGAAGGCCAGGCTGCAGCTGTGGGCTGAGGACAGGGGCCGCACTATACTCAGGGTGGGTGGTGGCAGCACTGGGAGGGGGCTACAGCCACCCCAAATTTCACTGTAGCGCCCTCTTTAGCCCCCTCCCAGTGCTGCCGCTACCCACCCTGAGTGCAGAGCAGCCCCTGGCCCTGGTCCACAGCTGCAGCCCGCCACGTGAAGATCTGGAGGCACACCTCTGCTCCCATGCCCTTCCAGACAAGCAGCAGGAGCAGTAGCAAGAACCGCTGAACAAGCCATGCACAGCGCTGGGAGCTGCCCCCACACACTGCCCAGACAAGCCATGGCTCCATCCCACATGTGCTCTGCCATGGCTGGGTAGTGC
>NW_017728996.1:37176005-37179537 GCF_001723915.1 Gavialis gangeticus
CCGCTGAACAAGCCATGCACAGCGGTGGGAGCTGCCCCCACACACTGCCCAGACAAGCCATGGCTCCATCCCACATGTGCTCTGCCATGGCTGGGTAGTGCCTATCCCAGCCCCACACCCTCTGTCACCGCGGAGGGGCATTGATCTACCCCTCTCCCCCACGTCCCTTCCCTCCTCCCTCCCCTTCCACTACAGACTTACCAGCTACACGCAGCTCTCCACACTGTCGGGCTGTGCTCCTCACTGCCTGCATGCTGCACTGTGGCTGCACACACGCACAGGCATTTATTGGCCAAATTATCAGCCACTTCAAGCCAATTTCCAATATAGTCAATTTTCTTTATATCAGTGCCTATTTGATAATCAGATCGACATATCAGTGAACCTCTAAAAAGAATTGAACTATCATGTAACCTAGGTTGTTTCAGACGTAAAGTGCTGATTTTGGTGAGGTACCTATACATGTACTTCATGAAATCTGGGAGAGAAAAAACAGTGCACTGGTAGTCTGTTAGGTTTTTGAACTGTGTTGGTACAGATGTTGGAGACGCTAGCAAGGGGGAAGCTCTTCTTGACTGGTTCATCAAACAGGAAGAAATTGGTTGAGGATGTGAAGGTGAAGGCAAATTGGGTGATGGTGACCAGGAAAGGTTAGAGGCCAAGATCTTAAGGAAAGGAGAGCAGCAGAACTTCAGAAAAGCAGGCCTTTAGAAAATCAGGCTAAGTATAGACATCTCAAAAACCCTGAGAAGGAATCAATGAAACCTTTGTGTTTTTCTCTAAGCTGCATGAGTTGGATCAGGAGCGAACAGAACACACGTTCGCCCTGGGGAGATCTTCCGAGGTCCCTTCCAGCCCTAATGTCCATGAAATCTATGAATCCCGGAGCTCAGCACCAGAGGCAGCTGAGGGGCCCAATCCTTCCTTCTATGGAGCGCTCCTGTTCCTGCTGCCCACTGAAAGTCTCCTGAGCTGTACTGGTGAGCTCTGAGGGACCGTATCTGAAAGACCCGATCCTTCCTTTTATAGAGCACGCCTTTCCCTGCTGCCTGGCAGAAGCCTCCTAGAACTTGGCACCAGTGGCAGTAGGCAGGATGCATCCAGCACAGCCCAGGAGGCTTGCACCAGGCAGCAAGGACAGGGCTACCTAGAAAGAAGGATCAGGCCCCTCAGAGTTTGGTACCAGTGGCAGATGGCAGGACAGATCCAGCACAGCCTGGAAGGCTTGTGCCAGCCAGCAAGGACAGAGGCACTCTACAGAAGAGAGGACTGGGCCCCTCAGCTGCTGCTAGTGCTGATCTCCAAGGTGCCTGAACCTTCCTTCTACAGACCATCACTGCCCCTGCAGCTCAGTGCAAGCCTCCCAGACTACACTGGTGCTGAACTCCAGCAGGACGCACCCAACACATCCCGGGAGGTTTGCACCACGCAGTAGGGACAGGGTATTATGTAGAAGGAAGAATCAGGCCCCTTCAAACTCAGCTCCAGAGGCAGCCAGCAAGACATGCCGGCGCAGCCTGGGAGGCTTACGTCAAGCAGCACTCTACAGAAGGAAGGATTGGGCCCTTCAGCTGCCACTGGTGCCAAGCTCTGAGAGGCTCAATCCTTCCTTCTACAGAGTGCTTCTGTCCCTTCTAGCCAGCATGAGTCTCTCTTTCCACACTGCCCCCCACCCTTCCTCTGCCTGCATCTGTGCTGGCTTGGGTCTGTGACAGCTTGGAGCAGCCAAGCGCCCAGCAAGTGCTAGCACATCTCCCTGCAAGGGAGGACTAGTGAAGGGAGACACAAAGGTGCCTGGAATGCTCGGGGACAGTGACCTAAATGTGAGTCAATAGTGGATCTGGTACAGAAGTTCAATAGACCGGCCAAGGAAGACCAAGGCACAAATTGAGATGTAACTAGCAACAGATATAAGGTAACAAAAAAGTATGCTACCAGTATATCAGGAGTAAGAGAAAGACCCAGAAAGTATTTCTAGTATTAGATGATGCAGAAAAGACTTAAGTACTTAATGCCTTTTTTATTTCAGTTTCCATGAATAAAGTCAACTATCAGATGACAAGAGAAGTGGACAACAAGTATATGAGAGAAAGTAAGCAGCCTATAGTTGAGGGAAGCACAAGTCAGAGAGTACTTCATGTGGAAACAGATGTTGCCTTTGTGCCACCATAAGAATTTTTATGGCAGCACAAAGGCCAAGCAAACAGAGTGCCACAAATGCCCAACATTTGCAATTATGAAGTATGTGACATCCGTTTGTGTTGCTACTTAGCAGCAGAGATGTTTGCTTTAAGACACGTGAGTGCAAGCAGCTCATAACTGCCCGTGCACTCCAGCTACCCTGGGCAGGCACTGCAGGAGCTTGAACAATCCTGCGTGCTCCAGGAATTCCCATACATGATCAGGCGCCTCAAGCCCAGGAAGAGCCTGTCCAGCTTCTCCCGCTTATATGTGTCAACACTCCAGTGCAGTCCTAGGGCTGAGACCACCAATCTTGTGACTGGTGAGCTCAGCCCCAGGACTGCCCTGGAGCTGGCTTTCCCCATTTATAGGGACTCACCCCAGAAGCATGTTTATGGAAATGGAGAACACATCGTCATTGTCTGACACAATCAGAGGGTGGGAAAACGGATGATGCGTTTCACCCAATGAAGTGAATCAGCTGTACCAGGACACATCCTGGTTCTGTCTCACTTGGTGACATCTATTTCTAGCCTCACAGAAGCTGGATGTTTTTAAGCTAGCAGGACTGAATGGGATCCTAGAGTACTGAAAGAACTGCTTGAGGTAATTTTATAGTTATTTTCCTGAGAACCTGTGAAGGACAGGTGAGTTCTCAGATGACTAGAAAATGGCAATTAGAGTGCCTATCTTTAAAAAGGGAAAAAAGAGGATCAATGAAATTACAGACTAAATCAGTCTGACCCTGATACCAGGAAAGATTATGGATTAGGTCATTAAGGAATCTTTCTAAGCACCTGAAGGAGAACAAGTTGATCAGGAGTAGCCACTCTGGATTCATCAGGACCAAGTCATGTTTTACCAACCCGATTTCCTTCTGTGACAAGGTGATGGGCTCTGAGGGTAGGAAAGAGCAGTGAGTGTAATATACTTTGACTTTAGCAAAACTTTTGATGCTGTCTCTCACTGCGTTCTCTGTAGTAAGCTGAGGAGATAAAGGCTTGATGAAAGTACTGTAAAGTAGCTGTATAACTGTTTGGATTAGTGGCTCAGCGTCCAGTTGGGATAAGGAATAAAGAGGGTTTACCAAGGACTCAGTCTTGAGTCTGGTATGGTTTAATATTTTCACTAAGGATTTGAAAAATGGGATCGAATACACACTTAGCAAATCTGCACATGAAACCACGTTGGATGAGGCTGTAAGCATTCTGGAAGGCAAGGTTAGAATTCAGAACAACCTTGATAAACCCAACCCCCCCCCCCCAAAAAAAATAAAAAAAAATAGTGCTGGGTCACCAGTGGGAGCAAGCAGTCCTCCCTGCTACTAGGGCCTTGCCTTGCAGCCTGCCCA
>NW_017728996.1:37184537-37197754 GCF_001723915.1 Gavialis gangeticus
GAGTTCAATACCAACTTTTTAAAAGTAAGAGATGAATCCTTTCCATTTACAAAAAAAAAAAAGCTCTTGGACAGTTATTTTTCCTTAGGAGTAAAGTTAGCTGCTGGTCTCAGCCCAGTGTTGGGTGGACAAGTACCTACATCATAAATAACAGCCAACAAGTGGTAGACTAGACAAAAGTCTAAACACAAGAAGCAGACTGAAGGTACTTGGATCCTGTATATCAGTTTCATCATTTCATTTCTATTTAGGTAGAAATAGTCATTCTAAAAAATGTAAAAATACAGTTATTACAGTCTGGAAAATCTTGCACCAGTTTCCTGTATTACTTTAACCTTTCTAATATAAATATTCTATTTTAAATAGAAGAACATTTTTTAAATGCAAACTGCAGTACTTAGAAGAAAGAGATTGATCTCATTCAAGAAGCAGGGGAAAGATGATTTGATTCTTCCATGTGACAGCAACTGTTGGAAAGGCAAAATTTTCAACCAAGAACTCCATCATTTTATATCACAAAGAGAGTGACCTCTCAGTCATGTAATGCCTTAAGGCAGCATTTTTATCATGACCGCAATAATTCAATGAAACAAAGTTTAGTAGCAACAAACATCCCCCTCACCAGCCCCACAAACAAAGCACATGAAGTGAGGTAAAACTGCAAAACAGCTATCTAGCAACCACTGTAGATCAAGGAGTTAGAAAGCACTTTTAATATTTCAGATTGGAACAACTTAAAGAAAATACCTGCCAGAACAGAAGGGAGAGGTAATGAAGAAAAAATAGCTTTTCCTGTTTGAGCTAGAAGAAATATTTCCAATAAAACACTTATATACCTGCTTTCTTCAGGAAAAACATAGGCTGTACTACCACTGATCTGAGACGCTTCATCATCTTTTTTATCTTGTTCTGAAGCAGACAAAAGGGCAACTCGATTTTGCTGTCTCTCCCACTGACGAGCAATATTGCAAATTGTTAATCGTTTCTTTTCCTGGAACAAAATATAAAAACCATAAGAAATTATCTTAAGATGTAAACACCACACTGGAATATATTCTTTAATGAAGCCTTTTGGTTGAAGGATACTACCGTATTGGTCATCAGGTATATATTAAGATCAATATTGCTTCCTAATGCTTCAATGCATGTTTTCCACTGACTGATGTTTTAAAAAAGATAACGGGTCACAGTAACAATAAAAGCTGCATAATACAGTATGGAAAGTCAGGCACTACATTAAAAGCCTAGCTTTTAACCAGCATGGTCATGCCAACATGGAACTCAAAACGGACTGCTAAATCCACTCTGGAAACATGGTACAGTTTACCCCAAAGCCCTCTGAAATAAATCACAACAAACAGCTAGAGCACTTCAGTAGTCTTATTTGGATTAAGTACAGACAGTTAGAAAGCCCAAGGCTGAAGCAATTCAATCTTCACAGGTTAGGCTACACTTTGTAGACTGAACTAACAAGGAAGTGAACAGACATTTACTTTTGATTCTGGAAATGCAGTCACATGTCCACAGTGATCCAAGCCAGAAATCTGGGAGCACTAGAGCATACCTCCCTGCTTGGCTGGAGCAGACAGCTTGGGCCAAGGATAGCCAGCCCACATTGTAAGGTAGGGATGTGCGGGGGAGGTGCAAAGCATCCTGGGATACTGGGGGACTGTGAGTTAACTTGAATCTGGAGGGGATCTGGGACAGAGGTTCAATAAACCAATTTTACTTAAATAGATTAAAATCTGATGCTACATCCATCCAGGTTTACCTTAAACCACTTTCAAAATGGCCAAAACTGGTTTATGTGCACTGAACTTTGGTTGGTACAGATTTGAATCACTTTCCGATCACTTATACTGGTTTAAGTGTAATTTCTGTCCCTAGCTTTGCTGTAGCTCTACGCATTCCCAGTTACTTCACAAACCCTCGTCTTCACGGGGTGCACAGAGGCATATTACTATATGCATTCAAGAAACTAAGCCCACTGTGAGCTTCATGACACTCTGCCTAGACTACTACCAGTATCCAAGTTATCTGGGGTCTACCTACACTTCAGTCACAATAGTGATTGCCTTTTAAATGTACTCTAAAGGGTACAGGGGAAATGTTATTGTAAAAACAATAATGAAATTTGATGGCATTTTTCTTCTTATATAAACGACACAATGTGATATGTTTAACACCCATGTCAAAACTCAGCCTAAGGCTGCTGGAAAGCAGAACATGCACAGTAAGCTCTGCACACAGCTTTTAACTCAGCATGTTTTGTTGGATAGCTGGAATTTTGCACTGCACCTGGAACTTCAAGCTTACAGTTCAGAGGATTTCTGCTACGTTAATTTTACATTAATAAGTATAATCTCTTTTTCAAATAGAAATTCATTACATTTATTTCACACAAGGCATTATCTTTACTAGCAACTATTTCCTTAATTCTAGACAAACCATCTTTCGTGATCTGTCATCAATACGTTACATCTGATTAGCCTTTCAGTCCTTTGTAATGCTGGTATAGTTTTGCTATATAAACAACAATGCAGTGCTATATTTAAAAATTCCTTTGAACTTTACACTGCTAGAAGTTTCTCATTTTAGTAAGTTGTACACAGTGCATTACAGGGCTGTAAAATCAGCACTGGTGCCTGAAGAAACTTATTTTTCAATCCCTTAATATCCCATTATTGGAATGCCCATCATTATATCCTCTACTACAGTAAGGCACTATGCATTATCACTAAAACACTGAGATGAAAAATACTAATTATATATATTTTGTCATAAAAGTATCATAGTACTTAGGGTCAGAAGGGACCTAAACAGATCATCAGGTCCGACTCCTTGCCCCGGGTAGGAATGGGTGCCAGGATCATATCACCCCAGCCAAATATCTGTCCAGCCTCCGCTTGAAGGCCCCCAAATGTCTGTAGACATTTGGCATCTGTATTAATACTCCATTAAGATTTAGAAGAAAGGGAGCAGTATGCACCTGTTTTAGAACTATTTTTTGAAAATGCATGTTTGCACATTCAGAAAGACAATAAATTATCAATTTAGATGTGGAAGGTTATTTTTTTTTTTTATATTGCCTTAATCACTAGACTTTTTTAATTTCAAGTTGCATTTCTTGCAAGATGTGGAATTCTGTCTCTTGTTCTGTACAATGTAGAGCTAGCTACATTATTCCAATATCCACAGGCAAAAAAGTACTATAAAGTACAACGTTTTATTAGCCTTATTTTGCAAACAGAAAAAAATGAAAATGCGTTTAAGTGACTTCCCGTGTAGTGCTTGCAAACCAAAAGACCCAGGATCAACACTTACTGTATGGACTTGAATCCAAGACGAGGCCAAGCTGGCTGCTGGAGTGGGGGAGGGGGAACAAGGCAGAAGGTGCACAGGGGAGACCCACAATTGGGACAGGGGGAGCAGGCAAGTCCATGCTGCCTGCCCTTCTCCCCCACCCCCCAGCTCCAGCCTCAACCCAGCCAGGCCCAGAGCTGATGTCACTGTTTCTGCCTCGCCAGACTGGATCAGTCTTCCCCCAAAGCTGGAGCCAGAGCCACCCCAAAGGTCTGTAGTGGGGAGAACAGGAGGCAGGGAGGGAGCAACAGGGGGGCAAGTGGCGCTGGGCACAGGCAGAAGGGGGCAGGCACAGGGGGCCAGGGGGAAAGTGGTAGAGAGGGGATAGGCAGCAGGAGGGTGGGGGCAGGCACAGGGAAGGGCAAGGGGTAGGGGTTTAGCTTATTGTTCCCTGCCACTGCTTTCCTTGTCAATGTTGTGAGCACAAATTTAAGACAATCTTCCAATAATAATGTATAATTTCCATGCACAGATTCTAATTATTGAGGGGTCATCTTAAATTCTAAGTCATTTTGGATTGGATAAATTTAATATTAGATCTGTGATCTAGGCCAGCTGCATTAAACCTCCTGTTTCCATCTGCAGAATTAATCTTCATACTAGTGGATTGTCTCTTACGGTTTAGCTGGATAATAACTACCACCATGGGGCCTGTCAGCACTACAGTAATACAAGCAAATAAGAATCTTCATATAGTAGAGCTATTAAAGAGCACATCTTAATGAGTGAACAGTTCATTGAAAAGATAAAGTATATAAAACAGTAACTGACATCTCCAGACCTTTGTGTTCTTAGCTACAGATCCTCAACGTTCTCTTAACACAGTCTTTCATATTCAATTTTTCTTCTTTTACTGACAAACTGGTAAACAATACAGCAGCGAAAGCTGACAACCATATTACTTCAAATTGTGCTGTATTCGCTACAGCGAAACATTATGGGTTTTCCCCCCATGATAAACCAGAGATTAATCTACTGAACTTTAAACCCTGATAAGATCATCAAAAAGATGCTTAAATAGAAAATGCCATTACAGCGAGATTAATGTATACAGAAAATACAGTAGATTAATCAAAAGTGTTGAACTTAAAATGGTTCTATTGGTTTCAAAGCCTGAACTAGTCTGAGATAGTTGACATATGTGCAATGAAGAATACTCTTTAACCAGTAAGATCTTTAAATCAAAATGTTTAAATGCATTACACAGAGAGGAAGTTAATACATACAACTGTATACTGTAATGCCTAAATTGGACAGCAGAGTTACTCCTACAAAGAGTTTCAAGTAAATATAATTTCTTTAGAAATTAAATATGATTGAAAACTGTATTTGTTAACTGCGAAAGAGAAAAACAAGTGAGAGACAGCACACTTATCAGGCAGTGTAAAATTCAGTCTAACTTAAATTTACCACACTAAAGCAATATCTTGACAACCTTCTGTAGAAAAGCTCTCTGAAAAGGCACTTGTTTGTATAGCTAACTGTTTTCTTCACACTGAGCCAATTCACACTAAAATTTCAAAACCAGTACATTTTGAGGAGAGTTCCTGTTTTGCATGAATATTAGTAATTCAGAGAAGGAAACAGAATGAACTACCGTATTTCACAGTGTAAAAGTTGAGTTTTGAAGGCAATTTTTAACTCTTAAAATTCAACCTCGATTTATATAACGTCCCCTATCTCAGTGCACAAGGCACTGAAAGCCCAGGTGGGCTCGTAGTAGAGGCGTCGCGCTAGTGGTCTCCCAGGAAGTTGAACTGAGCTCCTGGAAGCTCAACCAGCACCCGGCTCACTGGCACCCTGCTTACCCAGCCCCAGGGTGTGCTGTTGCCACGGAAGTAAGGACCTGGGTCCCCCGCAGCTCAGGGGCTGCCCAGCCTGGCGTTATCTCACTCCCCAGCCACAGGGCAGGCAGGAAGGCTCCTCTGAAAGCAGGACTGCGCTCCTCACCACTTCTCCCTTTAGCGGCAGCTGGCAAGACACCTGGTACTGCCTGGGAAGGGGCTGGCTTGCCCCAGGGGCAGCACAGGGTGGTGGGTATGGGTGGGGAAGGCTGGCTCTGCCTGATACTCCTAGCCTCCCCCCTTGCCCCTACCTGACACCCCGCACTGCCCCTGGGGCAAGCCAGCCCCTTCCCAGGCTGCACCAGGTGCCCTACTGGCCACCACTGAAGGCAGAAGTGGTGAGGGTCCTGATCCTGCTCTCAGCAGAGCCTTGCCACTTGCTCCATGGCCAGGGAGTGAGCTGCCACCAGGCCAAGCAGCTCCTGAGCTGTGGGGGCCCAGTCCTTCCCTCTGGGTGGCAGCACTCCCGGGGAACAGCTGGGCAGGCTGCCAGAAGACTGTGGGCTGCCCAAGCTCCCAAGGGACCAATCCAACATCCCGTGAGCCCACCAGTACACCACCCCTCCCACAAAACCACCTAGGTGTCCACGCCTTGCACACTGTGGTGGGGTCAACTTATACACCAGACATACAAAAATCCTTACCTTTTTTTAAACAGAAATCTGGGGTCATCTTATACGATGTGTTGACCCATACACTGTAAAATATGGTACTTAGCTTTTTTTTTTTTTTGTTGCTGTGTACCTGGGGGTTTTTTGTCAGTTAGCATTTTGTAATCTGTTGATTTAATAACACTTTCGGCAAATCAGTAATGCAGCAGAGTCCCCACTTCTTTAGTTCAAAATGAGGCATACTGAAAGATACTGACAGATATTTGGTTGGGGTGATATGATTTGGCTGGGGTGACAACCGTGGCACCTGTTCCTGCCCAGGGCAGGGGGGGCGTACCTGATATTCTGTTTAGGTCCCTTCCGACCCTAAGCACTATGAAACTATGAAAGAAGAAAAATCTTAAAACACAACAAATGTTGCTGAGAATACAAAATATTGTAAAAATGCTGCAACAATTTGTTGCAAATATATCAATATTCTTACCAGACAATCTTGCCAGATAACAATATCAGGTATTATGCATGCTTCATAATGCCATCCACTTCCTTAAAGTGGGTTTGGCATGAATTCTGAATTTAAAAAACATGCTTCACATTGTTTTCTACATTTGTATACCTTAAAATGGTGAAAACCCTTCACTTTGAAGACGCACTTAAAGATAATCTCTATTTAATCCTGGGGTTTCTCCATTTGCAGAGATGCATGCATCGGCAGTCCAACTTGGGGCACATCTCTGCAAACATGGGGACCTACGCAGGTGCCCCTGGTTCTTCTGGGAGCCAATCCTGGGGAATTCCCAGGCACTTGAAACCCAGAAGCACCTGCACAAGATGGCTGGAGATCATGGGCAGCTCTTGTCTGCCTGCATTCTCCTGCCTTAAAAAGGAAACAGACATCTGCCATAAAATATTGGCACAAACTCATACCATCTACATTATGTCCAGACATTCTGGGCATTTGTGGAGTGACAAGGGGCATGGACATCTCTTTGCTTCATCTTTGTGCTACCATAAACATGTTTATGGTGGCAAAAAGCTACTTCTGTGTCCAGCCATATACATTACCCCACACCAAAAGTAAAGGGCTTACTAAAATACCTTTGTAGCAATTATAAAAACAATAACTGGGTTTTTTTCCTATTTATTTTATTTATACCTGAATACATAACTTGCTCTAATATTTGGAATGCTATTTTAATTGTAGTTTTCTGACCATTTCCTTATCACAACTGGTACAAAGTAAGGGGTTTTCACCATTTTAAGGTATACAGATGTAGAAAACAATTTGAAGCACATTTGTTAAATTCAGAATTCATGCCGGACCCACTTTAAGGAAGTGGAAGACCTTATGAAGCATGCATAATATCCAATATCATTGTCTGGTAAAAATACTGATATGTTTGCCACAAATTGTTGCAGAATTCTTATAATACCTTGTATTCTCAATAACATTCATTGTGTTTTAAGATTTTTCTTCTTTCAGTATGCCTCATTTTGAATTAAAGGAGTAGGGATTCTGCCACATTACTGATTTGCCAAAAGTATTACTAAATCAACAAATTACAAAATACTGACAAAAAACAGGTACACTAGGCAGCAAAAAGCTAAGTAGTTCATTTGTCCTTCACTATGAGAAATAAGATAAACAAGTGCATCATACACACTTTTCAAAAACCAGTACGTATAGAACAACAACTTACTGACCAGGCACTGTGAGTAAAAGAGTCAAAGGAAAAACTGCATCCAAGAACGGGAAGTGGCCTTTTGTTATGAAGTACCAGAACAGACCCCAGAGGTAACAGTACTGGTGGAAGCCTGAATAATAAAAAAGCTACAAGAATATTTTCATCAGCATAGCATCACATCCTAGTATGGTGGCAAACAGTACTGCATACGGCCATGAAATTTGATTCCTTTTGGAAAACTAAGAAAAAGGAATATATCAAACAATATTAAAGGGTCACACAACACATCATGTGGAAATAATGTGGAGAGAGATTTGAAAATGCTTTCTCAAGGAAAAGAAAAAAACACTTAACTCCTTGTTCTAAGACCTTAACAGAAATCCCTACATGAAAGATACTACACAAGTGCTAACTTCCAACAGATCATAACTAGGTCAAATCCAACACAGTAAAACATTTGAAGGCACTTTGATCAATGAGGGTGTTTTTCACTCCAAATGTCTTCTTTCTACAATAGCCATTCTGGCTACAGAATAGCCAAGAAGTTACATGAGTTTTTGGAATGAGAATATATAGGGGTATTTTATACTCCTCATGTGAAAAAGCAATATACATACAACTTTAATATATATAGTTTTGCTGCCACACACACACACACACACACAAAGTCCACGATAAGTTTACAAAATTTCACCCAAAGACTGAAAACTTCAAAAAGTGTTAAGTGCCTATAAACAGATGGAATTAAAAAAAGAACAACACAGCTCATGAAACTTAGTAGTCATTGCTGCTCCCATATGGAAATGAAGAGCATTACAAAGATCATTACCAATCAAAGACTTTAGAGTACTGAAATCCAAATAATCTTCCTAACAAGACTCTATAGATACTGGGATCAAAGTCTTTAAAAAAAAATATTTGAGTTTCCAGTCACAAGAAAGGTCCTATTTCACATTCCTTGCAACTATATTATAGAGTTTTAAAGTGATTTTTTTTTTAATCTCATGAGTTAATTCCCCAAAAATCAAACACAAGAAAGTCAAGCAAAATAGCATGAAGGACAAAAACATTCTATTCACAGAAAAGTGATTGAAAGACATTAACAAGAAATCCTGAGGAAATAACCAGAGAGAAATAATAACTGTAGTATGCTTGAACATTGCTGTTTTTTCCTACTGTTCTAAAGATGAACTACTTGAAAATTCTGAATTCATTTAAATCCCTTCATTGCTAAAGGAAAATCTTGGACTTGGGAATCAGAACTTAAAATGATCTATTTCAATTTGGATTTAAAACAACAAGAATTTTCATTAAACAGGCTGTTTCTATGAAAGAAACGGACTAAAGAGGAAAATAATTATCTATTTTTTCAGAAATGTATTTAGATTACAAGCAAGCTGTAGCCTCCTCTGAAGATGCTTCTATGGGCTGGTTTTGTTTCTTTCTTTCGTTTGGAGGGTGGAGAGAGAGAGCTGTTCAGACATTGTTTCCAAGATGAACCATGGAGAAGGAGAACAGCAATAAGGAAGAAAAGAAAATGACCAGTGTAAATTCTTTATTTAGGCCAATCACAGATGAGGAACAAGCAAAAACTCAGAACAGAATGGCAGCTTCTTTCACAAAGACAAACACCCATGCTAAGAAATCAGACAAGAAACCCTGTCTAAGGACTCTGGAAAAGGGCTAAGGGCAAGCACCATGTCCTGCCATGCCTCACTGAAGTTTGGTCCCTTCACAGTTGCACAGTAAGTGTTCATGAGTACTACATGCTGAATTTTGCGTCAGCAAAATGAAGTGGGTTAAAAACAGCATAGGTGTAGGCCTTGGTGATGGATGACCTTCTACTGGCTTCACAGCAGGGAAACTAGGGGGTGGAGGACATGCTAAGGAGTGAATGAGTGGCTTTAAGATTAGGAGACCTACTTAACCTGATACTCTTGAGGCATCCCAGCCACATGGAGCTACGTTATGCTCTTCTACTTGATCTTCTGCACTGCTCTGCTATCTTCTTGAGGCCACGTACAGATGCTCCATTTCTACTGGGAGAAATGCTGCTGTCCGAGGAGAAACCATAGCGTACTGACATTCCAGCTTTTTCTCACAAAATAAAAATGGCAGCTCCGGGAGAAAAATAACCCAACTCCAACAAGGTAGAAGTCACTCCCAGGAGAGTTTTTCCCTAGAAGAACAGACTTTTTTATATTTTATTTGAGGCTTAATTTCTTTCAGGGACTAGGAGGAGAGGAGCTGCAGGAAAAGGCTCCCAGGCCTTCTGGAATGGGGGTCACCCCAGTTTGGAAAAGGCATGGGGGGCAGCTGCTCCCACCCCTTCTGTAGTGCAAAAGGGGAGGGTTGAGGCAGTCACCAGCTGCTCCCAGACAGCTCCTCACACATCGAAGTCCCCAGGATGAGGAGTGGGTGGTGGGCTTACAGTGCTACTCGGTCTCCTTGGTTGCTGGGCACCAGGAGCTGAACAGAGGGAGCATTGCTCTAATCCCCTATCCACTTCCCACGCCAGAATCCTTCAAAGTCAGAAGCTGGCAGGGGTCTTTCCCCTTCTGCTCCAGTCCCCCCCACCCCACGAGTAGAAAGACTGGAGCAGCCTACTCTTTCCCCAAACCAGAACCACCCCAGTCTCAGGTAAGCACAAAGGGATACAGGATTGTTCCACACTGAATGCCCATTCCTAGTGGTGGACGTTTTCCATCACTACAAATGAATGCTTGTACGTAGCTTGAGACTCAGCTGTGAAGCTGCCCAACATAAAAACTAAAATGTCCTAACAAAAGATTATATCTAGTTCATATATTTAAAGGCTTTGATGGCAATTATTCATTTTATTTCAGGAAATACTCAGTTTAGTCCCTGCTGAAAGGGACCTCTTGCCTACACAAGCTTCTAGATCAGTGGTCCTCAACCTTTTCAAGACTCAAGGCATCCCCGAACAGACTCAAGGCACCCTTGGAAAATGCCAAAAATAATACAGTAATTCTTCTGCTGCAAAAAAGTCAGAGAAGTCATAATAGTTCAGGATGTCTTAACACTATGATTTCCTATCCAAAAATTCTGGGTTTATTTTGTGAATCATGTTTGCATACCTAACAGTGTTAAAATTGCATGGCATCCCACAGGACCTTTGAAAGGATCTCAAGGAACCCAAGTGCACCATAGCACCCTGATCGAGGAGTGGAGAATTCTGTGAGGCTTTCCAAGAAGACAGGAAACAGAAACTAGAATCTGAACATGCAAGGAAAGCATGGATATTTCCATAGGAGAGGGAAGAATCTTTTTTTTTTTTTTGAAGCAACTAAAAGATAACCACAGTTGGTTGTTATGCTGTTTTATCCTTTTACAGAGAAGAAAGAAACCTCCACTAAAGTATAAAGCCTTCAATTTCCTGTTCAAGCTTGAGTGAGCACAGCATTACACATGAATAATACATGCCCTCACACCTCCAATGGGAATTTTCACTGGTAAAGTGGTTTGAGAAAGATCTAGGGCATCAAGACAAACAACAGTGTCTCCTACTACAAGGAAACATGCTTCAAAGCTTCAGGACCAGAAACAAAGCAGATCACACTTTCATAAAAATGTCACAAATTTCTTTTTCACTGAGTAGGAAGGCAAACATATCAGTCAGTTTTGTGGGCATCTGCATCTATTTCTCCTCACTTTAATAAAAAGAACTAATATAAAACAATTTTAAAAACAAACTTAAATGAATATTTTCCATGGTACAAAGATAAATATAATAAGTATTGATTTTAAAGATAGAATAAATACAGCATAGAATTTTTAAAAACTTAATTACTAAGAAATAAATCATCTAGTTGGTAAAATGTATACAAATAATATACATTTAATATATTCTTGGATTTCCATAAATTACAATTTCACCCCCATTCTTTTTTCTAGCCTATCGATTTCATTATGCAGTACCTACTGGCAAAATTCTTCATTTTCCCTCTTGCAGTTTCTTTAGATTACAAACTGTTGGATTTTTGACCCCTTGTACTTAAAGACAGTGCCATAGAGCACAGACTACATTTTCTTCAGTCTGTGTGCTGAAGTAAATAAAAAATGTTTTGAGTCCTCTCAAAACCAAATCATTTTGGTATTAACCCAAATTGAATAAAACCTTTCATTCAATCCATAACAAATCATTTTGTTTTCAGGTATATTAATAAAAAATAAATTAAATTTGGAAATACAGTTCTAAATTCAAAGAGGCGCAGAACCATTCACAAAACAGAAAAGATGGCAGTGCCATTAAACCCCTGAATTTGGGTCTCACATGTGGAAGTAAGGGCTCAAATCACTGGCCTTAACAGTGTTCTTGAATCATCTCTCCTGCTGAAACTATTCTACTTTGTTTAAATAAAATATTAAATCGGGTTCAGCAGGAGGTGAATATGATTTGAAAGTAAGAGCATTCTCCTAGGACAGGGGCACCAGAGTTCCCATCACACCTCCTATGAATTCTTTTTAAATACACATGGGAACAGTTTCAACAAAAGAGAAAAAAAACAACAACTGCAAAACACCCCCCAGTCTAGTGCTTAGTCTAAATGGGAAATAAATAAAAATGTATATATCTGGGAATAAATTACTGACAGACATTAACATGTTCAGTATGGCTATAAATTACATTAACAGTGTTTTATCTAACCTCAATTACAGTTAGGACAATAAAATACCTTTAGCAAGGTCTGTCTGTGGCTTTCACGCTTCTTCTCTTCCTCTTTTCTTGCTGCGACAGATGCCACACGCCTTTCTTCTTCCTACATGAAGAAATTAAGACAAGTTTACTATGCAAAATTAAATTGACAGGCTGATATAGTTATATAAATAGAACATACATCCTGTTCAAAAAACAAATATACTATATTTAATCCAAGATGAGCCCCTCCCCCTATTAACGGAGGGGGGAAACCCCTCATCTTGGATTCAAGTACAAGGTGGGGAAGCAGATGATGCCCCAGTAATTAGATTCTATACATGGAAAATGTATACATTTGTTATAATTTTCCATGTATAGTGTGTAATTATTGGGAGGGGTCATCTTAAATTTGTTCCCGGTGCTACTGCAGTGGGGAAAGCAGTGGCAAGGGGACAGGAGGTAGGAGAGGCAGTTGGGCAGCAGGTGGGGGGCAGGAGCTAGCAGCCTGATCCCTGATGCCTGCCTGTCCCCCACCTCACACACACTTTGCCCCCTGCCAAAGGCATCTTGGATTTGCATAAATGCAATATTTATCCAGCCTGGGAAAAGAAAGCACTGAAAACACAGCAGCATAGGCTTCAGCAGAGCATATTCAAACCAAAGGAGACCTGTTTTCTTATGTTTAGCCAGCTAGACTGAAGTGAAGCCATGCAAGTGTTATCCAAGCTAACTTGGGGATTTTCTTACTAAGGCTGCCACTGCTCCCCTCCTGATTATATTCTACATACTTCTTATAATGGTCAGATTATTAGTTAATGATTCCCTTGTATTTGTTCACCCTGCTCCCTCCGCTCCTGCTTCCCAACTAAAGTACAAAAATATTTGCATTCAATATTACTTACTTACTAAAAGGAAATAATTTAAACTAGTGGGTAGGACAATGGCCCGGAATTCAGAAGATATGATGATTTCTATTCCTGGCCTGCCACTACCTTGCCACTTGGCCTTTGGCAAATTTCTTCCCTCCCTGTGTCTCAATTTCTCCATCAGTTAA
>NW_017728996.1:37202754-37203274 GCF_001723915.1 Gavialis gangeticus
TCTATATACTTCTTATAATGGCCAGATTATTAGTTAATGATTCCCTTGTATTTGTGCACCCTGCTCCCTCCGCTCCTGCTTCCCAACTAAAGCACAAAAATATTTGCATTCAATATTACTTACTTACTAAAAGGAAATAATTTAAACTAGTGGGTAGGACAATGGCCCGGAATTCAGAAGATATGATGATTTCTATTCCTGGCCTGCCACTACCTTGCCACTTGGCCTTTGGCAAATTTCTTCCCTCCCTGTGTCTCAATTTCTCCATCAGTTAAATAGGAACAATGTTGTTGTTTTTATTTTAGTGATGTTTTTAAAGAGTTCTGAGCTCAGGGAGAAGGCATTGATTATCATCAATTGCATAGTTTACATTTTAAATAAAACCAAAGTATTATAAAACTTTCAACCCACTCTGTCAGTTAAAGTAATACAACTGACAACAACCATTTTTGGAGAACTCCCAATGGAGCTCCAGGATTCAAGGAAAATTAGACTTCAACAATAGCATTACTAGGACCGA
>NW_017728996.1:37208274-37210839 GCF_001723915.1 Gavialis gangeticus
GTTTTGGAGAACTCCCAATGGAGCTCCAGGATTCAAGGAAGATTAGACTTCAACAATAGCATTACTAGGACCGAGTTATGAGGCGACTGCCCCAGTTGCCAACTGTGAGGTGGAGGAGAGGTTTGGAAAAAAAATAGCTACAGCCACACAATGGCAAATCACAGAGCCTCACAGCAACCAGAAGCTGCCCTGCATGTGGCAGCTGCTCCAGGTGCACAACCACGTTGTTATTTATGCCTCTGGACTTCATCTTCCTGATTTTTCTTGAGGTTAAAATGAAAACCAAAACCACACATTTAAACTAAAACAAGATAAATCTTTCACACTTTTCTATACCACAATGAAATAAAAAAAGGGAAAAACTCAGGTCTTAAACCTTTGCGTGTATTTTTAAGCCTAACGATAGCAAAAGAAACACCATTTCCATTACCTACTGTTCTAAGCATTCTTTCTCCCTACTTACCCATGATTCTTTCCAGCAAAGAACTTCAGCAACACATAACATCCCCTAATTTTACCAGCTGCAGCTGCTACAATGAATGTCTTTCAGTGCTAATTTTTACTATGGATTTTCATCTGTGACCAAATAAGTCAAATTAAAAATGGTTGTAGGTTGGGGTTCTTTTTCCTTAGACTTCAGGCTGCAGCATCAAGTGGAAATAATTTCAGAGTAAAGGGGAAATTCAGACTGCCATCCCAACAATTTTAGGCTGTTCTCAACTGAATGCACAGCATATATGCAGCTCACAGCATAAGGTGCAGGCCCTTACAGTGCAAATTTTTCCATTGTCCTTAATGGGATTGTGATTATTTTAGCTCCTCACCAAATAAAGTTTTGGTTAAAAAAAAATCCTCAAGAGCACAAGCCTAGAAAACAAAATGTCTGATGACTTCTTCCTCAACAAATACTGGCTCAAATATATTTTATTTGCAGACCAATTAAAGGTTGCTTTGCCTTTGATATATTAAGTTTGAGAAAAGAATACTAATTTTTTCTCTTTATCAACTGTTCTATTGCCTTATCTACTATGTTTCTCTCTCCTTTTTGGTATTAAGATAACAATTGGCAATATTTAAATATTAAATTTTCTTGTATAGTTTTATAATGTTCATGCCAGCTATCATTAAAAATACTGAAGTACAAAACACAAAACTGATACTAAAAAGAAAAGCTAGGGGCAGAAATAGACATTTCCTTGGTTGAAAATAATCAAGATGATAAATCACTATATCTGCTATTTTTAAAACGTTTAAAATTTTTGAAGACCTTGTAGTATATGGTAAGTATTTTTCTTATACAGCATTTGTGTCATTTCATTACATTTCAATATTACAACTAAAACATTTAAGTACTTCTTGTAGACAACTAATTTTGCCCTTATTTGTCCTTTGTAATACAAATATAAGTACTGTGAGTCTGTGATCGTAAAGTCATGTTAGAGTCAGAAACCAAGATTTATATTAATCATTATAAACTGTTGCATGCCTTCTGTTGCTTCAGTTATTTAACTATTTCACTCAGTAATAGAAACTAATGGGAGACAGCAAAGGGTCTTTCCTGTAAAATATTAACTGCATTAGAATGCATTAGCTATATTTGTCAGACAACATTATTACTTAACACTGAAGAAAACAGATATTTGTTCCTAAATAAAAGCATACAGTCAAGGATTTTTAAGTTTCTTGTCACAACAAACAATCTAATATAGCAGCATAGCCATATTTGGTTAAATATACCCTGTTTACAAAAGTCCAAAAGTTCTCATAGCACAGTATTTTTAGAACACATATTTTCCAAGTAACAAAAAAATGTTCGCTATGAACAGTTTCTCTAACACATATTTTGGAAAAAACTTTTTAAAAACTTCATATACCTCTTGAATATTTATATGATGCTAACTTCTAAAGACAAAGGATTTTTCTTCTCCCCCAAAATAGAAAGCTCTCGTTTAAAACAGTAGATGTTTCCCTTTTCACTTTTAAGAAACTTACACGTTAAAAAAAGCGTGGTCCCAAAAAATGGAAAATAAAACACCTCTTGCAAAAAAAAAAATCTCAAAGAAAATCTTGATATATTAATTGCTGGCACATGGATGGAATTTTAATTTCAAATGCAAGAAACAAAACAGAAACGGGATGTACTCTGTATAACCATTAAACTTCTCTACTTGTAGAAAGTTATTGCTACAGTATATGAGGATAACTGAGGCAGGTCTAGTATACTTTAAAATATGTTTGCATAGCAAAGGCTATTTTTCAAGATGATTCATGCATTGAATTTGACATAATTCAACAACTAAACTTAGAAATGATCTCTCTGTGCTTTTGATTATCTGTAATCAAAGACAGATTATGCCTGGTTAAGCATGGGGCTCTAAGTGAAGGCCCTGGCCTGGCAACTCTGGATTCATATTGATGAGTTCCTCTATTGTCCAGTCTTACCTTGCAAACCTCTTGTGGGGGAAAAAAAAGCTCTTCTTTTTTCATTTTTTTTAAACTGTCCTACCAGGTTTTTATAGTCTGGAACCTCTTCTTAGCCCCCTCAAGAATTAAGGTTTTAGCTTA
>NW_017728996.1:37215839-37226958 GCF_001723915.1 Gavialis gangeticus
TTGCAAACCTCTTGTGGGGGAAAAAAAAGCTTTTCTTTTTTCATTTTTTTTAAACTGTCCTACCAGGTTTTTATAGTCTGGAACCTCTTCTTAGCCTTCTTAGGCCCCTCAAGAATTAAGGTTTTAGCTCAAATTTGCATTGGCTTGCCTTGCTTCCTATGTACTTAATGTTCAAGTGACCAACAATGAAAGCAGGGAAGAGGGAAAGCTTCATAAACGCCATCACACATCTCCAAACAAAATAGTATCATGCATGTATGCCATATGCGGCAGCACTGTCGGTGGCGGAAGCATGGCAGCAGCAAGCGGGGAGCAGCCCACAGGTGCCGCAGCACTGTCAGCGGTGGAAGGGATGGCTGGGGGGTGCACCAACCAGCAGCTGGCAACTACCCACAGACACCACCAGCAGCAGCTCATATTCCACTGCTCATGGAAAGGCCTCTGCAAAATCCACAGTCCAAGGAAATCTGCTGCCGTTTCAGCAGTGGCTGTGACATGGTTAAAGCTTGAGTTTTGGGGAGTGCAGGAAGAAGGCGAGTGATGCTGAAAACAGTACTTTACTCCTCCTGCATCACCCAAGAGCATTCAGCTGTGGTGAGCCTATGCTACGTGACAGAAGACCCTGGAAAAATCTTTATTTTTCATTCCACCTTCCCAAAACAGGGTGCATGTCTTCTTTGAAGAAAATATGGCATATTGATTAGCTATAAAAAGTACAGAAGTCCTGTAGCAATTTGAAGAATATGATGAACCAGAGACTGTAAACACCCACAGTGTCCATCACGAGGCAGCAGTTCCATTAATTATGGATTGGCTCACCACAGAATAAAGACGACATCTTCCAATAATTTGCTTTTGAGGAAACTGTGAAAGCACTGAACTGTCTGGAATCAGAAAAATCTTGTTGCCTGACATGATTTTACCAATAATGCTACACTTTGTAGCTCTTTCACAATTGCTATAATGGTCACAGAAAATAAGAAAACTAGTTTCAGGGCAACATGTAGCATAATCCACCACAACCAGGTATACTTGTGCATTCTTGCATTCTTTTCCAATGGTCCCCATTATATTCACCCTCACCTGTTCAAAGTGCACTTTACAATGTACAGAATCTAAGTGGCAAGGCAATACTAAGGAAAAGTACTGCCAGTACCTCCTGATTACTATATTTTCTTATATACAACAAATACCTTTTCCCTAAAAATCAGCCCCTCTTCCCAAAAAAATTAGAGTATTTTAGGAAGGGAAACTTTACTTTGTTAGAAAAGGCACAAACCTAGAGATACTGTACAAGCCATACACATGGCAAGATGGTTGCAATTTGCATCTGCTCAGCAAACTGAAGGGCCAGTCTCATATTAACTGTTTCACAACCATAGTTATTAACTAAGCACTGTAGCTAGTGCCGGAAGCATGAAGTGAGCTATTGGCTTAGTATCCTGATAAGGTCTGTGTGGAAGCTTTGCCGTGTACTCCTAAAGTAAAACTGCTGTCTCTTTCACACTGGACTGAACAGTCACCTTGAACTCACCCACAATGACTTAGATGGAAAAGAAAGGAACCAAAGATGAATACAGCCCTATGAAAGGCAGTTGACATTAGCTCTGCAACTTAGAAGGCTGGCTCCACTTCCCAGGGCTCCACCATCCACATACCCTTCCCTCGCCACACTTGATGTCATGATTTTACATGTTTATGTGGGAGTCTCAGCCCCTGGGCTGCCCTGATCAGCCTCTAGGTGGCTGGTTTCTTGAACCTGATAACTTGCCCCGTTCTTCCCTGCTTGGGTCCCAACCCGACTGTCCCATAAGTTCTCTGCCCATATCCTTCAGGGCAGTCACAGGAGGCCAGTGCCTCCAACTCACACAAACTCTCGGTCCCATCTCTCCTCCAGGTCCCTGGAGTGGCTGCCCACACCCCCCAGACTCAGACTCAGACTCACCAGCTTAGACGTTGCAGTTGCCGCATCTTCCTGCCTCCGCAGATAAGCCAATCTTTGGGACTCTCTCCCCCAAGTTCCCTCGGTTGGTCCCTTGTCTCCGTCTCCCTGCATCTCCTTGGGTTTCTTCCTGGGTATTCTTCTCTTCCCGACCAATGCCAACTGCCTGCTCAGCTCCCCTTTTAATTCCCCACGCTGATCAGCTATGAGGCTAACCACAGCATCCCATTTGCTGCCTAGCCAGTTCTCCCAGCTGATCGAGCTAATTACCATTCAGGGCTCTTGGCACAGCTTTTCCCTGGGCCAGGCTCATTGGTGTGGCAAGTATTCCTTTGTTCTTTGCGTTTTTGGCATTGCATAACAGGGTGGACTTGTCACCCTGTCACAGTCTGTGATGTGGAGACAACACTATATTTACAGCAACTTATATAAAGAACTACTTCCAGTGAGGAAGTAACAGTCTTGCTACTGCCCTCTGCAAGAGCCCAGGGCCTAACTGTGTGTGATATAGAGTAAGCCCTCCTGAAAACACAGAACATCCAAGAAGTGCAGCATCCCAGGAAACAGTCTAGCATGTCAGGAAATTCCTGATGCTACACCTCCTAGATGCTATGTTTGCAGGAGCACTTACTCCATGTCACACAGTTGGCCATGACTCAACAAACTTTAGTTCAAATGCCCCCACCACCATTTTTAAGCCCAGGGACACTGATACACAAGATGCAGAAGGGTGCTGGGAGTACAACACTTGCCACGCTTCAGCACACTCAATTAATCGAATTAGAATGCTAGCATGTCAGAGCAGCCTCCATGCTCACGTATAGGTGCCTACATTCTGCTTTCCAAAAACAAGATGCGTGTTTTATTTGAGCAAGTATCATGTGAAAGTCCAGAATTACATCCCACAGGAAGTGATGGTTTCTATAAACTTGGATCACCACAAGCCTTTCCTATCTTCAAGCATATATAGGCAGAGAGTGGATCCTGGAATGTAAGTCTTGTTGGTGGATATTTTCTATACATTGACCCAAGGGAGTCAGTGTCTGTACTTTGAAAATATAGCATAATAGTCTCAAACAACCAGTCACAGGGACAGACTCCTATGCAAAACATGCAAATGACTGGAAACAGTACAATGCAGCTGGTAGGTCTTCTTGTTCCTCTACAGATACAAGCGTAATCAAAGCACTACAATTCTCACGCTGTTTATTTCAGGGTTAAATTTAAGTAATGAAGTTCATTTGTTACAGGACCAGATAGAGATAACAGTTAAACCATAAACAGCTGATGCATGATCCCAAGCAGCTACTGACTCTCCCTTTTTAAAGCAGTGAAGTTACCTCTATTTTGCCAGACAATGCATTTTAAAGTACTTTGTTAACATATATAGAAAGATAACATATGTAGAAAGATATTTTTCCAATCTCTAAGTAGCAAGAGATTGCTGAATTAAAAAGGAGAAAAAAGTCTTTAGTGAAGGAATGAAACTGAACTAACAGAAACAACATGAAGCAACATACCATCGATTGAACATGTTATTGATTAGAGTGAGGCTGTTCAACATTATGCTCCTATACAGAGGTAAGCAACCCCTGGCACGCATGCCAGAGTATAGCATACAAAGGCATTTTTGCTTGGCATGCATCTTTCGGGGGGACAGCAGGGAAGTGGCTGGGGCTGCACTGCCAAAACAAGGATCAGGTACCTTAGCTCCCCTGCCACCTACCCCTGGCATGCCAGCATCTTATAAAAAGTTGAGGTTGTGGGTATTTTTGGCACTCTGCCCAAAAACACTGCTGACCCCTACACTTTAATATGTTTTCATTTTATAAAAGTTCCTAACTTTTATAAAGACACTTATAGAAAGTAACTCAGCTAAGAAAGTCCACGTTTGTTTTACTGAATAGTCATTTAAAAAGTCAAGTAAACTTTTTGATAAAGATCAAAAAACAATTTTTTATTACTTTTTATGGAAATCCCAAACATGTAAACATTTCTTGATTAGTCTTATAGACCACACACAACCAATATGCTGTGTTAATCCTGCAAAGCAAATAAGCATTGGTTCAAACAGACCTGCTCGTAAAAATTCTGCAGTCACCCTTACAGAATCTGTAGCTCCTTACAACAAACATAATTTATATTCATCATCATGCCAAAATTTGCAGCCAGGGGGACCGATATATACAGAGATCTCAGCATGCTCTGCAGACGCTCATTTCCCAAAGTTCCCATAGATAGCTAAGCACATCGGAAAGCACTGATTGGCAGGCCACCCAGGGAACCACACCCACCAGAAACTCCTCCCCCTTCTGCCCACCTCATGCTGCCAGTACAGAGCATCACTGCACACCCCTTCAGTTTCCACTGCCAAAAAAACATCTATTTCACTTCCAGCCCATAATGGATCCCTGCCATCTGCATGCCCTGTGGCTTCCAACCAATTTGATGTAGGCAGGTCCACAGTGGGAAAGGCAGTACAGGAAGACTATGTAAGTACTGGCACCATGATTCACCTGCCTCAATCTGCAGAAGGTCAGCAATAGGGGAAGGTTCAGACGCTGGCTCCATTTAAGGTGGGAGGGGGGCTGCAGAGACTTCCCTTCATTCCAGCCATTGCCTTTAGCTGTATTTTATGCAGTGACTAGCTGCTATAATTTTCACAGACTTCCAGGCTGTCCCACAACCCCAGCGAGCTCTGACATGGCCTCTGCTTCAGGAAACTCTGAGTTTTCCTTTCATCCCAGCCATGGCCTTTATGAATTACAAAAGCTAGACTCTGCACCAAGCACACATGAACCTCCTAGCCAAGCTACTAGCCCATAGGGCTCAAATGTTGCTTTCACTTCAGAAGTACTGAAGAGTTTCCCTTTCACCCCAACCATTGCATTTGCCACTTGTAAAAGGAATGACATAAACACCCTTGAGTCAGGATGGGGCGGCAGGAGGGGGATAGCTTCTTGGGATGCCAGAGAACCAAGGCAGACCTTCTGGAGCTCTGTGTAACTGGACATGTAGTGCTGCCAAGAAGTTGCTTTTGGAAAGAGTTAATGTTTCTTTATAAAACCATAGGGGTTTTTTTCCCACAAAAAACCTGCTAGAATAGCTGTATGTTTGCTTTTTGTGGCAGTGCAAGGGCATATTTAAATCACTAGACATGTAATGTCTGTCCATGGTCAGAGATTTCATTATATTACATTCATTAAGGCAATGCTGTTTTTTTCTGATCCAATGTTGTGTATGTTTATGATGCTCCCATTATCTTGCCAACTTTGGTTTTGGTTATGTAGTAATATGATACAGGCACTGGTGATATTAAACATCAGTTGTACTTCCAATTCCTCCTACTTGTAAAACCAGGGCTTGAGTTTGACCAGAGTCAGATATCCAGTTCAAAAGGTTTCTTAACATAAATATCAAAAAGAACCTGGCAGATCTTTTAGTCTGAGAATCTGCAAAAAAAAAAAAAGGATGAGGAACTACAGATGACTATTTGAATTACAATTTAAGGGCTGTAATACTAATATAGTATGCAGTTGCCTTTTTACAAGAAGATATTCAAGATACAATGCCAAAATAACAACTCAACAGAATATTAAAAAATGTGATTTGTTGTCAAAAGCTGATTGGGTTAAGACTACAAACATAATTGCCTTCAACACAAAACACCTTACTTGATTACAAACAGAATAAGAATTTTGAGTTGCCACTATTAATAACAAGGTGAGGCAAAAATCACTAGCACAAAGATATCCAGATACCCAACTACTTAGCCATTTTAACCACATTCACTATCCAAATGCAGATTCTGGACAGGACATGACCTGAACTAGTTCCCAGATAGAACTGGATGGAGTTGACAGGCATCTAATGCAGAAATTTCCCATTGCATTTTAAAAATTAGAAGACCAGTTGGAATATTTGTTAAACTAAGTGTGTGTTTCATAATTTGATAAGTGCAGAAACAATTTTAAAGTTTCTTTGTAAAAATGTGACTCTAAAATGTCTCGACTTACAGACATGTGTACATGTTCAACAAAAAACCTCTTAGGAATACTACATTTTGAAAAAACTCCTTAAACTCTGAACATCAGGAAATTTAGGGTTACCATTCTATAAACTATTTACCATATTTACTTGTGTAAGATGGCCCTGAATTTAAGACAACCCCTATTATTAAACTGTAGACATGACAATTTATAAATCTGTTAATTTTCCAAGGCTAGAATCTATT
The DNA here is from genome assembly GCF_001723915.1 of Gavialis gangeticus. Classification (NCBI taxonomy): domain Eukaryota; kingdom Metazoa; phylum Chordata; order Crocodylia; family Gavialidae; genus Gavialis; species Gavialis gangeticus. The sequence continues at coordinate 37,222,016 of NW_017728996.1, forward strand.
TTTTGGAGGGTCTTCTTAAATTCATCCCTCCTGCCACTGCCACAGGGGAAGTAGTGGCAGAGGAAATGGTGGTTGGGGGCAGGGAGGAAGAAGTCAGGCAGTCTGCCCCACACCTCTTGTCTCCCTCTTGCCCTTGCCCCCCATTTCTGCCTCTCTGCCATCTACCCCCTCCTTCCACTTGTTCCCCTCTTGTGCCTGTTCCCCTTACCTTTGGAGATGCTCTTGTCCCGTCTCCTCTGGGGGCATGAAGCACCTAGCCAGGCCAGGCAATAGTGGCAGCTCCAGCTCCAGCCCATCAGGGTCAGGGCCCAAACCCATAGCAGCTCTTCGCTGCTCCACATGCTCCTTCCCTGCACTCCTCCCTACTCTGTGCATCCCTTTCCCCGTGCACCCCCTGCACCAGATGACCTTTCTCCACACCCCTCTTGCTCTGCACTCCATTTCCCCTCCACCATTCCCCCATACACCCTTTGCTCTGTTCATCTCTTCCTCATGTCCCTCTGTGGGCCATATGCCCCTTCCCCATGCTCCCGTTGCTTCATGTGCCTTTCCCAGAAATCCTTCTGCTGCCCTTTCCCCCCATGCTTCCTCCACACCATGCCTAGAGTGTGCTTCCCCACACTCTCCCATGCACCCCCTACCTGCCACATTAGCCACCCTGGCCCCATCGGGAGCTTCCAGCTGTTTGCCTGACCTGTACTCAATTCTATGACAAAAGGTTCTTTTCCCTATGCTGAATGGGGAACAAACTTGTCTAGACAAAAGAATCTTATGCTAGGTAAAACTATCATACAGATAAGGGAATATGTGTAATTCTCATTTATTAAAGAAGAGAGGCATCTCAAAAGATCTACACAAGATTGCAGGTCACAAGAGGCTCCCGCTGTAAATAAATGAGAAGCATCAAAATCCATCTAATTTTCTTGTACAAAACAAATGCCATTTACTTCACAATACTGTACTTTCTTTGACAGTTTTGTTGAAAGAATCTCAGTCCACTGAGAACATATACATAATTTACAAGAACATTTTAATCTATACATTCACTACACACTTGTTTAAAAATTTCATACAGGAAAACAGAAATAGAGTGATAAGCCACCTCTCATTTGAACAAGCCCTGAAATAAATGGGGTTCAGAAGCTTTAAAAACTAGTGAGAGAGTTTCTAAAAAGGGAACTGAATATTTTCAAGTGCAGTACTTCAAAACAAATACATGGTAGCTGAATTTGGAATGTAAAAACTGTCATTTTAAATAAGCTCAACAAAGTAGGTGGAGCTTGAAGAAACATCTATAGAGCAAGGGGTTTTGAGTCACCTTTGCTTCAAAGCTGGGATAAAAGAGTTTCATAGTTCCAAGGGTAAAATACAGGCTTGTATAAACGGCAGATACAAAACAGGCTCTGTGCTCATCCACTGGATGGTAATGAATGACACGTTAAAATCAGGGCAACTTCCAGTACACAAGACCGAATTTTTATTCCATGATTATAACAAATGACAAAAATAGCATGCACTTCTCTCATGTATTTCAGTAAATATTCTTTATGACCAAGACAAAATATATATATTTATAAAGATTTCTACATACAAGATTTTTTGCCCCTTGTCTTTCCAGCTCCAACTCCTTGGGCACTCTCTGACCTCACTTTTTATCATCTTAAAATTCCCTATAAATAGCTGCTCTTTCATTATTCTTACTGTTGCTTTCTTTTATGGATTTGATGTCTCCTCTTTGCTTTCTAGCCCAATATTTTGTTCTCCCAGACATATAAGGAACAACACAAAAGAGGTAGCTTAACTAGGTCATAACTTTGATTTATCTGAGAAACTTCCAGTAATAAGTCATACAAAGCAAATCATCTTCTATTCTTTCAAGAGGGCTCCTGATAGTCCCTCCATTCTCCACATTTGGTCCTATCCCATTAAACTCAACATCCTATCCTACCTATTAGATCCTGTGAAAAAAGCAAAAACACCACAACCCACCCTTGCCAGCCTGGCAGTGAGGGGAAAGTCCATTCGGTTCCAATACAGACAAACAGCACAATACACATAACAGATTCTGAAGGCCAGGTCCACACTAATCTCAGAAGCAGAAAAGTACTTGTCAAGGAGGCAAAGGTGTTCGTACCATGGGAAAAGGGTTATATACCCTCTCTCTGTTGCCTAGAAGCCAATAGCCTTCATCTAAATCTGCAGTTCTCAACCTTTTCAGACTCAAAGCACCCCTCAAAAAGTGCCAGTTCTTAGTTTTCACTTCCTTTTTGACTACAGAAAAGAATAGAGCAATTTTCTGTTGCCAAGAAGTAAGAAACACTGCAGTAGGTCAGAATGTGTTTAGCACTATGGATTCCTATTTGAAATCTCTGGGTTTACCTTATGAATCATATTTGCACACCTACCAGTGCTAATACACATGGTACCCTATGACACCCTTGAAAGGATCTCAAGGACCCCCTAACCAGGTGCCGTGGCACCCTCGTTGAGAATCGCTGCTCTAAACATTTGCCTCACTACATCCTAACCACCCACCTCTCATTGTTAAGAAGCTGTTCTTGTAAAAAGGGGGAAAGGGATAATCCCTCTTAGAAGGGCTACACTCCCTCCCCTCATGGGCTCAGAAAATGTACTTTTTCACCTAAGAACAGCAATGGCGATTCCTTACTTTTACTTGTTTATTCCATATTGTATTCCTGTGTGCTTTTGCCACCTTTCCTGAACACTTTGTATTACAGTCCTCATGCAAACAAAGTGACTGTGTCAGTGCTTCTAAGGGCCATGTCGCAAGAAGAGGCCCTTGTACACTTGACAGGGGTTTAGTCCTCCAGGGTTATATTCTATGCCCCCTAAACTGAAACAGTGGGTTTTTGTTTTTCCATCACTGTTTACATATCATCAGTCTTAAATCTTAAGAAATGCTCAGTGAGCTATTCACAGTAAATTACTGCAGGGGGTGCTGCATAACAATCCACCCCACTGATCTCTATAGCAGCCCTACTGTCTTCATTTTAATTCCTACACGCCTCAGGTTCCTGTAACTGCCCCCTGCCCCTAAAAAGCTGAGGTGTGCAATGACCCCAGAAACCCGTGATCTGCCCAGGGCTGCAGATAATAGTGCTTAGTGGAACAATGAATAGACCTGCCATGAAGCATCACCCCAGCAAACACCTGCAACCTAGCAGAAGCCTGGGAAGAAATGTGGGTGTGAGGTCCCCACGCTCTTTTTGAATAGGTGCCATTAGCAGATCAAGTGCTATGCCAGACATTGAGGTGCCAGAACTAATATCAGTCACAAATGTCCGAAATCTCCCTACACCCACTCTTCCATGACACATGCTCAGCAGAAAAAAGGCAGGTGCTGAGCAGAATACTGAACACCCCCACCCTCTGACCACGAAGAATCACAGGAACACTTTGGAGTGACTGATGGGTCAGACAGTGTTGCCGGGGGGAGGGGTGGTGCTTGAAGAGCCCGCTGCAGACCCTTCAAGCTGGATCACAAGTTTCTGGGCAAAGAATTTTGGGTGTGCAGCAGTGGGACGTTAACGATTATCCTTCTGGACAATGGGGGATCTGAGGACAATTTGGGGCAGGCTATGGATGTTACAGTTGTTCTGTTAGGAAGTCACATGGGCAGATTTCCGGGAGTGCACACAGACACCCCACATCAGGATAAGGATTAGTTTATGACAACACAGACTCATTTAATTGCCAAAAACGTGCATACGTGTAAAGCGTGACACCATTAAGCCACACAAAAGGGCAATTTTCGTCACATGTACATGCGCCCAGGATGTGTTAACTGCACTTAAAACGCACATTCAACCAGCAAAATGTGCGCTAAGTGTGATCATATCATAACAAAGTTAGGATTTTTCACAGGAGGAATATCTGCAGCTCATATTAAGCAACAAGAGTAACACTAAGTCAGCTATTGTTCAACTACTCCATGGAGATAAAACAAGTTCAAAACTCAATATGGTACCAAGGCTGAGATCAACTGATTGCTGGTCTCAGCCCTGGCACTGCACCAGAGCTGGTTCAAGACTCCCAGCAGCAGAGACCTGTCTTGCCCCCTGGATGCAGCAGCAGATGCAGATGCAGGGACCCTGTCCCAGATTCAGCTCCACATGCCTCTCTCCACCCACCTCCCGAAGCAGAGACTCCGCTCACGCCAGTGTGTCAAGGGCAGGTACTCCTGTGCTGGACATATGGCGAGGAGGGTGCAGGCTCCAGGCATGCGGGTTACATATCCTCAGAGGTGGACATAAGAGTTTCAGCACCTGCTACTGGGGTCTGTGTTGAGAGGAGGGAAGGGAGGCAAAGCCATCTCCAGACCTGTCTAGAGTGAACTGAGATCATAGTAAGCATTACCATGCGACTGCTAGGAACATGTTTTAAACTTTTAATATGGCATAATAATGCTTACAATGATCTCAGATAAAAAAAAAAGTGCCAAGTGTCCCATTTAACAGTGTTAATAGCTCCTTTTGGTACTAAAGTAATACTACTGATCCTCATCTCAGTCAGAACCACCATGTAACAGGTGAACAATATCACCAAGATTGGAGCAGTTTAATTAATAAGCACACTAGGATTTTCAAATTGAGGTTTGTGTACCCCTAAGCGTACATGGTACTTTGCCAAGGAATATGTGCCTAAATTTTAATAATGGCAGGGGAGCTTCTGATTAGTCAATGCATAGTGAATAAAGGCATTGCCATGTGTTGATGTTGGTACTGACACTTTCTAAGGAACAAAACACAGAGATGCATTGGGTATCAGGGCTAAAGAGACATGTTCAAAAAAGCATGAAAACTCCTGCACTAGGATGCACATTCTATTTTTACATATATTTTTCAATAAAATAAAGTAATTACTATATTTACTTGATTATAACATGAGGTTCCCCTGCCATTCAACATGGTGCCGGGGGGGGG
>NW_017728996.1:37227148-37228730 GCF_001723915.1 Gavialis gangeticus
GGGGGGGGGGAGAATCAAGCCTCATCTTATGGTTAGGGACCTACCTAAATAACAGACAAAGGGCTTCTTGCAGCCCATTTGCAGTGCACAGAGCCAATACAGCAGACATTTCACAGTGGCCCCACCCTTCAGCACTGATTAGTAGAGAGGTCCTGCCCCTTGGCCCTGATTGACAAAGAGGCCTGGAGGGAGAAGGGACACGGGGGCAGTCACCATGTTGACTGCTAGCTGTCCCACCCCCTTGGTGGCAATTGATGGAGAGGCCCTGGTAGGGGCAAGAGGGACAAGGGGGCAGCCGCCATCTTCTCTGCTGCCCTTCATGCCACGCCAACCAGCACCCTCCCCTCCTGGCAGAGAGGACCACTGAGGAGCCAGAATTTTTTTTGTTGTTGATTCTGCGGACAATCCCAGATTTTGCAGTTTCCACAAAACCACGAATTAAGTAGGTCACTAGTTATGATTTCATACAACTTACCAGAAACCAGAAAACATCCATGGCCAGCCAGCAGAAGATGCCTGAGCTCCCATCAGTGTGCCAGTTTTTTGGCTGGCCACTTGAGGGTTACTCCAAGCTGCTGCCTACCAAGGTGTGCTGAGTTGCTTTCTGCATTCTCTGGCTGGAAACCCCACATGCCGCTCAAAACGACCCATCAGGTACCAGCCATGCACTGTCGCTGCAATGTGTGGAGTTTCTGGCCAGCTTGTGCTGAGTTGCTCTGAGCTGCTGTCTCAATGGGGGGTGCTGGAGCAACTACTCATAAGCTGCCAGCTTGGGCAGGTCCCTTTCGGTATGCCAGGTTGCTGCAGCACCCACTGCTCCAGCAACAACTCAAAGCAACTCAGCATGTGCTGGCCAGAAAGCCTGAACATGCCTAGCCAGTGCCTGCCAGGTCATTCTGAGCTGTTTGCAAGGAGCCTGGCCAGTGCATGCTGAGATGTCTCTACATCTGCCAGCCAGACAGCAACTGGGAGCGACCCAAGTCGCCTGGCACACAGTATGCTGTGGGGAGAGGCTGGCCAGATACACCCCACAGGGGTCGGATCCTGCAGGAGTTGGCCTTCACACAGGGAGCAGGGGCCAGCACACAACAGGGAGGGACCCTGCAAGGACTGGCAAGCACTCAGGAAGGAAGGACGTCCAGGGGCTAGCCAGGCACCCTGCATGCTGCAGGGAGAGTCCTGGATGCAGTGACAAGGTACCAAGCACTCATCAAGGGACCCAGCATGTGGCAAGGGACCCAATGAATGGCAAGGCTCCAGGCAGCAGTAGGGAGGGATCCAGCATGCAGTGAGACTCCTAGAAGCGACAGCAGTGCATCCATCACATGGCAAGGTTCCCAGCAGTGGTAGCAAGGGACTGAGCATGAGGCGAAGCACCCAGCATGCAGTGGTGAAGGATCTGGCAGCAATGACATGAGACCCAGAATGCTGACAAGGGATCCAGCATGCAAAGGACCAAGAAGCAGTGACAAGGAACCCAGAATGAACATGCCAGTGAGGGATCTAGCACACAGCGAGATTCCAGTCAGTGGCAGTGAGGGAACCAGCATACGACAAGGCACCTGACAGCAATCAGCCAAGT
>NW_017728996.1:37233730-37234062 GCF_001723915.1 Gavialis gangeticus
TCAGGGGTTGGTTTTCATCTCATTTATACTGCTCTATACTGCTGCAGTATCCTACTGCATGCAAGAGCTTAGGGAGGTATGGACTTAGAAGGGTGAAAGTAGGGAATGCCAGTAGCCCACAAAATCCTTTGACTCAAGGCATTAGAAATAGCAAAGGAATTGAATGTTCCCCTTCAAAATCCAAATCAAGTAGTGGGTAGTGTATCTGAATGATGCGACATAATGGCTTAGCTCCGAGACAAAGAACATCACTTGCACAAAAAGGCTGCCATCAGACTGCAAAGAAAAGCTTCTTGAATTCCGGCAGTACATTATTGGTCTATGCAAAACTC
>NW_017728996.1:37234419-37237753 GCF_001723915.1 Gavialis gangeticus
GAGTTTCTGGCCAGCTTGTGCTGAGTTGCTCTGAGCTGCTGTCTCAATGGGGGGTGCTGGAGCAACTACTCATAAGCTGCCAGCTTGGGCAGGTCCCTTTCGGTATGCCAGGTTGCTGCAGCACCCACTGCTCCAGCAACAACTCAAAGCAACTCAGCATGTGCTGGCCAGAAAGCCTGAACATGCCTAGCCAGTGCCTGCCAGGTCATTCTGAGCTGTTTGCAAGGAGCCTGGCCAGTGCATGCTGAGATGTCTCTACATCTGCCAGCCAGACAGCAACTGGGAGCGACCCAAGTCGCCTGGCACACAGTATGCTGTGGGGAGAGGCTGGCCAGATACACCCCACAGGGGTCGGATCCTGCAGGAGTTGGCCTTCACACAGGGAGCAGGGGCCAGCACACAACAGGGAGGGACCCTGCAAGGACTGGCAAGCACTCAGGAAGGAAGGACGTCCAGGGGCTAGCCAGGCACCCTGCATGCTGCAGGGAGAGTCCTGGATGCAGTGACAAGGTACCAAGCACTCATCAAGGGACCCAGCATGTGGCAAGGGACCCAATGAATGGCAAGGCTCCAGGCAGCAGTAGGGAGGGATCCAGCATGCAGTGAGACTCCTAGAAGCGACAGCAGTGCATCCATCACATGGCAAGGTTCCCAGCAGTGGTAGCAAGGGACTGAGCATGAGGCGAAGCACCCAGCATGCAGTGGTGAAGGATCTGGCAGCAATGACATGAGACCCAGAATGCTGACAAGGGATCCAGCATGCAAAGGACCAAGAAGCAGTGACAAGGAACCCAGAATGAACATGCCAGTGAGGGATCTAGCACACAGCGAGATTCCAGTCAGTGGCAGTGAGGGAACGAGCATACGACAAGGCACCTGACAGCAATCAGCCAAGTGGCAGGAAGACACCAAGAGGAGGAACAGGTTGGCAGGGGAGCACTTGGTGGAGTAGCAGGGAAAGCAGCAGATTACAGGGCCTTTTCACCTCTGACTGACCAAAATTTAAAATCACAGAAGCCCATGGTAAATTCTGTAGGGTGAGTAGTGGTAGAGAAACCCCCATGACAGATCATTTAGAAAAAAAGAGGATGTAGCAGTACAAATGTAAAAGATACCAAAACAGCTATGATACAAATTTTAAAATGAAAGTTATAAATTATGTTGAAAAAACAGAAATTGTGAGGTGAGAAAGAAATATAACAATATTGAAGCAAATGTGCGTTGATGGAGACAAAAGAAAACTCAAGAATGCCAAGTCCACACAGAAAACATTTGGGAGTCCAAAACAAGGTCGCTTTCAGCAAAATTGATAAACAAGATCTCAAGTATGTTCAAGAAAAGAGAAAGTAGGGAATGCCAGTAGCCCACAAAATCCTTTGACTCAAGGCATTAGAAATAGCAAAGGAATTGAACGTTCCCCTTCAAAATCCAAATCAAGTAGTGGGTAGTGTATCTGAATGATGCGACATAATGGCTTAGCTCCGAGACAAAGAACATCACTTGCACAAAAAGGCTGCCATCAGACTGCAAAGAAAAGCTTCTTGAATTCCGGCAGTACATTATTGGTCTATGCAAAACTCATGACTACCTGCTGGGGCAGATAAGTAATACTGATAAAACTCCAGTCTATTCTGACACACCAAGCAATGTCACCATACATGCAAAAAGCACAAAATCCATAATTATGAGAAATACAGGAAATGAAAAGTTGTGAATTCCAGTGATGTTACCAGTATTGGCAGATAGGAGAAAATTGCCACCCTACGTGATTTTGGAATGCATAACTGCCAAAATAAAAGTTGTCACCAGAAACAGCAGTCAGATGCCACGAACAAGAATGGATATCAAGTGAACTGATGAAAGACAGGCTGGATGTTGTGTGAAAATGGAGATCTGGGGACCTGCTAAAGAAAAGAGGAATGTTAGTACTAGATTCATTCAGAGGGCATTTAACACCAGATGCGAAAGCAAAAATGTGGTCAATAAATTGTGACCATGTAGTCATACCTGCTGGTTTGACATCTCAACTTCAAGTATTGGATGTCATTGTGAATATGCCCTTTAAGGACCATTTACAGTGTCAGTAGTTAAACCGGATCTTGGCAGGGAACCATGCACTTACACCGGGTAAAAAGATTAAGCCAGCCATAGCACTGGTTTGGCCAATGGATTATGACTTCTTGGGGAAGGATATCTTCAGAATACATTATTAAAGGCTTCAAGAAGTACTGTATAGATGGAACTGAAGACAACGTTTTGTGGGAAGATGAGGAAAAGGATGAGAAGAGTGAAGACTGTGAGAGTGAGGATGCATTTATTTAATTTACGAGTTGCATTTAATTTACGACTTACCAGTATTCCTATAGTTTTTAGATCAGTAGTTCTGTTCATAAAAATAATACCAAGATATTTTTTTTCCTTGCATGGAATCTAATTATGCGGGGGTGGTCATCTTAAACTTAGGGTCATTTTAGATTCAAGTAAATACTGTATTACTAAAGGAATCTATTTTAGCAAATGATTTGACTGATCAGGTCACAGCTGTGAACTGTCGTACTAATTCCTAGGAGGTCTGTCCTTAAAAGTTGCAAAGGAATTTTTGTTTAGAATTCTTCCACCACATTGCCCCATTCAACTGGAACATTCTTCAAATGCCCTTTTCTTGCAAATGGAAAGAACTATAGTGGAAACTTTTTCAAGAAATAGGAGCTGTGCTCTTTCAAGTCCTAGAAGTCTGTAGAATTTCAAGAGAGAGATAAAGTTTTACTGGATAAATCTGTAGCTGTTTAGTCTGTATATGGAGCTTAGCACCATAATACAGTTATACACACACATTTTATATATATTTTATTCATATAAAGCCCCTGCACAGGAAAAGTTCAAAGCCAGGTGCCACAGCCCCACTAGTAGGGTTGAAAATCAACTGATTTTTGACTCCAACCAAACAGTCCTAGGTCTAGTTCAAGAGCCAGGGCTGTCTGGGGACCAGAGCTGACAATCAGCCCCAACCCTGGACAGTCACAGGCCCAGACCATCTGGGGCCGTTATGCAGACAATCAGCTGATCATTGGCTGATTCAAGAGTTAAAGACTCAGGGCTGTCTGGACTAGAGCTGGCAATCGGCGTATTATTAAAACCCTGCACCTGATAGCTCTAATAGAGCAGCTGACTGGGCACAGGAGATATGAAGTTCCCACAAAGCCAGAGCTGCCAGGTATAGGGTTTAAAGTCCCCAGCAGGGCTCCCCCCCGCCCCTCTTCCAACCTTGGGCCAGAGTTGACAGCTGACTGCTGGCCTCAGCTACATGTTAATTGAGGGAATTTATTAACCATCC
>NW_017728996.1:37242753-37243010 GCF_001723915.1 Gavialis gangeticus
CAGCAGGGTTCCCCCCCGCCCCTCTTCCAACCTTGGGCCAGAGTTGACAGCTGATTGCTGGCCTCAGCTACATGTTAATTGAGGGAATTTATTAACCATCCATGAAAATATGCTACATTACATGTGGAATATTTTTATAACTTGTTTCCCATTTTATAGTACCTTAAATTGGGCATATGTGTAGTGCCCTTGACATTTATGCTGCATTGAGAAATATTCCTGCTTCATCCACTTTCTTTGCCATTGAGGCCCTTTAT
>NW_017728996.1:37248010-37251827 GCF_001723915.1 Gavialis gangeticus
CTGCATTGAGAAGTATTCCTGCTTCATCCACTTTCTTTGCCATTGAGGCCCTTTATTTTTTATTTTTGGATCTCTATTAAACTGGGAACCTCACTCTTAACCTTGCAGCCCTAAATGACCCTACCAGGAGCACAAAGGGTACAAAATTCCAGATAGCATCACTTTCTAGGTCACTAGTAGCACACAAAACTCTCCACCACATTAAGGCAGTGATCCATGGGAGGAGTAATAACCCACTACAAGTACTTTTCAGACAAAAGTCAGATTTTACAGTTCTCTTGCAGGCAAAGTAAGACTAGGGAGGAGGAAGAGAGTGAAATGGGCATGGGAATAAGGAAGAAGGAAAAAACCCCTATAATCTGATCTGTCTGACTTCCCTTTATTCATCAAGGGAAGTCAGACAAAAATCACCCATACTGAGCATGTGAATTAAGCTCACAAACACAAAAAAGACCAGCTTATACATAGTCTTGCATTTAGTGACACTGAATTAGTGACAGTGTACGTTGCATTACCAGAATGCTTGGATTCAATGTTACCAGCTCTCAATTTGATCATGAGGCACATGATTTTTTTCCTTAAATCCCCTGCTCCTGAAGTCATATGAATATGCAACCCCTAAGCTTTCAGTAAAAAGTTAGTTTGTAGCTCTCCTAGCTAATAAAGTGTAAACACTTAAAATGAATCCTTAAGGATGCTGATTTTAAAACAGCTATGTAATAGGGTTGACACATTTAGGAAGGTGGAGAGACTAGTTAGTTGAAAGGTATTAAAGAGGGACTGTTCTTTAAAGTAGAAGTGCCACCTATGTAACAGTTGCAAGGTAATATTTCATGTACTTGAAATTATAGAAAAGTCAGAAAAGACTATGATGAGGAAGGTTCTATGGAGCAGCTTTACAATGAAGCAAGAAATCAGTAGTTTTAGGAATAATAGTTCCCTTAAAATAAAACCCCAGTCCAGTGTCAAAAGCAAGTGACTCTGATATCCTTTACCACTTGTTATGACAGTGGTCATACAGAATAGGTAGTGAAAACCATTTAAAATATTTTGCTCACCAAAAAGAGTAAACACTCATGTGTAACGTGGAACAGAAAGACGTGACAAACTATAATTTACTGCAATGTCCAAGTTGCATCTACTTCAGATTAAGTACAAGTTTTTCTATATGTACAACACAGAAATCTTATTTGCCAATGTCAATGTTTATACAGTCAGATGAAAATATTTTGTAAAAGGTTCCTACCGTGATTCTCTTCATATCTAGCTGTCGGAGCTGCATCATATGATGGAGAACAGTGTGTTTGTACCATGACTCCTGAGCTATTGGATTGCCATCAAGGGTGATATCTGACAAAGACGAAGAATCAGCGAGGCACAGAATATCGTCAAAACTGCACACAAGAAAGGGAATAACTTTTAAAACCACTAATTTTTTTTTCATAAAAATATTAAAAATACAAGGGAGCACTCTATATATAGCATCATACACTAAGTGTGCTACAAGTATTCCCTTCCCTCTCTGCCATCTAGTTGTAGGTTTTTAAAACAGGAAATCAAAATAAGTCAGTAGATCAAAAACTATTTCAAGCAAGATGCTAAAAAGAAATAAAAGTACAATAAAAATATTCTTGAAATTAAATTTAGTAATTTGATAACACTTGTGCTATATATATGGAAATTCTTAAAAAGGTAAAATATGTGTGTGTACTTCAGATACCCTCCACAAACAATACATATGCTAATTAGCCCCTCACTCATGACTGGAGCTGGGTGTTCTTGTCACAAGACCTAGGATCCTCCAAACATTGGTATGCAGATAAGGAGCAGAGCAACCCGCTCCAGCTCCATCTCATGACAGGCAGGGCCACACTAATCATATGCTAACACAATGGCAAGCAAAATGACCATCTTGATAGTAAGGTGGCAAAAAAAAGCAGCCTGGAAGATGTCCAAAAGAAGGCCTGAGCTATAGAAGGGTATTATTCCGATCTTAGAGAGAAGTCAGCTCTCTAACTTGGCATGTTTAAGAATGTAAGACCATACAGAATAGCTTTCTCATTTAACACGATACATCTTTTACATGGAAACATTCCTACACTGATCAAGAATTTCTTGCACCTCTGTTAAGAGCACTCTTGAGCAGATCTACACATTCTACCAGCCTCCAGGCTGTAGAGTGCAAAAACTAGGGATCTGGAAGATGTACTGACCCTCGCCAGGAGATGCTGTATTCAACTAGGAGGTAAGGTACATAGAAGATTGGTGGGACACTTAGAAAAGGTCCGATATCCAAAACTTTCTGCTTTTGGGTATCACCCTATTGTTCAGCAACTTGGTCACAGGGACTGGTGGGAAGGCACAGACATGTCCAGAAATGTCTAAAACAGAAGGCCTTGCAATTAGCATTCTTCACGGTGGCAACTAAGCCTATGTCTGAATTCCCCCACTGTCAGAATACTGAGTCTATGGTAGATTTCTGCAAAAACCATTTGTGTTGGCTGCCATATTTCTACTCAAGAATGGTCACTGCTAGAAGGTAAAGCGGAAAGGCAGTTGCCCAAAATTCACCAATTGGATGTCTTACTGACAACTTCAGGACAAAACAAGTGCTTCCCCGTTTGCTATTGTAGTAAAAAGATGAATTGTTCATTAGGATTTCCCTACAGTGCTCTGCAGGAGAGCATAAATGCTATACAAACATTCCACAAAGGCATTTTGGGATATTTATGTGTAGCTTTAAACTGTTCTGCAGCCAAATGCCTTATTATTTGAAGTTGACTCACATGTGTACTCCAAATTCACCCTGATACATAAGCAGGGGAAACATCCCTTTCATCAGCTGTCAGGAGTTTGGCCATCAACCAAGTTCTCCCAGGACTTGGGACAGCAACCAACCTGTGTGTATTTCTTGGAAAGTACATAATACCCTTAGTCGTCATTTTACAGCTACAGGTCAAATCTAGCAAATGAAATCCCTCATAGGTCTGTGCCCAAAAACTTTGTAATTGATCTTGTCTTTACATCATTAATCTGCATCTGTCCTTTGGTACAGTCACCAAGACCGAAAGTCATTTAAGGCCCCAGTGAATTCGCTCATTTACAATGGTATAAGAGATTTTTTGTGGGTCACCCAGAGCTCTAAATACAAGTAAAAGGACAGAACTCTACCTATGCCTCTCTTGCTTTCACCATGGGATCTGTGCCTGCTGAGCCAGTTGCTCCTTTTCTTTAGATACACCACTCTTGGGCAAGGAACTTTGACAACGCTTCCCATGCTGTGGAGAATGCTGGCTAGAAACGGTATTTAAAGGTTTGCTTTTTGGGAATTAGCTTGTAGCGTAATATGCATTAGAACAATGGTCCAGGGCAATGGCAAGGGTTAATTGATTTCTAAAAGCCTGTTTGTGACAGTTTCTTCAAGGCTCACTGTGTCTGACACAGGCAAGCAGCAAGCAGACACACAGGCTGGAAAACTGATGACATAGAATCATAGAATCACTGAGTGGGAAGGGACCTAGACAGATCATCTAGTCCGACCCCCTGCCATGGGCAGGAAGGAGCACTGGGGATGGCAGGGGTCATAAGACCCCAGCCAGGTGCCTGTCCAGTCTGCTCTTGAAGATTTCCAGGGAAGGTGAGAGCACCACCTCTCTGGGAAGCCTATTCCAGGCTCTGGCCACCCTTACAGTGAAGTAGTTCTTCCTAATATCTAACCTAAACCTATCCTCCCTCAGCTTGTGGCCGCTGTTCCTGGTGACTCCAAGGGGGGCCCTGGTGAACAGACTTTCCCCGAGTCCCTGCTGCTGGCCCCTGA
>NW_017728996.1:37252210-37265736 GCF_001723915.1 Gavialis gangeticus
ATCTGGGTCATAAATCCAGTGCCAACAGAGCAGAATCCTGTACTGAAAACAGATGGACTCTGCTGTGATTCTGGAGGTACTCCACAAGTATGGTGAATGGCAGTGTTCTACCTGACAAGTTGATAACTCAAAACTTTGAACCTGGAGTGACAGAATGGCTGAGGCAAGTGCAACTGCTCTGACATGAGGTGGCATATTGCAGTTGTTAAGTCTCATGAGGTTTAGTAAAGGACAAATTTCAGAATGAAGAAATACTAGGCATAGGACCCAATTCTCCTGTATTCCTGAGGAACTTATTCTGTGGCTCCTGAAAGTAGTACTGAGGCCAATCCTGTTTGCAAGAAGAGCTCTGGTAAGAAATGTCTCTGAAAAGGACATGGAAAGAGTGTAGAAGATGAATAGCAGGCATGGGCTACACTGTTCAGCACCAACTTCTCAGCTATCACTTCTTATCATGTTTTATCATGGAATATGGCAATGACTTTCAAAAAAGTGTTCCACAGACAGGTCCTGATGTTGAGCATGACCATGGTATCACACAAAACGTGTTTTCCAAATATCTACTCAACACATCTCTACATGAGAAATCAGGGCAATTGAGCAAGAAACTCAGAATTTTTCACTTGTTTAATGATCCTAAAGATTGTTAATAGGAGATCATCAAGATGTGAATGTAATCAACCTACCTGGTGTATGGTAAAGCCAAATAAATAAACAAACTGTAAGATATATAACATATAAAAAAGGTAACAGGAACTTTGTAGATGTTACTAAAGCAACACTAACTAATGTTAAAATTATGTCTAAATTACCAGTTTTCAGAGAGCTTAAGATATTCTAATCAACTTAAATTGCATTGAATCAAATATTTGTATTCAAGCTGCCACCAGGCCTATACTTTTTATTTAATCACTTTCTTGTGGAATAGCATGACAGTCAGAAAATTCAAAAAAATTCATATTTAATCCTTTGCAAAATGTTGTCATTCTATAGAATCAACATTTCAGAAGCCCACAAATGACTAAAGTGGTATTATTATGGTGACTACCATGAAAGTGTTAAATTAGTTCACAAGGTTTACATAATGTGAAGGTGCAATTTTTACCTGATAGTAAAATCAAATGAGCCACTTGGAAAGATAATTATATAAAAGTATATACATGTCACATATAATCTCTAAGGATCTCTTTAATGCTCTGTCACTTTAAGGGCTGGAGCAGGCAGCCACCAGGTGGCTGATGGCAGCAGCCATTTTCAGACATAGGCCAGAAAGGCAGTAGTCTGGTGTTGAGCAGCTAAGGAGGCAACATTAGGTTGAGTTGCTCCTGGAAACTCGGAGGTAAAGGGTGAGGCTATGGGGAAGGAGGCAGCTTCACTGGTCCTGGGCATGACCTGAAACTGCACCCTGCCAGGGAAGGGCAGCCTGGTGGAGCTACCTGTGACAAGTTAGCTCCCCAGGAATGCCAGGCCAGTTACCTCCCTGGTGAAAGGCGAGGAGAGGCACCTAGAAACCCCAGCCCCCTCATCCCTGGTGGTTTCAATCTGCACAGGGGGAGCCCAGGCTCATGGGAGTCCTGAAGCAGGGCCCGGGTTGGAGGAGGGACCTGGAGCAGCGCCCAGGCTCTTTGTGAGTCCTGTGGTCACAGAGGCCCTGAGATGGGGCTAGGCACAGCTGTGGCCACCTGAGCCCCACCGGGTGCAATACCTCAGGGTAGAGGGCCAGGCAGGACTATGGCCACCTGAGCTGGACGGGGTGGCAGACCCCAATGTGGGGGTGTAAGACCCTAGGGCCAGGCACAACTGCAGCCACCTAAGCCCCAAGGAGTGAATGACCCCAGTAGAACCCTAGTGAGGGGGCCGAGGGCTTGGAGCCCAGTATGCATTTGTTTGGGTGTATGTATTTGTGTGTATGTAAGGGGTGGCTGGAACATGTAAATATGGTCCCATTACAACTGGGGCACTCAAAGGGCAGCCTCCCACCTATTTAACATCTTGATTATTTAACAAGGCGTGGCAGGACAGCAGGCAGACGGTTTGCTCAGAGACAGGGATGTGCCAGAGCTAATGTCAGGCCTGGAAGTCGCCCTTGTCCCATTCATTAAGGCCCCAGTCAATGAGTTCTAACCAATGAGCCAGGTATTCCTTTACGTAATCAGTAACTGATTATTCAAACAAGTAGATTTTCCAAGGATTCTCCCTCATCTTCCTTGCATACTTTAAAAATAGGATAATTATTTTGCATAAAATATTGCAGGAAAGGAAATAGTGTTGAATGGATTACATCAATTATTAAATATCATAAAGAACTTCCCACCAACTGCAGTGATACTTCCTGATGACAGGAGGAACAACCACTGCAGTCCTCCCACTGCTAAAACCAGGCTAAGTCATTTATTACCAAAAGAGAAACAAACAGCATAGTTAAAGTCAGAGAACTGGTCATTACTTAAACAGATATAAAACATAAATTTGTCCTGTATAATCTAAACTTAAAATATAAAGGAGAGGTTCTAGCAGATAAATTGAGGACAATGTAAATTCAGTATTATAAATCTTCATATAGGATTTTTTAAATTTCTAAATATCCATAAGTATTTTCATATATATGTTCCACAACTGCATAAGCAACATATTGATTACAGACAAGAATGACAGAATTATTCCTAAGAAATATAATGCAGGTAACAAAATCGTCTAATTGTTATTCCAGTTAAAAGTTATGTTTATAATATACGTAATTATTAAGTTCCATCCCTACAGGGAAAATAAATAGAATGAAAAACAATAGTCTTTCCAGTAACGAAGAAAGGAAGTATATTTTCTGTCTCTAATAATAATAATTTTATTTTCCTAAATGGTGAATTCCTATGAGGATTAAAGAATAAAAGGGACAAGCAGTCTACAAGGAATACAGTACATGTGCACTACTTTTTAAGATGAAAGGTTTTAGAAATATCAACATGGAGTACAAATGCTGAGTCCATAGGCACATAGAAGTAAAACTGATATAAATATATAAAAATGTTTGTTCTTTACAATGAAAAATGCTTAGCATTCATTAAAATAACAATAATCTTGCTTTAAAAAGCCAAGTTACTCTGTTTTTATGGCCTGGTTTGAAAGTGAAACAATAATGAATACAGACTGCAGACTTCAATAACAAAAAGATGTTCAGAAAGACAAACAAGTTTGAAAAAAAAATCTAGTAACTTCAATAAAACAGGTTTTTATTCATCATTTTATGAAAAATGTGAATGAATACAGTAGGCTATAAGTTAAATGTAATAATAATTTATGCAATGTTATTTAGATCAATTTAGTTTACTACTACACACAGTATTTAAAAAGTATTTTCTATTTTTCAGTATTATAAATCATGTATTTTTAAACAGAATAGTAGAATTTTCACAAATATACAATGTATTTAAAAGTAAAAGGGTTTAGAACTTTGGTTTTACATTTGGTATAAATCTCAGACATTGCATATTCCTTATCCAATATACCTTGCTAGAATAAAGTTTTTTTCAGGCTGCAATATACTTAAAATACTGATAAAAAGCAAACTGGCAAATCCACCTTACCTAGATATGTTGTTGAAGCTGAGAAACAGACGTTGGAGGCAGGGCAAAGTATCCACATCTTTCTAGAAGGAAGACAGAAGCATCAATTTCAGCAGCTGAGAGAGAACATCTTTTGAACCTTTCTACTTGGCCTTAAGATGAAATATACCCAATTTCTATTTACTGTAACCTTGCTGCAACATTGATTTCTGTTGAACATGCAGCTCCATTCCTCTCTGATACAGATTACAAGGGAGTGTTTCAGTGCAGATATCTACTCTGCAGAACATGCTGCACCACTTGCAAGGTAAATAGCATTACAGAGCAGAGCATGAGACTGTTTCTAGTCTCTTTGAACAGGCTTTCAGGAAAGGAGCCAAGATGCTGCATCAGCATTTAAGCTGCAGGGTAAGTATACTGTAATCAAACTGCATAAACACAAATTTGATTTTTTTGACGATATTGCACTACAGCCTTAAAGTGCAAACTCATGCAAATCACCTTCCAAACTGCAGTCTGTACAGTCAGTAAAAATTTTTAGTAAATTTTAATCTAAAGGCCACACTTAAATGCAAACCGGTGTCAGCCTCCAAACAGTATATAGTTTACATATGTATAATTGTTACTACTAGTGTTAAATGCTGCTACAAAGCTTGAAAAAGCATCCATTTACACACTGAACTAAATCAAGTAAGATGAACCTGTATTTACAAAACACATCCACATTTATCAAGGATTATGGTTTACCATGCCCTTATGCGCGCTCAGATGGTTAGGACTGGAGACCTCCAAACCCCTATAATAAGGTTTTCTCCAACTTGAGCTGTAAATATGAACTGCCAGCACCATCAGCATCTGAAAGGTGACACAGGGGCAGGCCACCTATATTTTCACCCAAAGGCTGCATCTACATTCTCTCCCTCCATCAGATTTACACCTTGAGGTTTCTAGCTGAGTCAGTGGAACGAAAGCAAAAATGCTGAGAGGGAGGACATCAACATGCCTTAAGGCCTGACATTATAGTTCTTATACAGAATTCTTCCCCAGATGCTCAGGGTTTAGTGATCATTCTGGGATGTGAAGGTATTTTTCCCTTGGCAGCAAATACCCACCAGGAATGAAAGTAAACTACCTTCTCAACCAGGATGCTGTGGCACCTTAGGGTACCATGAGATTGTTTTCAGGGTGCCACAAAGTATAGCACTGTTAAGTAAGCAAACGCCTATACTTTATTCACAAGTTAAACCCAGAGATTTCAAATAGAATCCATAGTGTCAAAACCATTACTGTTGTGGTCTTTGAGTTCTCTGCAACAGAAAAATTGCTCTATTATTTTTCTGTAGTTAAAAAACAAGTGAAAGCTTAGCACCCAAGGAGTGCTTTGAGTCCATTGAGTGATACCTTGTGTCTAAAAAGGTTGAGAACCACTGGGCACTGAGAGAAAGGTATACACTGTCTACTTTAGTACTTTTAGACCTAAAACACTATGAAATGGCCAAGACCACAACAGGCATTTTCACATGTAAGATGAGGGGACACCCTAATTAGAGCAGTTCTGAAAGGTGCTCTAATTAAAGTGTCTGCCAGCTTCTCGTGTATCAGTGTCCCTGCACTTCAAAATTACAGCAACCTCCAGGCACATCTAATAGGCACCCTAAATGACTAAAAAAAGTTTAAATAAAGCAGTCCCAGATAGTGCTTTACATTTGTCAGTCATGACTGGGACTCATCTGATACAGGTCATATATGAAATACTGAAAAACATATTTGTAAACACCAAATTAGAGCATTCTGAGTTGACAAACAATATATCTTGGAATCTAAACCAACAATTACCAAATCTGGTACCCAATTTTAAAGTTTGCCATTAGAATTTTTTAACATGATTATGAAAATTACAGTAAAATATATAACAAGACAAACCTTCATTAATTGGTCAACATCACAAAAATCAACTTGTAAAATGCTTGAATTAAAATAGGCCAAGGCAGAGCAACTTTGCTAAAAATATGATATAAAACTAATCTGGATTGAACACAAGGCTAATCCTTCTTTCATCAAACCAAACTGGACTAAGACAAAGCACTTCTTTCACAGACAAATAATTTAAATATACTATTTAAAAAAAAAAATACACATATTAACTTATTTGTGCTTTTTATAAAAACCATAGAAGTAATTCGTCTTATATGAGACAATCACTGTTTCTATGTTCTTGTCATTTCAAGGAACAAAGCAGATTATAAGCACAGGAACAGTTAAACTCAGGAGATTCAAGACAATATTCTTAATGGAAAGACAGCAAGGCATAAGCATGAAGTTGAGGGACTATGAGACTTATGAAGCTTATGATTTTAGGATCTATGTAGTCTTTTAATATTTTTCCTGTGTAGGAGCTGGTGTTGTGGATTCTTTCTTCCAATGAATGATGGAAAGCAAATGCATCAATCGAATTCATGAAAGATATTGAATGAATGCCTTGTTCCACTGGATTCAATGACAAACTTCACAGATATAGATACCTCTACACAAACCTTTGGTCTCAACTAATATTTCAAATTTTGTACCAAGAGTTCTGAATACAGCTGTAGATAGCAAACATAAATCTTTTGGGAAAAAAAGTCTACAATGTAAACTCTAAGGAAAGCTCTCACACATGACTAATACTATTCTCATGTCTCGTGTGAACAGAAGGATTAATGCATTAAATCTGCTTATTCCCTATACAATAAGAGAGATTTATTAAAAAGGACCAAGATGCTCAGCAAAGCCAAAGCTAAGGAAGGTCAGGGGGGTGGAGAGGGGAGGGCGGCTTTGGCATTACAAAGAATCACAACAAAGGACCTCAAAGAGGCACTAGAGTCCAACCCTCTGCATATATGCATGAAGCACTATTCTTAAATCATCTTGGAGATGGCTATCAACCCCTTTTTAAAAAACAGTGAAGGAGGAGATTCAACACTACCCCTAATTTCTTCTACTGTCCTACTGTTTATACAGGTAGGGAGTTTTTCCTGACATTTAATCTGAATCAATATACCTTTCTCTCAGTCTTTCTTTGTATAGCTTGCATTCTTTTATCCATTTTTTAACATGCCTTTCTTTGGATCCTCTCCAGTTTCTCTACATAATTCTTAAAACGAAGTGCCCAAAAGTGAAGTCCTAACCAACTTTGAGGGTTACTATCACCTGCCATCTCTTACATACAGTACTTCTATCAGTGAAGCCCAACATCTTCCTATGCAGAGGAACTGAAGCCTCCACATTCTATCCAACAAAATTCAGTCACCTTTGATGAAAATCATATTCTGGAACCAGCCAGACAACACAGGCAAGACCTACAATAAAAAAGAAATTGGAACTGGACTCACTAACCTCATGTATAACGTTCCATTTCCTTCTTCACTATCTGTGGAATACTTTGTTCTAGGTATTTAATACAACATTCTTTAATGCAATGTGTTTCTGTATTATATTACAAATCTGTTACAATTATTTTAGATCAAGGTTATGTAGTAAAAGACTGCAATAATTATTGCTCATGTATGTTCTCACTGTCCTGCAAACAGTATTGGCAACTACTATTATGTTTCAGGCTACATAGCCTTGACTTATTCAAAGTGTCTGCTGATTGTAAATGAGACTGGCAGTTTTTAAACAAGATTTGTTTTATAGTTTATTCTGACTTTCCTTGACTTACTTCTAAAATATAAGGTGAAACTGTTATGGATATTATTGATAACCAGGGTCTCCTAGGACCATGTGTAAGGATGCCCAAGGTAGGGGAAAAGGGGTGCATTAATTAGTGGCTCTTAGAATTAATCGAGTCTGCTCTGACTCGTACTAATTAGCAGGCGTCAGAGCAGGCACTGGACTCGTGTAGGTGCCCTTAAAGGCAAAATCAGTACAAAATTTATTGTATTTTAAAAAGTTACTTTATGCATTAAGTGAATTATACAACTTCAAGCTCTAGCTACTTTTTAGCAACCTCAGTAACTATTATGTATGCCTCCCTATTGCAAGCAATACTTTAAATAGAACATCCCAGAATAAACAACATTAAATTTCCGTTTCAGCCACTTATAAAATTAAGTGTTCCAGCACCAACACAAAGTCATAAGACAAAATGAATTGACCATATTTTCAGAAATTTGTAACACAATATGTTTTAACTCAGGACAGTCAAATTCAGCAGGCCCCGAGAGCTGAATGAGTGCTGCAGGGCCGGTCTACGGGCCAGATCAGGTTCACAGATGGGCCTAGAACACTGCATGCAGCACATGCACCAGATGAGCCAAGCACACTGCACGTGGCATATGCATGTGGCTGGCATGCAATGCTTATGGTATGTAAGGCAGTCTGGGGCACACTGTAGTGTGCGGGTCCAAGCTCACAGGCTATATCTTTGACACCCCTAGAAAAGGTATGTTGTATCTTTTGTATACATCTTTTGCATCTTTGACACCCCTGGAAAAGATGTATTGTATTTTACTATCTTTTTGGCTGAAGAAAAACAACATATATTAATTCACTGTTATTACTTACTATGGATGTAATCTGATTATGACGAAGGTTAAGTTCTGTCAGTGAATGCAGTCCATTAAGGTTTTCTACAGATGCTAAAAGGTTTCTGGCAAGGTTCAACACTCTGAGCTGACCTAAATGACTGATATTTTCTATTTTAGCAACCTGAAAAAAGAAGTATAATAATTAGTATGCTTATAGTGTCCCGTTTGCTTAGATACATGTTAGATACACACTTAAAAGCAATACAAACAGACACTGATACTATTATATTAATTTTTATTTTCACTTTCTGATATTTATGTTTAAATTTGCTATTAACAAGTTTTTAGGGCCAAGTAGAAACTGACAGTATTACTGAGTTAACTAATGTTCTTGCAGCAGAGTCAATAGTCCTTGTTCTTTATAAGGGACTCAGCAATATGGGCTCCAATCTGTGCTTCTTATTAAATATCCTGTTGGACGAACGGAATTCAAGCTAGTCTTGTTGTCCCACTTGCTTGCCTGAAACCAATACAGGGCTTTCTTGGGCAAGTATGACCCTGGCCATCAATTGCTGTAGAATACAAGCTTTAGCTACATAAAATATATCTACACATCTATAGTTGTGAAGAAAATCTTA
This sequence comes from Gavialis gangeticus, assembly GCF_001723915.1. Taxonomy (NCBI): domain Eukaryota; kingdom Metazoa; phylum Chordata; order Crocodylia; family Gavialidae; genus Gavialis; species Gavialis gangeticus. Next base: position 37,260,917 of record NW_017728996.1, read on the forward strand.
ACAATATGAACGGAGTGCAACAATGCAGTTGCCCGGCAGTCAGATATTTCTGTTGTTACATTAGTAGACCTACTCAATTCAGTTAATTGCATAGCTGTCTCAAAAATGATGTTGTTCAAAATAACCTACTTTACCGTGTAAGCTATTTAAGGCTGTGTAACTTATCTGTCTGTATCATCATTAACTACTCCACCAATTTCTGATACCGGTCCCAGAGGATAACCTGACATTTTGCCATCCTGAGGCAGGGTGCAACTGGGAAGGGAACGAGCACACACTGCAGGTGTAGCTGCTGCCGCCACCTCAACCGAAAGTCACTGAACAGGGAACAGCTGTAACTATGAATGTATGAAAGCAGCAAAAGCAGCAGCACAGACATCCTGAAGGAAGCTGCACCCCCTCTGAATCAGCACCTGTGCCTAGTGCCCCACTTGCCTCTCCCAAGTTACACTACTGGTCATCCCCAGACCTTGTTCGTAACATTTATATTATTGATAAAGTGTCAGTCGGTTGGCTGAAGACAGGAAATAACACTTAGCAAAGCCAGGAGATATTAACTGAGTCCTTCTAGTAAACCTTAATGGGTCTGCATGGGGATGGAGGCAGCAGACCATGGGGATGTGCAAGACAGAGTGAGTAGGAGGTTGGACCACAGTCAAGAAGCCGAATAGACAGCAAGCTGCCCAACTGAAGTTAGAAATAGTTCTGTAGTGCCTCCCTGTCCAGGCTGTCCTCATGACTGCACAGCTATTTCACATTACATCCCTGCTTGACCCTTTGTTCTCTATCATTAAAAGCTTCCTATAAAGCCCATAACTCCTCTCTACACTCAAAATGCAGGCCCTTTCCCTCAGTATGGTAACACTGACAGAATAGGCCCCACTGTGATAGACTGTAAAGTTGCATCACTATGGGTCAACTCTAGCAAAGACAAGTAAAACCACTGTGTATATATTAAGTGGGAAACTACATAGCAGCCAGGTACACAGTCAACCAGAATGAGAAACCGTTCTCAGGACAGAACTAGACATTTCTGATACATCTAGAGCTACAAGCCTTTGAAGGGCCTGCCTCTTGCACCATTAGGCAGATGGAACATGGCAGGAGAAAGACAGCTTCTAGATAATGTAAAGGGCTTTAAAGATATTATATGCTTCTATATTACAGATCTGAATCAAATGTACTGCTGTGAGAAATGTTCCAGAAATGGTATCAGGGTTTACTTCTTGGCAAAAGATTCCATATGAAAATATATACAGCACCAAAACAGATAATGCAGATAACCATTAATCACATTGCATTCCGTAAACAAATCTGACTGCAATAACATGAGACAAGTAATAATAAACATGTCATTGGTAATGCATAATAGTTTAATATTTCTGTTCTATAGAGAGAGAAATTAAAAAATCATAAACAAAAGTGAAGAGCAATTCCCTATTTACTGGAATACCAAAATAATTGCAAAATGCACAGCAAATGCTATTGTTCAAAATCAGACATTTCAAAGATTTGTAAAAACAGTGCCTACAGCAGATGGTTAACATGGAGTGCATAGCTTCCTGCAGATGTCTGTCTAGATAAAACTACAGCAAACTGCACAAACTGTAAATGATCTAATTTTACTGCAAAAATCTGAATTTAATCAACAATTTAGAGAGATGTTATTTATAAAACTTTGCCTTTTCATAAACCTCAGAAGTAGAATTCCCTCTGTCATTTTTTATTGCACGAAGAAGCACTGACTTATAGCAGCATACCCCCTCTCCTGCACAGCAGTCTGGGGCTGGACCAAATGCCTTCCTGTTCTCCCCACCCTGCCTGTGGGGCTAGGCAATGCCCCTGGTGCTCTGCCAAGCCCGGCTGGGGTCACTCCATGCCCCCTTCCCCCTGTGGGGCTGAGCCATGCCTCCTTCCCCTTGCAAGGATGGACAGGGGCTGTGCTATAAACCCCTCCCCACTTAAGACTGAGGCCAGGCCAGTCCCAAGCCGTCTTCCACCACATGGCTGGATCAGGGCTGGGCTGCCCCCCTCCCTCCACAGCTGGATGGGCCCCATTGGATCTGGCCCATGGAGAGATCCAGCACTGCCCACATCGCTCACCAGCTAAAAAGGTTGAGCACCATTACCCTTAAACTGTCCAAAAATATTCCATCCTGAAACAGCATGTGGGGAATTAGTTTATATTTGAAGGAAAATCAGGAAGAGATGATGGAAAATTTAAGCTTAAAATATGACTCTGAGTCCATCTCCAACATTAACTAATGCCTCTCCATAACAGATATTTGTAGAAAGGAAGGACCTAGTGGTACTTCTAGCAAGAACAGACTGGTGATGTTAGGGTTCTGGCCAAATGTCATTTCCCTCAGATTTCTACTTTACCCATCCAGCAACTGCCTAGAATAAGGATTTAACATACTTTGTGCCAGAACTTAACTGCATATCAACAACCTCTGAGTATACTTTGTGTATCAGTTCAAGTTTGTAAGTTGGAGTGGGTCCTTTGGGATCAAAGACAATATATGAAAGATAGTGCCCATTACTGGTTTTAATAACTGGTTTTACCTTTGACAAAATTAAAATAATTACAATAAGCTTATAGTGTTCATACAGGGAAGGGTAAACTACTACGGTAAGTGATTTCCTCTTTCCCGAAAAGCAAATCTGAACCTTGAAGTTTAGTTATACATGTGTAAATAAAAATCTCCTTTAATATAAATACATATGCACTATGTTCCATACAACTTGTATACCAAAGAATAATATTTAGTAGTTGTAATGCCAGATTTGTGATTATCTGTACACTTTCTTAAAACCATAAACATGTACAGAGAAGACTCTGGAATGTCATGTTCAGTGCAGAGCTATTCTGAAAGCAGAATGACTTTCCAAGAGAGAATATGCGGCTGGAATGCTTTTCCTGTATTCATCAAAAAAAACATAATTATACATATAAGCTCCACTGATGAGGGAAATAATCTTCCTTTTATTTTTTAAATAATTATATCACAAAGCTCCCTGTTACTTAGTATTTTGATGGAAGACAGAGGCATCCTCCAAGACAAAACATGAAACAAAGGTTATAGAAAAACTGTTTGAGTGTTGTATCACGTGTTGATTATGCGATACAAAATGGATCTCAAGTTATACACCTTGGGTATAAAACAGATGTCATTGTTTGGAATGGGATCAGCTGTACTAGGGTGCATCCCACCACAGGTGACCCACTTCACTGGTATGTACAGATGTCACCAGGGCTGCTGACCCATGCGGCTGGGCCCCAGCCAATCCTAGCACTTCAGGAGCCTGATCCTGCAGGACAACAACCATGAGCATGCGTCTGCAAGCGGGGGGATCCTGGAAGTGCTTGCAGAAGTTTCCTCCAAGCTGGGGCATGACAGTGTGATATGTATGCCACAGGAATATCTTGCATGTCCTAGGAATCCTCCTGCCAGCTTGAGCTGTTAAAGCCCCAGAAACACTTGCCTGGGGTGCCTAGAAAGCACAGGCATCCTGGTGTCTACTGCTATAAGAAAACAGACACCAGCCAAAAAAAGGCAGCACAAACTAAGAGCAGGAACTGTTCCACTCACAGACGTGGGCATTTGTGGTGCAAACAAGGACTAGGACACCTGTTTGCTCAAGCTCCATACCACCATAACTATTTTTATGGAGGCACAAAGGTGATATCCATCTGGTGTCTTTGTGTATCACTACAAAGCACTGTTATACTTGTTCATTTATGGCTGCATGCAGCTATTTAAAGAAAAAAAACAACAACACTGGCACTTTATACCTGGCATGCTCCCACACCAACCCTAGCGGATGTCAAAAGAGGCAGCACGTAAGTTGGACCTGGCTCCCACGACATCGATATAGATCAGGCACTTGAGTGGGGCTTTTCTGGCACTTTTATCTTATCACTGATTGACTCAGCTTTAGATAAAAGCACCAAAAAGCCTTGCTGAAGTGCCCGATCTATACAGACACTGCAGACCTGGGTCAAAACAACACACTACTTCTTCCAGTAAACCACGGCTTGTCTGTCTGGTTTTTTTTTTTAAACGCCTGCAAGCAGCCTATGTGATCTGCTCTAGATTAAAATAAAAAATGTATACAGACAATAGATTTCTCAAACAACCCAGCACAGTTTTGTTGTGGGTAGGTCTAGCTTGACCAATCTCATTTCCTTTTACGATCAGGTAACCTATCACCTGGACAAGCGGGGAAGAGATTGGTGTCATATATCTTGACTTCAAAAAAGCCTTCGATCTTAGCAAAACTGGCTAACTGTGGACTCGACCTCACCACGATCCGCTGGCTGGGAAACTGGCTCTGCGGTAGGACCCAGAGGGTGGTGGTTGACGGAAGTCAATCATCATGGTGCCCTGTGACCAGTGGAGTCCCTCAAGGCTCTGTCCTTGGACCTATACTATTTAACATCTTCATTAATGATGTAGACATTGATGTCAGAAGTGGACTGGCCAAGTTTGCTGACCACACCAAACTCTGGGGTAAAGAATCCACACCTGAGGACAGATGGGTGATCCAGGAAGATCCTAACAGGCTCATGAAATGGGCGGATGAGAACCTGACGGTGTTTAACATTGAAGAATGCAAGGTTCTCCACCTTGGGAGGAAAACCTGCAGCATCCTTATAGGCTCGGCAGTACTACGCTGGCTAGCACTACGGCTGAAAGGAACTTGGGCATCATGATTGACCACAAGACAAACATGAGCCTTCAATGTGATGCTATGGCTAGTAAAGTGAGCAGAACGCTGGCTTGCATTCATAGATGCTTCTCAAGCAAATCCCAGGA
>NW_017728996.1:37265915-37266745 GCF_001723915.1 Gavialis gangeticus
CATGATCAGAGGTCAGGAAAACAGACCTTATGAGGAGAGGCTGAGAGTAATGGGGCTATTCAGCCTGGAAAAGCGCAGGCTCAGGGGCAATCTGATGGCCACCTATAAATTTAACAGGGGTGCTCACCAGGATCTGGGGGAACATCTATTCACCAGAGCGCCCCAAGGGATGACAAGATCAAACAGTCACAAACTCTTCTGCAACCAATTCAGGCTGGACATAAGGAAGAACTTCTTTACTGTCCGAGCCCCCAAGATTTGGAATAGACTGCCACCAGAGGTGGTTCAAGCACCTACTTTGAACGCCTTCAAGACGCATTTGGATGTTTATCTTGCTGGGATCCTATGATCCCTGCTGACTTCCTGCCCCTGGGAAATCTATGAAATCTATGAAACCCTCCTATGCAGTTGAAAGTGATGCCAGTTGTTAAGCAGGTGGTATTCTTCCTAAGGCTTGGTCTTCATTAGGAAAAATTGCATATTCTTATCTTGCATTAGCTATCGTGGTAACTAGAGATAACATTGCAAGGAAAACAAAGCCATAGCAATATCTACAAAAAACATAGGTCAGAAAAACCCCCCAACTTTTCACCTTGTGTTTACCTCAATTTGTAAAAAATACTACTAACCCCTTTATTTTCAACAGGACTTTACCTCATGTTAGTTATTCAAGGATCCTGGTTTTCTCCATTTAAATTGGAGAATTTGCTGTTTTTAAAAGAAACCCCTAAATTCTCTGATCAAAAACCCCCCCAAAAATCCGTGTTTTTCTGCAATTAAAATAAAACCTGTGGGAGGCAGCGGCTGCTGCAGCCTGAGTGCAATGCAGA
>NW_017728996.1:37271745-37272230 GCF_001723915.1 Gavialis gangeticus
AACCCCCCAAAAATCCGTGTTTTTCTGCAATTAAAATAAAACCTGTGGGAGGCAGCGGCTGCTGCAGCCTGAGTGCAATGCAGAGCCTAGCTCCCCTCCTTCATGGGTGGCACGGCTGGAGCGGAGCCCGTGTGGGGCAGGCGTATGCAAGTTAGTGGCTGCGGGCTCAGGGCTCCCCGCCCTGCTGCTGTCCTCCTGGGCGGCCCCATGGCACAGCAGGTGAGACCTAGCATGACAAGGCACAGCAGGGCAGGGAGGCTCGGTGTCAATACTGGGAGCCCCATGCCACCATGGCAAGGCACTTCCTGACCACCTGGCAGCAGCAGGAGGCACAATTTGGGCAGGGGGTGCCTCATCATGGCGACACAGGGCTCCTGGCAACAGCACTGAGCCTCCCCGCCCTGCCATGCCAGGTCCCATCCACTGAGCCACAAAGACCCTGAGGGGAGGGCACCAAGGTGGAGAGCCCCAAGGCTGCAGCAGGC
>NW_017728996.1:37277230-37289240 GCF_001723915.1 Gavialis gangeticus
GCCCTGAGGGGAGGGCACCAAGGTGGAGAGCCCCAAGGCTGCAGCAGGCAGCCCACATCTGGCCCCACCCCACACACAAATCTAGGGGGTACATGCCCCAATGCCCCCACCCCCAGGAGTGTGCGCAGTGGCAGGGAGCCAGCCCCCACCCCCGGATGAGTGACCCTTGGCTCTGTCCCACAAACCCACTCAGGCCCTGCAGCTTCACATTCCTTCCGAGGGTGACAGGACCCAAGCACCACCCCGGCTGCTCAACTCCCTCCTGTCCTAACCTCATTATGGAAGACTTAACCCCGCTCCGACCCTCAGACTTGCCTGTGGGAACCTGCGGGAGCAGCTTATGCTGCTTGTCTGCCACATGTATGTGTGCATGCACATGGTAGCCCCTGCCTGATCAGCCTCCTCCTGCTCCCCCAGCCCCTTGCAGGCTGGAATTCTGCCAAACTACAAGGAGGAATCTACTGTTTCCTGTGTTTTTCTCCTTTAAAAGGATAAAATCCACATTTTTCTCCTTAAAATGATAACCTCTGCATTTTTGCTTGGCAAATGGGAAGCACAAATCCCTGGTTATTATGCATTAAAACTATACTTTTTGTTCTACAGGTAGAGGTAGATGTACTCCAAGTCAAAAATTATTAAAGTCCCTAGAATTTGGATAAAACATTTTTTACCAAGATTTTAATGCCACTTATCACGAGGTTCTGGGTTTTCCATTCACAACAGGAAAACAGGGTAAAACCCAGATTTTCTCATTTTAAGGAGAACAACGCAGAAAACAACGTTTGCCCTTGCAGGTTGGTGAAGTTCCAGCCTGCAAGGGGCTGCAGGGAGCAGGAGAAGGGCAATCAGCAAGGGATGCCATGTGCATGTGTGCATGTACATGGCTGCCCTGCAGCCTGGAGAGCAGTTCCCACAGGTAAGTTGGAGGGGGGTGGAATTGAGGCCCCCCCCCCATAGTCAGGATGGGAGGCACAAATGGAGTTGGATGGGGGTGGGCAGGGACTGGCTCCCCGCTGCAGTATACACTCCAGGGGGGGTATGTGCTCATCAGATTTGAGTGAGGGGCAGGAGTGGGTGAAGGCTACCTGCTACAGGCTCAGGCTCCCCACCCTGCTACCCTCCCCCTAGGGCCTCTAGGGCCCAGTGGGTGGGACCCAGTGCATCAGGGCAAAACAGGGCCAGGCAGAGAAGCTCAGTGCCACTGCTGTGAGCCTGGCACTGCCCTGGTGAGGCACCCCCTGCCTACCCAGTAGCAGCAGGGGTTGGGGCACAGAGCTGTGTTCACTTCTGCCAGGCGGGCAGAGGGTGCCTTGAGAGTTCAGTGCAGAGTTCCTAAAAGCAGTATCAAGCTTTCCCATCCGGCCCCACTCAGCCCTTCTGTGCCAGGTCCCACCCACTGGCCCACAGAGGCCCTGGGGGGAGGGCAGCAGGGCGGAGAGCCAGAACCTGCAGTGGCCAACCCACAGGTCCCCCCACCCCCACCATGTGCTCCACTTCAGCCGTACCGCCTGTTGGGGGAGCGGGAGCCAGGCTCCATGCTATGCCGCAGCAGCCACCACCTCCCACATGCAACAGCCAGGGCTTGGGCACTGCTGCAGGAGGGACAGGGGGCTACAGACCCAGGTCCCTGTCCCCGTACCCCTGGCAGCTGGGGGCCCCCTCTGGCAGAACTGGGAGGGAGGCAGGGGGATTGCAGGTGGGGAGTGAGGGGCATTGGCACCAGCTCATCAGGGCTGCTCAGCACCACAAAGCAGTGGGGTGAGCTCAGATTTTCCATGATTAAAAAAACCCCAACTCAAATGCCAACATTTATAGGTATTTAGAATTTATTTTATTATAGTGATTGAGGCACCAGTAGGCTTTAACATTGCTTTAACATTGTAAATATATCAATCAAACATTGTATTCAATTGATACCTAATATACAGTGGCATTTCATTTGAATCACATGAAAATGAAGATTTTGGGGGTTTAAATCAGATAATGTGTGTTTATCAGAGTGTGTGTAATTTTTAAACAGTAAACAGAGAAAAACAGGATCCCTGCTTATAACCAACTGTCTGCTATTTACGTTTCTCCCTTATACCACCTCTTTTTACCAATACCTGAACACCAAACTATTTTATTCTCTCTCAAATCCCTCCACTTAAAATCTCACTTCTTTCCAGAGCCTTTCTACCAATAACTTCCCCTTACTGTTTATTGTGCTATATGTACTTGTTCATATTTCTGACCACATACTTATTTAAACACCAAACAAACAAAGCCAAAAGAAAAACTATTTAAATATCATATGATCTGATTTAGTGGATAAATAATGTTCCTCCAAGATCCAGCCATTTTACCTTGTTTTCTCTTCTCTCCCCCATCCCTACTTTTCCTAGCCACAACACTCTTGTCATTGCTGATTTACATTTCAGATTTTGATTTTAAGTCCTTCTGGTATAGACTCTGAAGCACAGTTGTCACATATTACACAGATACACCTGTAACTATGTGAAAAGTCCAAGATAATGAGCAGTTTCAGTCAGTAAGATCATACATTCTTTTCCTCCCAAGTGTAGGAATGATAACCCTCAGTGAAAATACCCAAATTTCAATTCCATGAACTAAATTCAATCTCCATAAATCCTCTCTATGAGTTCCTGTATAAAATGTATCCCTCTTCACTTCCTACACCAGCTTGTTATACATTGTATGTTTGGACCATTACACATCTGGTGAATTCTACTGCAGAGCTGGCTATAGTTTAATGGAGGGAAACTGTTCTTTACTAGTAGCTGTAACTGGTCTTGGCGATTCTTAAAGAGGAAGGATTTAATGTTAATATAAAAATAAAAAAGAATGCCGATTCAAATAAATATGAACCACAAAGGGAATGTTGTAACAAGTGCGAAAAGTTAGACAAGTCAATTGGTGGGACTGAGTGAAATTAGATTGTGCTTGTGCATTTCCTCAATAAATAAATCAAACTGCTGTATAAAGAGGGTCACAATCAACTTTTACTCAAATGCAGTAATAGATTTGATGAATAGGAACATTCAGAGCACACACTACAGGAAACACACCAGAGAGCAATAGATTTGTTCCATAACTCCCTCATATCTGTGGGATTTACACATACCAAAATCCACAGGAACAATTTTGCCCTGATCCCAAAAAACAGAGTACCATTCAATAGACAGTGTAACATGATGCTGATCTGGTGCACTGCACTTCATTTGACTGCCACCAAAGTCTTCATTTTACAAAGGATTTACTGAATCCATACCTTTTTGCAACGGAAATGACCATTTGTCATGTTACCAAATCTCTGCAAATTATTTATCTGTGAACACACTTTTGCTTCTGTAGTGTTCCTTTGGCCTTGAAAAAGGTCAATAAAGGAAATTTAAACTATACTGAGGCACATTTAAAGAAGCCCTAGTAATTTTATGACTTCCTATTAAAGGTTCTGACATACAAATGGCCCAGGCTAACTATTTTCCTCAAGGAAAAGTTTCTTGTTGAGTAAACAGCATTTAAGAAAAATCTGCAGTGAAGTTTTACCTTATTGATAATATTCCTACAAGAATTAACATATTTTGTCAAAGATGTCTACATAGTTCAGGGCAGCATTGTGTAGTGACACCCTGATCTACCTGTTCAAGTGCTAATTCCAGGACTGGAAGCAGTTTAGTTCAGCACTCCATGCCCTCTAATTAGATGAGAAACAAGACTTAATAGCAAAGGCACTGCTGTGCCACTGTGGATATCAGGCCTGTGCAAAGCAGCTAGTATTCACTTCGGATTCCGCCAATTCGGTGGACAGCAATTAGATTCGGTGATTTAGATCACTGTCCCGAATAGATTTGACGGAATCTGACTCGGAGATTCAGCTGCTGCATAATCCCCAAATCACACAGGCCCATCCCCCACCCACTCTCCCAGTACGGCAACGGCTGCCCCCACCTGCCCTAGCTCCCAGCACTTAGGGCAAAAAAAGCACTGACTCACCAGGTGCTGCTGGGCTGGGGGAAATCCCTGCTGCCCCCCACTGCATGGGGTGCTCTGCCACAAGACCCCGACCCCCCACACTGTCCCAGCCCCGCCATGGCTGCCCCATCCGCCGCAGATCCAGCCCTTTAAAAACAAAAAAACCCCCACATCCCTGGCTGCCCTGAACTATATAAAAATAACCGTAACATTAGACCAGAAGAAGAGTCCTTAACTATAATCTGAGTATTTATGAACATAAATAAAACCATATATATATGATGCATTCTCTTTACCCCTCTAAAGACTAACTTTTTATAGATCTGTATTATGGCCCTGCAAATTTATATTAAGAAAAAGCTCAAAATAATCTTGGCAATGAGACAGAAGAGATGCAATCAAGACACACCTATTGTTTACACAAGTTATCCTTTGGACTCCCACTCAGGATCAAAAATAGTTCAGCCTCCCATGGATGGTTCATTTCTGCATCAAAGTTTGTTCAACTAAAAAAAAAGAAATGCCACAAATAACTTTGAAATATCTTCCAACAGATATGAAGCAAGAAACAAAATAGAAGTGCAAAGATGAAAAGCACATCAGCTAAACTGTATGGAATACTTCATGACGAGAAAGAAGAGACCAGAAACAGTCACCATGGACCAAGGGCAAGTCACGCCTGACCAACATGATTGCCTTCTATGATGAGATGACTGGCTCTGTGGATGCGGGGAGAGTGGTGGACTTGATGTACCTTGACTTTACCAAGGCTTTTGATACCATCTCTCACAGAATTCTTGTAAGCAAGCTAAGGAAATATGGGCTGGATGAATGGACTGTAAGGTGGATAGAAAGCTGGCTGACTCATTGGGCTCAACAGGTAGCAATCAATGGCTCAAAGCCTAGTTGGCAGCCAGTATCAAGTGGAGTACCCCAAGGTTTGGTCCTGGGGCCAGTTTTGTTCAATATCTTCCTTAACCATCTGGAAGACGGGATGGAGCGCACCTTAAGCAAGTCTGTAGGTGACAACAAGCTGAGGGGTGTAGTAGATACGCTGGAGGGTAGACGTAGGATTCAGAGTGACCTAGACAAACTGGAGGATTGGACCAAAAGAAATCAAATGCAGTCCTGTGCCTAGGAAGAATCTCAGGCTTGGGACCAACTGGCTAAGCAGTAGCTCTGCAAAAATGGATCTGGGGGTTACAGTTGACAATAAGCTGGATACGAGTCAGCAGTGTGCCCTTGCTGTTAAGAAAGTTAACAACATACTGGGCTACAATAGTAGGAGTGTTGCCATCAGATCAAAGGTAGTAATTATTCCACCTCTCCTGCACTGGTGAGGCCATATCTGGAGTGCTGTGTCCAGTTTTGGACCCCCACTACAGAAAGGATGTGGACAAGTTGGAAAGAGTCCAGCAGAGGGCAATGACAATGACAATGGTTAGGAGGCTGGGGTACATAACTTCTGAGGAGAGGCTGAGAGAACTGGGCTTATTTAGTCGGCAGAAGACAAGACTGAAGGGAGATTTGCAGCCTACAACTACCTGAAGGGTGGTTCCAAAGAGGATGGAACTAGACTGTTCTCAGTAGTGGCAGACACCAGAACAAGGAACAATGGATTCAAGTTGAAGCAAGGGATGTTTAGATTGGATATTAGGAAAAACTCTCTCACTAGGAGGGTGGTGAAGCACTGGAACACGTTGCCTAGAGAGGTGGTGGAATCTCCATCCTTGGAGGTTTTTAAGGCCCAGCTTGACAGAGCCCTAGCTGGAATGATCTAGTTGGAGATGGTCCTGCTTTGAGCAGGGGTTTGGACTAGATAACCTCCTGATGTCCCTTCCAACTCTAACTTTCCATAATTCTGTGGCTGCAAAAAAAAATATGCAGAAAATGTGAAAAAGTGATATAAGAAGTATGCTGCACACAGTCAGCCACACTGAACTGGTAACATGGGAGTCTCAATGCCAATCAGTAATTAAATAGTTTATACATCTTCCTTAGATGCAAGAAAGAGAACACTTGTATCTATGCTTAGTTGTGGATCATAGCAAGATGGAGCTGGAAAGGACCTCACCTAATCCACCACCCTGCTCAAGGCAGGAGTATCCCTGACTACATCATCCCAACCAAGCATCTAACTTGTTCTTAAACACTTCCAAGGATAGAGATTCCACAACTTCTCTAGGTAGCCAGTGCCCCAATGCTTGACCACCCTCAGTCAGAAAGTTCCTCCTAAACTTCCACCCGAATTTCCCTCCTGCAGTTTAAGGCCATTGCTCCTAGTCCTGTCCCCTATGGTCATGGAGAAAAGCCTATCACCATTCAAGTATCTGAAGGCTGTTATCAAATCCTCTGTCTTCTCTTCTCCAAGCTAAATAACCATCATTCTTTTAGCCTTTCCTAATTAGTTTTACCTCCCAGGCCTCTAGTCATGTTTGTTGCTCTCTTCTGGACTCTGTCTACATCCTTCTTAAAGCATGTGGCCCAAAACTGGACATAGTAGTCTAGGTCAGTATTCACCACTGCTGAACAGACCAAAAATATAGCTGCCCTTGATCTGCAAGTGACACTTCTATTACTACAATTCAGTACGCTGTTGGCCTTGTATGTGTGCACGCATGCACATGCATGCCAACAAAAGCACACTGTTGACTCATATTCAGTTTATGGTCTACTACAGTGGTGCTCAACCTTTTGGTCCTGCAGGCCAAGTGAAAGGCACAGAGTCTCTGTGTCCATTTCAGCCAGGCCTGAGACACCTGGGGAAGCCGTTTCCCAGGTACAAGCCTCCCTCTCGTTCTCCCACCTGGCTACTGTCCCCATACCCCCACTCACCAGGCCCTCTAGTGATGTCACCGTCTTGCATGTCTGAAACAACATGAAGCCTTCACTCGTGTCTAGTCTAAAATCCAACATAACTTTATGACATCACAGCATTCCACAGATTTCTGGTGTTATACACGTAACCTGTGCTATCCCAACCATTTAGTTGGTGCAATAAAAGTTATCATCCCCAAAAATACTTGCCTCTTTCATTTCCTGGACCATCACAGCTATAAATAGCACTCCAAACTACCAAAGTACAGCTGGAAATATTAAACAAAAACTATGGAACTAAGTTTCCACCAACCTTCAGTATTTGTCACCTTACTGAGCTGGCATAAAGGACAGAAAGAAAAACACAAAAGCTGATAATCATGCCTGAAATAGCCATCAGAAACAAACAGTTTCAGTAAGAAGAAAGTTTAAGTTAAAAATGAAAATGAAATGCCCCTTCCTATAGAATCACAGAAGTAGGGTCGGAAGGGACCTTGTAGATCTTCAAGTCTGACTCCCTGCCTGGGCAGGAGAAAAACTGGGCTCAAATGACTCCAGCCAGGTAGGCATCAAGCCTCTTCTATAATTTCATCTTAAACATTACTAAAGGAAAGTGGAAAAAACAAACATGAAAAAACCTTGTAATACTTCCTTGTAATAAACTGTCTATAACTCAAAAGGTAATTTAGACCGTGTCTTATGAAGCCAAATTTAACAGAATTGTTCTACATGTTAAACACTGTACAATACATTGCGACTCTGGAATGAGGCAATAAAAAAAAAAAGTAACAAAATTCTGGCAAACAGGCTTCACCAAAACTTCTCATAAACAGTATGTATTTTTCAGGATAATAAATCAGTCTCTCTCAAATGATTCTCTATTATGACTTTTAAGTCACAATAGTGACAGCAAAAACACAAAAGCAAAAAAAAAAAAAAAAGTGCTGAGCACACATGGATCAAGCTGCAAATATCTGGTCCAGATTTTTTATTCATTGCTTATTTGCTAATTTGTTTGCTTTGTTTTTAAAGAGACATTTATTTTTAATGGGACAACTTAACCTTCTTCAAAGCTTATAAACAAAAAGCACACCCTTAGGGCAGATATTCACATGCCTGTCAGCCAGATCCATCTATCCCCCTGACAATAATACACTCAGTGTCCTGGCCAGGTAATCATGCCGCAGGCAACTTACATCACTGCCTAAAAAGATGCAGACACAACAATAAACTAATTAGGCATTTATGCACTTAAATTTTGTTCTGTGTTTCAATTTTAACCAAGTCACTCTACTGCAGTGGTGCTCAACCTTTTGGCCTCACAACTCATAACTAGCACAGAACCAAACCAGGTCCCGCACACATTGCGTGCTGGGATAGGGTCCTGGAGGCCCAGCTCTGCCCCCTGCATGATGGGATTGGTCCCTGGGAGCCCAGCACCACCCTTTCCCACAGGGATTGGATCCTGGGGGCCCAGCACTGCCCCCTCCCATCAGAATTGGGCCTGGGAAGCCCGATTCTGCTCCCTTCCACCTTTGCATGCCAGGATTCAGCCCTGAGAGCTTAACACCACCCATTTCCTGCTGGGATTGTGGACCCTGTGAGCTCAATGCCACCCTCTCCTGTCCCCTGCATGCCAAAATTGGGCCCCAGGGGCCCAGCACCATTCCCTTTGGGGCCCCCACAATGGAATCAGATCCTGCTGGCCCAACACTGCCCCCACCCAGCCCTGTGCACTGGGATCGGGTGTGTAACAGGGAACCCTAGCCCTGTCACCAAAAACCAAGTCTGCCCCTTTAAGGCCAGAACTTTCTGGGCACGGAGTGCTGGTAAGGAAGGGGTTACATGCCGAGTCTGGCCAGCTAGTCAGCTGACCAGAAGGGGCAGGACTATAAAAAACCCTGGGCAGAGTGGCAGTAAGGGGCAGGGTGAGGGACAGCAGCCAAAGAGGAAGGACTGCCTCCGAGAGCTCCACAGAGAAGCTGGGTGAGCAGTCCAAAGGCAGGAACTGTGGAAGCAGTGGGGAGAGAGCAGCCGCACCACAGCCAAAATTGCAGCCAACAAAAGGCAGCTGAGGCACGAACCCTGCGAATGTAAGTAGACCTGCTGCTTTGCTTGATCATATTGGTTGGTGACAGGTATTATTTTTCCTTTTTTTTTTTTTATTATTGAATAACACTGGTGGCTTGGGTGAGGCTGTTAGGGGAAGGCAGAGGCCTCATTTTGGGGACCCACTACAGAGTGGGGACCCCGGCGCCAGCAAGGGCACAGCTTTTGGGGGGCACAGACCCCAGTGCCAGTGAGGGTGCAGCTTTTGGGGGGGGGCACAGACCCCATCACCTGAAGGGGTGCAATCTTAAAAAGGCCAGGGAGGTCTGGCACACCTGGGGTGCAATTTTGTTTTGTTTTTTTTTGGACTGAGAAGGTGTGAGTTCAGGGTTGTCCCCCAGTTTTGAACTTGTGATGCCCCTGGCTATGGGGCCAGCATCCAGACCTCTGGGTCAGGGGGGACCAGGCTCCAGATTTAGAGCAGGAAAGGCGGCCACGAGTCTCAAGACACCAGCAAAGGCTAGAGCCTCATAGTCAAACCCTGTTTAGTGGGTTTAGACGGGGAGGCCTAGCTAGAGAAAAACAGGTTTCAGGCCCACGTAGGTGAAAGGCCCCAATATACACAATACAATAGGCAGTCTCCCGCTTGCAAGAACATCATCATAATTATTTCCATCAAGGCATGGCAGGAGAGTATAGGGGAGGACATAAGAACTCCCAAGAAGGCTCCGAGGGCGCCCCACATAAAGCGCGGATTACCAGGGAAGATGGCGCTGGGGAGGGCAACCTGTTACAGGGTGCCAGATACAAAGCACAGGGCCCAAGGCTCCCTGTGAGTCTGGAGACTAGGCAGGACAGGAGTGGCAGCACCGCTCCCCTGCTGCCAGGTTTCTAGGCCTTGGGGAGCCCTGCGGGATGGGTGACGTGGTGCTGCAGGCCAGATCTAGCCCATGGGCCAGAGATTGAGCACACTTTCTCTAATGAATGGTAATTTTGGTTCCTGACATTAGAAATGAAAGGATTGCTGGGATATAAAATAAAAACTTGCTCAACCTAGGCCTAATCCTGCTACCCCCACACATTTGAAATTGATGCGAGTACTTGGACATGAAGGTACTTAATATTACTAAGAATAACAGAACCGGGCACATAATATTCATCTAGCTGTTTTTATAAATACAAAGCACATTTCATAAGCATTTTTCACATTGTTAGCAAGTCCAGTTCATTTAAGTTCTCTAGAACTCAACTGGGAGATAAAAATAGCTCTCTCTTTAAAAGGTATTGTGTATGATTGCTAAAGAGGCTATTCCACAAAGAATTTTGTACCTACATTTGGAAAAATTTCCAGTTATTAATCACTGTAAGGGTAAAAACAATTATCATATTTAATCCCATTGGAAAAGCTACACACTCATAACTCAGATTAAAAGTTTGGATCACATACTTATGTTTGACTTTGGACCCCACTGATCAGCTGTTGTAGTTAATACATTCTGGAATCCTAAACTGCCTCTTTTGATGTTCTGAAACTTAATTCTGTGGTTGAAAGGGAAAGCTTAGGGTGTGTTTGATTTGGAAAGGTACATTTTGAGTGCTAACAGAAAAATGAAAGCCTGCTGTACAGAAGGGTCCTGAGAATCTCAAAAAGAAACAGAAGTTTTTATTTCTTATTGCGTAAGAACTAAAAAAGACACATACAAGTAAAACAAGAATAAAACTAGTGTCACATTGTTCAGGTTATAGCACATCTTCCTAATAATCCACAAACATATTTTATGCACCTTGAACAGTTTGTGTTTAAAAAGCATCTACTGGACTTTAAGCAAAAGTGTGTGCACATGCATGCAAGCAAAAATAAAGATTAAGAAATATAGATAATATATAGGATTTTTAAACTTGAAGATGCCTTGGAAAAAAACAAAACTGGCAAAACCAAACATAAAAGGATATGATGCCAGAAATCAAACCTCATACATTACAGGAGGCAGGCATGAGGAAGATGTATATTCATGAATGGATTATGAGATTTTTTTTCATTTTGACAATTCAGTGAAAACTATTCAGCACCTGCAAAACTAAAAATCCCATTTGCAGGCCCCAAACATCTATCAACTTCACATTTTTTTGGCTCTTTAAACTTTCTAAAAGGCAAACATGGATTAAATTCAGGGGGTTGAGTATTGCCCTGCCAAAAAACTGGAAGTATCTGATCCTGGTACACAACAGCGACTAAAACTGTGGGCAAAAATCTGCCTAAAGTTATACAGATATGATCTAATGGCAGCTAGATTATATACTATGTGTACAGTTCTTAATGAAATCAATGAAGTACCAATGAATTCAAAGAGTTACACAAATAAGTTTGAGGGGAAAAACATCCAATTCTATAAGCATGCATGTCATTTGTTAACTTTATAAGATATACAGCAGAAAGCCAAACTATTACAGCCCAATTAACCATATGTGGTAACTCTTTGTCCTATGATGTGTTAATCAAAAAAATTATTAGTGACTACTTTATTATAAAGTCATGTACAGGCATTACATTTTTTATTAGAAGTATAACCACTCTCCCAAAAAAAACTAAAATGCACAAGCATTCATTCAGTTTCTCCTAGAAACATGCCCTGTCTGAGAGAGAAATCTTCCAGGTTGATACGCGGAAGATCACCCATGTGAGACAGTTTCTCTAGCAAGAATGAACCTGTATGCTTCTGACAGACTCCTCTGTGACTGGGAGATTTCTAGCAGTGGAAAAATTCCTAGCAATTCCCAGGAGAAACTTCCACTGCTAGAAATGAATGCTTGTTTATACCCTTAGTCATCCACACCAACTATATCTATGCTCAAAAGTCAACCTTCAATTTACAATACAAAAACATTATTAACCAAGTAACTTGCAATGTCGTTTTGTTATGCTGTATTTTGTCTTGCAAAAAAAAAAAAAAATCAACAAATCCATTTATTAGTTATATCTTGTTTATAATTGATTTCATTTAAGTGTACTAACACAGCACTGTATTTCATTTCAGGTTTATACAAGATATTAGTTAACAGGCCACTTTTGGGGAGTTTTACACTCAAACTGAAAGTTTTCATAACTACATAGAGGTTGGTCCAAAATAGTGCAGTTGTTCAGGATACTACTTTACTCTCAATGACTTTT
>NW_017728996.1:37294240-37295000 GCF_001723915.1 Gavialis gangeticus
GAGTTTTACACTCAAACTGAAAGTTTTCATAACTACATAGAGGTTGGTCCAAAATAGCGCAGTTGTTCAGGATACTACTTTACTCTCAATGACTTTTCCCCAATTGTTGAGTTTCCATTTTTGCTCAGTCTTGTGCCTGCACACTACAACTATGAAGCCAAAGTTTCAAAAAAATTGTGTATGAATTCTTCACAAAAAAAATATGCATCTGTATGTTTATCTTGCATGAGCATTTACTGCAACCACATAACTAATGAGGAGGGATCCTGGCTTTCTGTTTAAAAGTCACAAATTCTCTGATTTTAAAAAAAAAACCCTGCAAATTCTCCAATTAAACCCCCAAAATCTGCATTTTTCCATGATAAAAATGAAACACCACATATACACATACAAAATTGAACACAACAACACTTTACTGATATATTTCCAAATTGTTTTAAAATGGTAAGTCTACCAGTGTCCCATATCACTACAAGAAAATAAATTCTAAATACCTATACATTTTGGCATTTGATTTTGGGTTTATCATGGAAAATCAGAACTCCCCCAGCCCCATTTGCTCACCAGGACACAGGTTCAGCCATGGCTATGCCCCCACCATTGCTGTCTGGAGCTGAGCAGCCCTGATAAGCCGGTGCCCTGCCAATGCCATCACCCCACATCCCTGCTGGTGCCCCTCACTCCCCATCCCCACCAGCCGCCAGGGCTACGGGGCTAGGGACTCAAGTGAGCAGTCCCCTGCCCCCCCCGCAGCAGTGCC
>NW_017728996.1:37300000-37302012 GCF_001723915.1 Gavialis gangeticus
ATCATGGAAAATCAGAACTCCCCCAGCCCCATTTGCTCACCAGGACACAGGTTCAGCCATGGCTATGCCCCCACCATTGCTGTCTGGAGCTGAGCAGCCCTGATAAGCCGGTGCCCTGCCAATGCCATCACCCCACATCCCTGCTGGTGCCCCTCACTCCCCATCCCCACCAGCCGCCAGGGCTACGGGGCTAGGGACTCAAGTGAGCAGTCCCCTGCCCCCCCCGCAGCAGTGCCCAAGCACTGGCTGCCACCCACGGGAGGCAGTGACTGCTGCGGCAAAGCAGAGCATGGAGCCCAGCTCCCCCTCCCCATGGGTGACACAGCCAGAGCAGAGCCTGTGGTGATGGGGCAGATGCAGTCTTCCTGCAGCAGGCTTGAGGCTCCCCACCCTGCTGCCCTCCCCCAAGGCTTCTGTGGCCTAGTGAGCAAGACCTGGTGCAGCAGGGCAGAGCTGGGCCAGGCGGGGAAGCTTGGTGCTGCTGCTAGGAGCTCTGCACCACCATGGCAATGCACCGCCTGCCCAACCGGCAGGAACGACAGACACAACTCTGCACCACCACCCCCATTGTTAGGAGGGCAGGGGGCGCCTCACCATGGCAATGCGGACCTCAGGGCAATGACACCGAGCTTCTCTGCCTGGCCCTAGTCTGCCCTGCTGCACTGGGTCCTGTCTGCTGAGCCACACCCACCTCACACACCAATCTGGGGGACACACACCCCCCCTACCCCTCCTGGGATAGTAACATGCATATTACTCTGCCCAATCTTCTGAATCAAGCAGTAACATAAGCAGCAAAAATCAGTGCATAGCCTAAGCAGATCTGGAGTCCAGGTCATTTACACACTGCCTTTTATGTTCAGGAAGATCATACATCCCTGACCGTAAATTGATTTAAGCACTTCAGCTATTTTATACATGTTTTCCATTTATTTTACAACTAAATACTTTATCTGATCTCTCTTTAGCCTCTTCTGCACTGCATGCAAAGTGCATCAGGAATATGACAACCCCCTTTGGCCCCTTTTGTCTAACATAGATATTACAATTAAAACTTTGCACTTAAATGGTGCCTCAGAAGTTCTAGATCCATTAACAATAATCATTATTATTTGCCCAAATGGGCAAACAAACAGAATAAATTACTCATCTATGGAAAGGTCTACATTATTAGAAAGCTAGGAACAAAAAGCACACATAACAACATCATTACCTCCTTATATGCTTTCTTCTCTGTACACACATCTAGAATTATTGTACATATTTAAGGAATCTATTTGTACCAGTGCTTACAAATAGATTCCTTAATACAATAAAGGCAATTCAACATTTATTATATATTGTAACATTTTTAATCTTCTGACAATACAATTAAAAATATGCTAAACAAGCTTGCTGTTTTACATGATTTGGTGCTGTTATCCAAATATTTAGTCATTTCAACTTTTAAATAAGCTTCTGACAGTGTAAGAAAACAGAAAAAACAAGATTGAACTTAGCATTATTCCCCTTTTGATTTATTTTTAGGTCTGCAAACTTAACAAAAGAGCAGTTGTGAAACACCTTCTAAATCCCCTTCCCAAAAGCCAGCAATAGAGGAAAATAGATGCATCTCAATCAATTTTATTTGCAAGTGACTTAAAATACAAATTGCATTTACTATCCATTACCTGATTTCCGTGAAGATCCAAAACATCAAGGTTCTTTAAATTCTCCAAATTTGAGATTTTCTTTATTCTGAAATATTTAAATGAAGATATTTTAGGTAATATTATTATTTCAACATTTTAGTAAAATCATTTAGTCTATCATTTATTCCTGAAAAAGTATAATGCAAGAAATAAGGCACCAACAAAACTGAAATAAACATTTGTATTCCACACAAGCTCAGAACATATTAAGACTCTATAATCATTATAAACTATTAAATAAAAGCTAAAAATTGTAACACCAGCATGTTTCTGCCACTGGAAAAAAAAAAAAAAAAGGAAACAAAATGTCTTTCCCTATAC
>NW_017728996.1:37302023-37304214 GCF_001723915.1 Gavialis gangeticus
TTGTAACACCAGCATGTTTCTGCCACTGGAAAAAAAAAAAAAAAGGAAACAAAATGTCTTTCCCTATACAAATAAGGTACTGATAGCTCTATTGTTAACAGAAAAATATTGCCATTGAAAGTTCTAAGTGATTATCTCTGCAGGAGTTACAAAATGAACAGGTTATTTTGGGAAATATTAAATGAACCTAGGTAACTATAATTAAAGATAGTCTTTGGGCACCGCAGCTGCAGTTTCCGTAACATTTTCTACTTCTACTGTGGGCTGTAACTACATAAACCTGTATTAGCCTTCAGTGTCCATCAAGAGTTCAGTACAGAAATAGATATGTAATATAGGTCTAACTATTTGGTACCACATTCAAAACGGACTTGCATTCCCCAGCAAGTTAAAATGCTGGTAGAAAAAAATATTTGGCTTAACTTAGTCCATAAGGTATGTGAGCTGCATCTATACAACAGAATTTGATTTTTCCTTGAAAATCCATTTTTAAAGTACTTTAATATAAAATATGATAATTTATGTAAATTTGAGGGAAATTAGTAATCCTTTAACTAGAATTAAGGATTTTATGTGACTGGACTAACAGTGAAGGTGCGAGAACTGTTGGACAAACTTTCCAGGACACCTGAAGCCCAAACGTTCTCGCAACTATACAGATACTACAAAAAAAAAAAAAAAACAACAAAAACCTTTGCCTTGAACATTTCCTAGACCAGGAGTGCCCAACATGCAGCCCACAGGCCATATTTGGCTGCTGGAGCCTCTTCATCAGGCCCCCAGTGCTGCCCCTGGGCCTGGTTAGATTCACAGAGAGCACAGTGCACACCCACAGCACTGGGCCAGTCTGTGGGCAGGAGCTGGCCCACAGAACCCTTCCTCTTCTCCTCCCCTCTCCTTTTCCCCAAGCATACTCAGTGGCTGTTCCAAGGAGCCTGGGACCAGTGCTGTGCTGATCCTGACCAGCTAAAACAGGCACTGCATGTAGCACAGTCCAGCCTGAGGTGCAGCCATGCTTCACTCCATGGCCCCCGGCCAGATTGTGCCACACATGGCACCCATTATGGGACATGTGCTGCCCATGATGTATGCTCCAGCTGGTCTAAAACACAAAGCTGCATGCAATGTGGGTCCTGGACTTGCTGGAACATACCACATGTGGCGCAACCCCAGAGCTGCTGGCATGCAGTGCAGTCCAGCCAGGGAGGACACTACATGCAGCATGGCTGCAGCTATGGTCAGACTGTGCCACACACGGAGCCCATTTCAGCCACTCCAGGATCTGCACCACACGCAACACAGGTCCCAGACTGGCTGAAGCAACCACCAGATACCTAGGAGAGAAGGAGAGCAAGAAGGGGAGGGAGTCCGTGGGTCTGCTCCAACCTGTGGGCTAGATGAGTTTGACATCCCAGCCCTAGACCATCACAGCTACAACAATACTCTAACTCTATTAGGCCTTTAACAAAACTTATACGGAGTGGGATTCAAAAGAACATTTGTTCAATTTTCCAAGGCAGGAATTAAATTTATCAAGAGGGATATAAAAGTAATTAGGAGCATGGGTTCTTTTCCCCAAACCACTTTCCTGAAATCACCACCTTGTTTCAGTGACCATATTTCTATTCTAGAAGTATTGTTCCTGCAACCAAGTATTACTGATACAAAGAAGATCCTTCGTGTCTAAAACCTTAAAAGGGCCAGTATACCTTTAAACAAGCACTAATAAAAACCCAGTTACATTTGCTGGAATGCTTCAAGAAAATTATATTTATCCCTAATTCTATAATAACAATACAATTTGTGCACCTCTTGAATGCAAGACAAAATTTACTTAAAATCACCAATTTTGCCACAAGACAATCTCTATATATACTGTGAAGGACTGAAAAAGTAGATTTTTCATTATTATACATCAGGTCTGCATTTAGCAGTATACACAAAATACTATTGCGCCTTGGAGGGCTATTTTCTAAAACTAAATTTTAAGCCACTTTGGCTGTGCAAATAATCTGGAAGGGTTCTCCCAGGTTCATTCTCCTAGTAGAAAAACTTATCCAGAGCCATATGTACAAATATTTAAATTCCAAAGCCCTAAAGAGTGGAGAGCTTGCAGTGTTGACACTGTTTAATCAAGGCAGGCCCCTGTGCACACACCTCCACAAGTTCCGCTGAGCTTAGTTTACCTGGC
>NW_017728996.1:37304414-37305060 GCF_001723915.1 Gavialis gangeticus
TATTATACATCAGGTCTGCATTTGGCAGTATACACAAAATACTACTGCGCCTTGGAGGGCTATTTTCTAAAACTAAATTTTAAGCCACTTTGGCTGTGTACAACATGCAAATAATCTGGAAGGGTTCTCCCAGGTTCATTCTCCTAGTAGAAAAACTTATCCAGAGCCATATGTACAAATATTTAAATTCCAAAGCCCTAAAGAGTAGAGAGCTTGCAGTGTTGACACTGTTTAATCAAGGCAGGCCCCTGTGCACACACCTCCACAAGTTCCGCTGAGCTTAGTTTACCTGGCAACAGTACATAGAACAGCCCTGATTGGCTGACCATGACTGCCCGTGGTCAGTATGTGCTTCCCTGCAGCACAAGGTGGGGATTGTAATGGGGGCATGTTCTGCTCCCTACTTCAGCAGCAGGGTCCAGCAAGCAATACTGTCTCCTGGAGGGGTAGGAGTGGACATGGGGGTGGAAGAAGGGAATGCTGAAGAATCATGTTCTCTTCTGAGAGAACCACAGCATATACATTCACTTTCATGAGAGAAACTCTCCTGGGAGTGATTTAACCAAAGTTATTTCTCCTGGAGTAGCCATTTTTACTTTGGGAGAAAAAGCCTGAACATCTGTATATTTATAGTTTCTCCTGGGAG
>NW_017728996.1:37310060-37319202 GCF_001723915.1 Gavialis gangeticus
ACTTCGGGAGAAAAAGCCTGAACATCTGTATATTTATAGTTTCTCCTGGGAGAGCAGCAACTCAGGAGAAACTAAATGTCTGTATGATAAACCAGTTTATATTCATATTCATTCTGTAGCTGCTGTTAGAGGAAAAGTTAACTTTTGTTCTTCCTCCCTGTTATATTCTATCCACTCTTTTCTTGTTTTAATTTTTCTTCCACTGCTATGCTAGTTCTCTTCTCCCCCACTACTCCCCTTCCTCCCATCTTCAGGTTTCCAAGATCTCTTGTTCCGCTTTTTTCTTGCTTGTAGATGATGTTACTACATCCAGCTTCACAACTCAGTTCATTACTAACAGTATTTTCCACGTCTGATAGAAAACACTAGTTTCAGCCATATGGAAAGTCTACGTAATCCTAAGCCAAAAAATATGTAGTAAAACTGTGCATTAACTTTCCAGTATCTTGCTGGCTGTGACCAAAAGTACACTTAGTTTCAAAACGTACCTAATTCACCCACCCCTGACATGCCATCAAGGAGCCTGTTTCATCTGACCTAAGATATAATGGGATCTGGGAAAAAAAAAACTAATGCCCATTCAGTCTAATGCCACTAAATCAATCAGTGCATTAACTACAATATTACAGACCATCATAAGATTGAGACTTTAGTATGTGGCGTATGGTAGGAGCAAACTGCTTAAGGGAAAAAAATCATAAATGCAAAATACCTGAATACCATTTTATCCTATATATACACAGAGTGTATTTGTAATGTAAACATTACCTATAAACTTGGAGGAGAACTAGCCTACCAGTCTAATGGCAAAAGTGGAACATTGCTCTTTGGGGGGTAGGAAGTAACTGTGACCTAGTTCTTGCCTCTGCTCCTGGAGCCAATAATACAGAGGCAGCGTGCCCAACTTTCAAGCCTGGGAACAATGAGAAGAGAACAGTGGCCCCATAAAAAAGCCACAGTAGCTGACATAGAACACATTGGACAAAAACCTGATCTCACCATTCTCAGCTACAAAAAGTGATAGGTTTTTAAGACTTCATGAGAAAGGAGGTTCAGGGGTGGGGGAAGGAGTTAGGATACTAGCCTAGAAACACTGGCTTCTTGCACGTATCACAGATGTTACAGGTAAAAAAAAAAAAAAAGTGCAATAAAGCAAGGGAAGAATGTTTTCTGGGCTTGACAACATCTCTTCTCAAGCCAAGGCCTAACAGACCCTGAGGGGTTGTGCTGCTCTAATGTTTTTTCTGTTCTGTTCTAACTGCTGAGTCAAAGATTAAGTCATATATTATAAAGCCAACAGCACCACCTACTGGTTGACTACTTAACACCACATATATTATGCATATTCTGCAAACACAAGTTATAAAATTTAAGACACCCACAGAACAAGTTAAAAACAAAAAATGCATTCATAAAGCCAGTGTCTTCATGCAGCCATTTATCAAAATGCAGCGCTTTACTGGTTCTCTCCTCAAAATACAGCTTTTGTATACAGCAAAATATATCAGTACTTCAGTGTTTAAAAACCATAAATTTTGTGGCATCATAAGTCAGGTTTAAAATTTCCAGGTTAGATATTTAGTGCAACAATGCAAAAAAAACACTTACGGACACATAACCTAAATCCCCCAGTAACCTATATTTCATTATTGTAATTCTTCATTATTGAGGGCTATCAAAGGAGGGGTGGGGGGGAAAATGGAATGGCAAGGGGTTAAAATAAAACACTTCCCTAATAATCCACCTGATGAGCTACCTAAAAAATTCTTTCAAAGCAAGGATAAAAAAGGTTTTTGCTGAAGGCAGTCGAGGCAGGTAAATTGAACAGAGCCAAATCCTCTAGTTCTTAGTCATAACAAGTATTTCTACTTAAGTAATAACAGTATTTGGTAGTTTGGGGTTCCTTCCAACACTAAAGAACCAGAAAAATCAGTAGAAAAGTCTGTCTGCTATCTTCCCCTCAAGAAACTGGAAGCACATAAAGGAACCAGTTAATTGCCTAGTTTGTGTTGTAAACCAGACAGATTACAAAGCTAATTTTGTGCTATAAATGCAGGCCTTAAATAACATATCCTTTCTATTAATACATTTTTATAGTCAATCATCAGTAGGAGACAAAATTACATTGTCCTTGCATGTATATTTAAAAAGAAAACTTCATGGAGTTTTCCCTAAGTTTCAGGTAAAAGGCAAGGTTTTGTTGCATTTCATTTGGCAGAGTGGTGCAGGAAAAGCATTCTGCGAGAGCTACAATTAGCATATCTCTTGTGACATCTTCAGCATTTACTAGCTGAAGGTGATAAACTGATGTACAGGCAAAAAAAAGACAGAAGAAATGTGTGATGATTGGAGATGGATTACCTGAGACTAAGAGTCTAAATTGACAAGGAAAATGCAAGCATGTTTCTGTAAATCAGTTTTTCAGTCATAAACAAACATGTGTTTTGTGCAAAATGCTTTCTGGCCTGTTTAAAGAAATCAAACTGAAGAAGAAGTGGGCTAAAAAAAAAAAAAAAAATGAGAACCTTTCAGAAGAAGTGGAAGGGCCCACACACAGCAATTACAGAGTTCTGGTTGGTAACAAATCAGTCAGAACTTCATCACATGCAGTTTATTGACACTGCCTTGATTTTGGCAAGATCAGCTTTTTATGTACACACATACACAAACCTCCAACAAGTTTAAAATCATAATTATAGAAGTGCAATACCAAAGGAAAGTATTTTACAATATGAAAGGAAATGCAAAGTAGTTTAGAAAAAGAAGCTCAAAAAGATTTAAAAACTTTAACATATGAACATGGACCCAATGACTGTTTAGAACAGAAATGACTAACACACAAAGCATATTAAGAGTATTTTTCCATTAGTTCCTAAGAATGAACACCAGGACACACTCAGCTATACTTTTTACTTCAGGTCTGGTCCTCTTTTAATTGAAGCCCCAAGTTTGAAGGGGCAGAAAAAAAAACAGTTCTGACTCTTGATCAATCTTAAAAAGAATATAAATTGTTCTAACAAATGTTGGTATGAATGTGGGAAAATGGGAACACTCATGTATTTGTTGAGACTGTTTAGTTTCCTTGAGCTTTCTGAATGGAAGCCTCCTCCTAATTTTTCTTATTAAACAAGGGGCTTGTTCCCACAGACTCTTTCAGTTGAGGAAACCCAATTATGAAAATGAATTCCAGCAAAAATGAAACATTTTCTTGCCATGATGTGTTTATTTTGGGAGGCATATAGTCTGCTCCCAACCTTACTATGGCTGACTAAAATGTAGAACGCAATTCTTTTGAAAAGCTTCATTCCTGTTAAATACAATAAATTTATGCATATTTAAAAATGGTTCGTATTTCTGAATACCAGAACAAATGAAGGACATTCTCCATGCAAAAAATCTATTTACTATTAAAACCCACCCTACCTATTTTTCATTATTAAAAGTATCACAAATACCTTACTCTGCATCATTTCAGCCTATCTTCAGATTTGATTAAGTTCCTTTAGAGCAATAAAAAAGTAACATGCAAATAGTTCAAGTTTTGTTTACAATTTAACCTTAAAATACAATCCTGTCCCAAATATTTTTAGTTTAATATTTAACATACCAGAATTTCAATGCAATTTTTACCTTGTTACCCATATAAAAAAAGAAACTTTTACCAAGCCATTTGCAATATATTTGGTACCCTATTAAGTCTGCATTATTAATACCAGTAATGCAAAACAAAAAAGTTTTAAAAAAATTAAGTCTAATATTTTAACTTAATAGGTCAAACCTTTTTTTCTTCTTGTGGATTCATTAATATATCTCAGTGGAACCAGTTCTTCCTTGTTATCACTTGTAGCAACAAGGAAAAAAAAAACTTTTTTTTTTTTTTTTTTATTGCTGTAGACAAAACGTTCATAACATTTCTGTAGTTAAAGTCATGCTCACAGGAATAACTGGCAATCCCTGAAAGAAAGGGGTTAAATCTACTGCTTCTTTTTTGAGTTTTTTGAAGTCTTTTAAACCAATAAGTGAAGCTGAGGGCAAGACAGATAAGACACCTGTGTTTTAATGCATGTTTCTATGGAAACTCTTTGGACTGGCGCCTGGTATCTTATAACCCAAGGCTGTTCTTCATTTTTATTCTTTTCAAACTAAATTGATTCAAGTTCATGTAGATTCCATTCTACCCTTGTCAGTTAAGTAAAAAAGCACCCCGATCACAGGCAAGGGTTTGATCAAACAGAACGTAAGCTTGAAAAAGGACAAGTTTGCTATAAAATCCAGAATCAAGCCAAAAGAAAGCAGTCATAACAAGGAATTCTTATGAACAGTATGGCAAGCCTGATGTTTGAGAGAGAAACGTTCAATAGTACCCAATTTGTGGCTGATTTCAGTAAAATGTAGTTCAGGACCAAAACACCAGGAAAAAATCTCCTACACCGAAGATGATTTATGAAGTACCTAAGGAATCAGTTCCTGTAAAGCCAACAGCCAATGCTCCTTGAAAAGTTACTATGTCTACTTTTCTAATCAAAAATAAGAAAGCGCGATTTTGGTTGACTAAATCCAAGACTATGTTAGATCTGAGAGATACTTCCACAAAGATGAGAGATCAAGTTATCCAGAAAATTCATACCAGTTTTAATAATTATATTTTAGTTATACAAGACAAGAACTTGAACCTTAATGTTCTAATGAAACCTGCTATCTAGCCATCTGTAAAGTACTAGTGAGGGAAATGTAACTACACAATCCACAAACTATAGGACACATTTACTTAAATCTTTAGATTTATGACTTTGTATGTATGTTCTGATATCCTGGTGTTTATTTTGAAACAGGATATGATGATGGGCCAAAATCCTTATCAGTTATATCAACACAAACCACTTAAAATCTACTACACAACTCAGACTTTTCACAAATGTTATGATCAGAATCTAACAATGTATGCTCTGTTGTTCAACAATACTAAGTATTAAAACAATATTTCTGAACTGAAATTTTATGGGTTGGCCTTTTTAATCTCCACTGCGCTTTAACTACAATGACAAACAAACGTGTAACTCAGAAAAATATCTTTATTCTTCACAAGATAAGATGGGGAAATAGGACTTCTTAAAAAAAAAACGTTAACAAGCAAAGCTTCACTAGGCTTTCATTACAATACATTGGACACATCTACACAAGACATTTACTGCACAGCTGATTAATTAGCTCTGTAGTACAGTCTCAGCATCTACATGTACAGCTTTATTAGGGTGCAGAAAACTAATTAAATCCCCCATAGACTACTACTTGCAAACACAAGTACTAACCCATGGCAGCATTATTTAGTGTTGCAGGCTGGCAAGGGGCTGCTTGCAGCTGAGGAGAGTAGGACACGGGGTGGGGGGGGGCACGGGGCACCATGTGCATGCCCACATATGCACATGGCCAGCAATGAAGCAAGGCAGCGGTGGAGAGCAGCTCCACCAGCTGCCTGCAGGTAAGTCTATACAGGGAGGAGGACATAGGCAAAGCATGGTGGGGCAGAGAATGCAGACTGAGGTGGCAGCAGCCATGGTGAGGGAGGGAGTGGGGCAGGGTTGGCAGCTGGAGCTGGGGTTGGGGCTGCAACTAGGGCTGGGACTCGGGGGTGTTGCTCAACTGGGGCAATGCCTTGGGCCAGGGCAGGAATACACAGCCATAGGAACCAGCTGGGGCAGAACGGAGCCACAGGCAGCTCATCCAGGGGCTTAGCGAGGGAGAGAGGGAGGGGACCAGCTCCCTGTCACTGTATGCATTCCCAGGGATGGGTCGGGCACCAGAAGCAATGCGTTGCAGGGATTGAGGGAGCACACGTGCCTCTCCAGATTTGTGTGTGGGGCAGAGGAGAATACAGGCTGCCCACTGTGGGGATCAGGGCTCCCCACCCTGCTGTCCTCCTCCTGGGGGCCTCCATAGCCCAGCAGGCAGGAGCTGGAATGGTAGGGTAGAGCAGGGCAGAAACTCCATGCTAGCGCTGTAACCCCTGAGCTGAAGTAAGACACCTCCTGCCCACCTGGGAGCAGTGGGGAGGGGGGCACAGCTCCAGACCACCACCTCCGCTGCTGCTGGATGGGAAGGGGGGCACCTCATCGTGGTGGCACAGCTGGTGCAGAGCTCCAGGTGGCAGTGGCAGCAGCAACAAGTCACGCCACCTGACTCCACCCTCCCACTTCAGATGCCACACACTGGGCTGCAGAGGCCATGGCAGGGGAGCAGCAGAGTGGGGAGTCCTGAGCCCCACAACGGGCAGCCCACATCCTCCCCTGCTGCCCACAGGCTCCACTCAGCTATGCCACCTGTGGAGGAAGAAGAGGGGAGAGCAGGTTCTGTCTCTGCTCCAGCCACAGAAGCCACCTAGAGCTATGTGCAGCTTCAGTCCCCAAACTGATTCGGCCTAATTCGGTGGACAAATCTCCGAATCCAAATCAAAGCAGGAGACCCTGTAATTTCTCTGAATTGGATCGGAACCCTCTGAACCAATTCAGCAATTTGGACATAGACAACTTTAAATGTTTCATCTACATAACTCAAGGTACAGTCCATGAATGCTGAAATGCTGGGGCAGATGGAGTCCCACAGGAGTGTAGGGGGCTCCTGACCACACTCAGCAGCAGACCCAGAAGTGGACCAGAAGGGGCACCTCCGGGTCCACCAGGGAGCATGCTGGGGGGGCCCCTGCACCACCCCAGCTCAGCAACTAGTGCCTCCTGGGTCTGGGAGAGGGGCAGAAAACCTGGGGTCCCACCACAGCCATATCGCCAAGCCAAGGGAGTGTGGGGGGGCCCCCAGTGTGCTTGGTGGTGGACCCAGAAGTGGACCAGAACTGCTTTCAGTCCACTTCTGAGTTCACCGCCGAGCACGCAGGGGCCCCCCCCGCCCCGCACTCCTGTGGGACACTCCATCCACCCCAGCATCACAGCGTTCACGAGTCGCACCTGGTACCTCAAGGTACGCAAAATAACATTTAAAGCTGCGTCTATGGTCAAGTCACTGATTCTCTGAATCGGCATCAAATCTTCAGATTTGGATTCAGCCAAATTGAAAGTTGGAGACAGTGATCCGAATCAATGAATCGAATCACTGTCCCCAATTCAGGATGAATTCAAATCGAATACTGCCCATTTCACACACACCCACAAGTGACTGCTACCTCCCACACATGGCAGCCAAGGATCGGGCACTGCTGGCCAGCTATGGCTGGCGCCCACAGAGCAAGAAGCGTGCCGGATGCAGTCACTGGGTCCCACAGCCCTAGGTATGCGACACGGGTTGGGAGTGAGGGGCACCAGGACTGTGCAGCGGGAGAGAACCAGCATATTAGACCTGCTCAGTGCCACAAAGCAGTGAGGGTAGACAGCCACAGCTGGATCCATATCCTAGTGAGTCAGGGGGCAGGGGAAGCTCTGATTTCTCATGACAAAAATAACAAAATCAAACGTCAAAATATATAGATATTTAGGATTTATTTTATTATAACACTTGAGGCACTGGTAGGCTTCCAAAGTGCTTTAAAACTGTAAATATCAATAAAACATTGCATTTAACTGATACCTATATATCTATATAGTAGCGTTTTATTTTAATTGCAGACAAACATGGATTTTAAATCAGACATTTTGGGATGTTTAAAACAGGGAAAACAAGGATGTCTGAATTTGTAACTCTGCTTTCTGACTTTAGAATTAGTGAATATTAACTTCCAGAACAAGTGAGCATTAGCCTGAACCTAAAGTTGGGAACCGTACAAATCTTTAAGGATTTTATTCTGGAAGTCTTTTTATGCTTTACAAAATGTATTGTACAGTTATACTCTTAAAATTTGTAGATTAACATTGCCAGCTAACATATAAAATAATATATTTAGACAACCTGCTATGTAGGAGACATGCTCAGGTCATCATAAAGATTTCTGAGAGAGGTTGGATAGCAAAGCTATTCAGATATCAAAACAAATTTTCACTATTACACTATTTTCTTTGCTTTGGCCTGGTAGTTCTTTTGCAGCCATGACATTGCAAGACCAAAAAGAGAGATGTTCGAGTACTTAGTATACACTTCTTAATTTCAATTCTTCAATGCATGTTCTCACTGTGTTAAATGAAACTGTAGCAGACAAAAAGAAGTATGAACCCTGGGTGAAAGATAAACAAGATCATGAAGAGCCCTAAATAACAACAGATAGAACTGCCCAACTTCCAATACAGTATTTTACTTTCCAAGACAAATTCTCTCTCTCAGAGAGTATAACCAAATACAGCCAAAGCCGATGCTACTATCCTATAATTTTTTTCAGCATACAACACTGTCACCCTTCTATCATCACATCTACACATGTAATTAGTATACATGAATAAACTCCAAGGCTTATCACTCCAAAGTTTTTTGCTCCCAGGCATGCCATTTAAACATGTGCCCAGGAGCAATTATCTTCAGAGCAATCAGCTCTGGAGTTTACTCGTGCACAGCACATGTGATTGGAGCAACCGCAGCTGGCATGGGGCCCCAGGGGTCAGTCCGCCAGATGAGGGCTGCTCCCATCAGGCTCAGTATGCTGAGGAGGGGCTGGCTGGGGCATGAGGGTGCTTCAGTGCACGGCTAGCCAGCAGGTAGCCCCTGCCCTGAACCACCCTTGTGCCCCAGCTAGCTGAATCAGCATCTACGCATGCAGTGCTGCGCGGAAGAAAACAAAACAAAACAAAACAAAAACACACACACACCTCAGCAGCAGGGTAGTACTTGTATTTACCTGCTGCGGAGTCCATTAAGTTTCCTATGCCCTATTAAGGGTGCAAGTGTTGACACTGTGACATTTACTGCTGAGCTAATTAGTCAGCTCTGCAGTAAATGCCACATGTAGCCATGGCCTGTGTGTTTTACTGTTTGACAAAGCAGACAATCAGCAATTAGTTAGCCTTCTGAGATGTTTAGCAGCAATAAACATGAAGACTGACGCAATTAAGTTATTAAAATAAAATAAGGTTAAGATGCACTGTCATCAGGCTTGGAAAGCAATAATACCTGCCCTTGGCATAGCAAAACAGGCACCCCCCCCTTGCAATTTCTTTGTTTCACTTCCCTTACTTCAGCATCCATTTCTCCAACAGAAACTAGGGAAACAGGG
>NW_017728996.1:37324202-37329169 GCF_001723915.1 Gavialis gangeticus
CATCAGGTTTGGAAAGCAATAATACCTGCCCTTGGCATAGCAAAACAGGCACCCCCCCCTTGCAATTTCTTTGTTTCACTTCCCTTACTTCAGCATCCATTTCTCCAACAGAAACTAGGGAAACAGGGATCCCCAGATAACTTTGGAAGTTCATTTTCCCAGGTCATAGGTTCATAGATGTAGGGTCAGAGGGAACCTGAGCAGATCATCAATTCTGACACCCTGCCCTGGGCAGGAATGAATACTGGGCTCATATGACCCCTGATAAGTTTAAGCTCATATGACCTCAGCTAGGTAGTTATCAAGCCTCCTTTTAAAGACCCCTAAGGTCACTTCCCTTGGAAGCTGGTCCCCAATTTTAATTACTGTTCTGGTCCCCATGGAGTACACTTATACTTCTGGTTGAGAATATGGACTCCAGTTCTTGGAATAATGTAATGAATTCCACTTTGTAGGGGAAGAAAGACAGAAACAGGCATAAGCAAGAAGACCATTACCACACCAGGAGACAACAGTTGTAGATGCCTGGTCATACAAAATGGCAAGTTCCAAAGCAAAAACAGTGAATTTCCACACATGCTGGAAATGATGCACCATGGAATCATAGTATACATAAGATGCTGACTGATAGGAGTCAACGTGTAGCTCCTGTGGGCAATGTCCCAACCTAGAACTTGGCATGAAACAGCTATTACACAATACTGTATATTTGCCAGTTCATTTCTTTCTTTTTACCTGTTTTTCCCCAACAAGAGGACACGTAGAGCTCTCAGTGTCGAAAGTCCACTTATTTCCTCTATCTGATTATCGTATAAATCTAAGAAAACAAGATGCTGCAAATTAGAAATATTCTGGATGCGAGTTATAAAATTATGCTGGAAGTTCAAAAGACGAAGATGCTCTTCTCCATCAATAATTGGGCAAGCTGTCAGTTTTTGCCTGAAAAAATAAAAAACTTCAGTAACAATTTAATCCACAAGTGCAAATTAAGTGATTATATTTTCTTCATTCAAAAATAAAGTACCTAATTAAACAAAGCACACTTTACAAAGAATTAAATATATTTGTAAAAAATATTATACAAACAAGAATTCTATTTAAAAATATCCTGCAAGCATGTTTTATATTTCACTTTAATTTTGTTTTCCTTGTTTTTCTTGAATATTGTTTTCTACACTGATTAACAACATGTAGCAAAACAATCATTTAATTTACTTCAAACACTTGGAAATAAAGGATGGTAACAATGTTTCATATATTTGATATAAAATATATATATATTGAGTTGTTTGCATCTTCCAGACATTTAACAGCATTTAGTCACTGTTTACTACCTCAAATTAAATTTAATTTTTATTGAACTTCTCCTTTATAAAAATAAATAAATAGATGAAGACCATGTTAAAACATGAAAATGCTGTACGTAAAAGAAATATAAACTATAGGCCTTGATTATATCCCATCTAAAAATTCTTTCAAGCAATCCACAAAAAACTACCAACTCTATATACTCCAAAGGCTGGTAGCACAATCATCAGTGTTAGGACCTGGTGGCACTCTACTGTGCTACCGCTGCCATTGCCTAGCACTTCAGCTCCTTTAATTCTTCAGACAAATGATATTCAGAAAGTTAGCTGACTGTGCTATTAACATTAAAGAAGAAATCTTTTCATACAATCAAGAGAAACAATGAGCTCCAAGGAAGAAAGATGATCCTGGGGTCAGTACTTCGAAAGAAGACCGAGTTTAATTTCTGAATTTCCACAGACTTCCTATGTAATCTGGAGTAACACAGTTAACCTGTCAGGGCCATACCTTAGCACTACAATGGAAATGGTACTTCTCACCTTAAGAATACTGCAAAGGTAAATTCTGAGTAGAGTTCAGACATTATGGCGATAGTAGATGGCACAAATTAGGGCTCCTGAGCATTACAATAATTTACACCGTGTATTACTATTACTATATTTTGGGCATGTCAGAATTCAGATCATAAATACAACAGAAGCTAAAGTGCAAAAAAGTGTGCCCATTCAATTACAACCAAAACAATAGTAGCAAACATGACAAAAAAGTTGGCTTCCAAACTGAGACCACATATGGAATGGAATAATTGTAAACATTCTGACATCTTCATGGTCTATTCAGGTATGTGTACTATTCTGACACTGTTAACACAACCCAAGGCTCTTAAAATAGTCTATATTTTCCTTACGGAAAAAACATGATAGTTGCACTCACCCCATCAATATCCTATCAGAACACTGCTCACCTTTCAAGGGTTAGTCTGTCAGAGTTCAGTATTTTTTCTTCAGCAGTGCGTTGCAAAATGGGAAGTGCTGTTATTGATGAATTACTCCCAAAGTTTGTATTATCTATTGGAACATTAGAGTAGAAATTTCAAAATTTTAAATTACAAAATAAAGATGGAATATTTCTAGTTGTTAAAAATAAAGATATGGATTACATGCATGTACAGTGTGACCCCCATCACTGCACTTAACTGGCACCATCCAACATTTTATTAGAACATTCACACATCTTATCTGCTATTTTTAAATTTGTAACCATCCCACATATCCATTTTTTAGAAATATGCCAAAAAATGTTAATGAATTTAAGTAATTTCACACCAACTGACTTTGTAAGTTTGCTACATGATCAAGCACTCAGTGTCATTCAGACATCAGGCTACTGGCTGATTTGAGAGATTTAACTTCAATATCTGAAGTGTAAAGAACAGAGCCAGCCTTAGGGATGGGCAGCATGAGTAAGCCCCGTGACCAGGGTGCCCTGGGCAATGTCTTGGTCAGGGGGGTGTCAGCCGCATTATGCAGCCCTGCAAGGGAGGGGTGGCAAGTGCAGCTCTAGTATTACTGTTTAGTGGAGCCAAAATTAGGACACTCATTTAACTTTTCACTGGCCATGACCCTTGCAAGTGTGTGTCAATGTGCTGGAACACTCATTTTCATTTTCACTGGCTGTGAAACTTGGAAGGAAACAAAGCATCACAAGTACGTAAGAAGAGAGAGTCAGGAGTACAGAACAGGAAATTAAAAGCTCAGTTAATGACTGCAATTAAAAAATATGCAGACACAATGAAAGAAACAAAAACAAAAAATCTGAAATCTGTTAATGACAACAGTCACAACAGAAATGCCAGATGAAACACGCTTGTATGATCCACAATTCAACTTCCAAATCAACACAAGAGAAGGAAAGAAGCCAGAAATGAAACAGAAATTCTTCATCTGGACCAAAACAGTGATGATGCCACTAGTAATAGAGATGAAGCTATTCCTATTATAGGCACTGGCGATGCCATTTCTGGCCAAAAATTCTAGATCCGCTCAAGACCAATAGTTCATCAAAAGTAAGTTCATCAAGACCAATAGTTCATCAAAAAGGACATGGTTTTTCCTCTGGATGAACAGAATAGACATTTTTCTATGATGTTTTCATACAAAAATCTTGAAAATGGCAAAGTTCTGAAGCAGTGCTGGCTGCGTTTGACTCAGAGGCCACTAACAAGGTCTTCTGTTTCTGATGCAAGCTCTTGGACTTGAATCCAAAATCAGTCCTAGCATTTGAGGGGCTGAATGATTGGAAGCACGTCTGAGATTCCAGTGCATCATGAAAAGTCGCCTAGCAATTTCAGCTCCTGCCGAACATGGGTCAAAGCAGAGCAAAGGATAAAACAGAATAACTACACAATCTTCATGTTAATCTAGGGTTTAAACCAGCCCCACACACTCATTATAAAAAGTGTCAATTCAGTGATGAATGTGAAGATTTTGAAAGTCAAAAGTCCAGAAGTCAAGTTCAAAAATTAATTTTTCAGCCAGCTTACAGACATGGTGAGCATGTCCATGAAAGAACAGTTTGAACAAATGAATCATATGCAAATCTTTGGGGTTTTCTATATAATGTAATACAACTCCCAGACAAAGAAACTTTGAGGCAGCACTGTAAGGGCCTTCATTGTGAATTGACATCTGAAGAGAGCGGACCTTGACAGTGTGAACCCCTCCACATTTTGCAACCACTTCCGAACACATGGACAGCACTCAGGATCTGGTTAACCATGTCCATATAGGTGGTGAGCAGTGAATGGAGCTTCTTGAAGCTGAACCTCAAAAACATGTTTGCAATCGAGAGATGACAGGCTATCTTTGCTGGCCATTATATCTAGGGAATGTTGTAGCTCAAGACAGAGACCTGTCTCAAGCAATTTGAGAGTTAGCGGCAGCAAAGACATGCAGAGTTGCCTTCTGAGCCTTGGATTCTTAATGAACAAAGTTTAATTTGTTATTGTTATTTATTAGTTTAGTGTTTAATTTAATGTTTAGTATATTTGTCACAGCTATAAAGTTATATTTATGACATCATTTATTATTTGAATAAAATTGAATTTAATTGGACTGACTTGTGTCATTTCCTAGATTTTATAGACATTTGGGCTGGAAGGGACCCTGGAGGATGATTGAGTCCAGCCCCCTGCCCCAGGGACAGGAAGTCAGCAGGGATCATAGGATCCCAGTAAGATAAGCATCCAAGTGTGTCTTGAAGGCATTCAAAGTGGGTGCTTGAACCGCCTCTGGTGGCAGTTCATTCTAAACCTTGGGGGCTCGGACAGTGAAGAAATTCTTCCTTATCTCCAGCCTGAATAGGTCACGGTGGAGTTTGTCACCGTTCGATTTTGTCATCCCTTGGGGCACTCTGGTGAACAGACGTTCCCCCAGATCCTGATGAGTACCCCTGATAAACTTATAGGTGGCTATCATATCACCCCTGGGCCTGCGCTTTTCCAGGCTGAAGAGCCCCGTGACTCTCAGCCTCTCATCATAAGGTCTGTTTTCCTGACCTCTGATCATGCACGTGGCTCTCTTCTGCACCCTCTCAAGCTTCTTCCTCTTCCGTTTTCTTTAGTAAGTTATTTAGATTAAAAAAAAAAAAAAAAAACCTTT
>NW_017728996.1:37329551-37330643 GCF_001723915.1 Gavialis gangeticus
ATCTGGGTTTCCGTTTGCTGTGGAAAACCACAATTTTCTCCTTTAAACTGAGAAACCCACATATTTTCTCTTTTAAAAGAGAGAAAACCATGGATTTTCTCCTTTAAAAGGAGAAAACCATGGGAAATGGTGGGTTCCCTTTGCAGGCTGGTAGAGTTCTAGTCTACATGGTGCTGCTTGGAGCTGAGAGGCAGGGGGCACCATGTGCATATGCACTCTCACGCATGCACATGGAAGCCAAGAAGCAACGGAAAGCAGCTCCTGAGCTCCCTACAGGTAACTCTACGGGTGCAGGGGCACAGGCTACACACTGAGGGGCGAGGGGGATATGTGCCTCCCAAGATTTTTGCACACAGCAGGGCTGCAGCTGGGCCAGGTCAACTCCAGAGGAGCTACCTCCGCAGCCCAGCACACAGGACCCTGCATGGGAGGGAGGGAGCGCTGCGCCGCCATGGCCAAGGTGAGGCATGGCAATGGCAGAGGTGCACTCCCACTGCTGATGGGCAGACAGGGGGTACCTCACCTTGGCGACCATAGCAGCATTGCATTCCCTCCCGAGCCAGGTCCCACCCATTAGGCTGCAGAGGCAGCTCCTGTCTGAAGCTGGTCCAGCCCTGCTGCAGCCTGCATGCCTCATTGTGGGTACAGAAAATCTCAGGTGACATGTGCCCCCCGTCCCACAAATTTACTGTGCCCATACCCCCCTTTCCCACACACTCACTCCCTTGTTCACATACTGGGGGCAGGGGGAGGCCACTGACTTATCAGGGCTGCTCAGCACCAGAAAGCAGTGGAGGGGAGGGGAGGGGAAGGGAAGGATAGCCACAGCTGGATCTGCATCCTAGTGAGCAAAGGAGGCAGGGGGAGCTCTGATTTCCCATGATAAAAAACCTCAGCCCCTCCCCTCCACTCCCCCAAAAAAATAAAAATAAAAATCAAATGTCAACATTTATAGGTATTTAGAACGTATTATAATGATTGAGGCACTGATAGGCTTCCAAACTGCTTTAAAATTGTAAATATATTAATACAACATTGTGTTCAACTGATACATACTATACACATGTATGTACAGTAAAAGCTTTGTTATCC
>NW_017728996.1:37335643-37336405 GCF_001723915.1 Gavialis gangeticus
ATTAATACAACATTGTGTTCAACTGATACATACTATACACATGTATGTACAGTAAAAGCTTTGTTATCCAGCACCCGTGGGGAATGCAGAATGCCAGATAAAATATGCCAGATAACTGAGCAGCCCAAACAAGCGTCTTTGCCTGTTCAAGCCACCACCTGTCCCGCCACATCTGGGGTGTTGCCGCCCCTCCCGCCACATCGCCACCAGTCCCATGGGCCCTGTGGGCTCCAGGGGACAGGGAGGAGGGACCCGCGCAGCCTGCTATGCCCCTGAGCCACGGGGGCTTGGCAGCGCAGGCTGCTTTTCCCCAGGCCATGGCGGCTCCGCAAAACCGGAAGTGCCATAGTGGGCACTTCCAGTTTCACTTCTCTCTTACAAGCTGGCATGCTGGTTAACACAGCTTTTGCTGTATACATATACATATAGTCTAATATAATAAAAGCCTTAGTCTGTCTGTCTGTCTGTAATGCTCCAGGCTAAGTGCATATGTGCCACCCAGAGGGCGCACACCAATTGGCTGCAAGGTCCCAGAGCCTTATGGACAGAGGGAGCCACCACCCCCCACCCAAAAACAGCCAGCAAGGAAGGGGAGAGGGAGGGGAGCAGGAAGGGAAAGGGAAAGGGGGTTCCGGTGGCAGTGCCTCCACTGCTACAGCCCACCCATCTGCTGCTGCCGCCGCCGTTACCCAGCCCCGACAACAGCCAGCAGAGAGGGGGAGGCAGCGGGGATGGAGGGGAGGGAAAGGAGGCAGGGATGCG
>NW_017728996.1:37336416-37337512 GCF_001723915.1 Gavialis gangeticus
TCTGATCATGCACGTGGCTCTCTTCTGCACCCTCTCAAGCTTCTTCCTCTTCCGTTTTCTTTAGTAAGTTATTTAGATTAAAAAAAAAAAAAAAAAACCTTTTGAGATTAAACCCTTATTTCTAAATTGGGGAAGGGTGTGGGGAGAGGGTGCCATAACACAAGCTCACTCAGGGCATCACTTTCCCTAAGGCTGGTTCTGTTGAAGAAGACGCCTTCTAATTGCGAGAGAGGAAGAAGAATTGTATTTTACTTTTCTTTCCCCTACCCTGAGCCTAACTGGCTATGCCTGAAATTAGACCTTTTTAAAAAATAGAAACATGCGAGGTAAGTGGGGAGCATTTAAAAGTAACAAAAATAAAACAAACAAAAGTACCATAATAATATAAGCTCCAATTAAGCAAGTGCTGAACATAATTCCTCCTAAAGATGACTGTTCTTACCACCTGCTAGTAATTGGCCCTACATTTTGGGAAGGTGGTAGTGACTATTTGGACTGTGGATCACAACACAGATTGTGACTCTTGATTCCGCAGTTAATAATTAAATAATCCGAAACCAAAAAAGCCTTCAATTTCAGCAAATTATACACAAAATCCAAACAGTACCCAATCCTTAAACTTGCTTGGAGAGCAGTCTACTTAAAAATATTTTTCTCAATAATATTCTTCATAAATAGGTCATGATGATGCACATATCCCAACATAAGAACCTGCAAGTAGTAAGGGTCCACAAACTCACCCTGCCCTTCATTAAAATTAAATGCAAGTTGTACCTGGGAAAGGCAGACAGTTTGAAATACTTTCACCTGAGCCGCGGGGGCTCCACAAAGCAACGACAGCTTGTTTGTGTTTATCACCACGAAAAATAAATTCTTAACTTAAACTGAGCATCCTTATAGTATCCATGTATCTGCATGGATACTGAGATTAGGTTGGGTTCACTTTTTGTATTATAACCAGGGATCTGGGTTTCCGTTTGCTGTGGAAAACCACAATTTTCTCCTTTAAACTGAGAAACCCACATATTTTCTCTTTTAAAAGAGAGAAAACCATGGATTTTCTCCTTTAAAAGGAGAAAACCATGGGAAATGGTGG
>NW_017728996.1:37337523-37337799 GCF_001723915.1 Gavialis gangeticus
AGAGTGGTGGCAGCCACTTGCAAGCTCCCCTCCCCTCTGACCCTGGGAGCCAGCAGCGGCACAGAGCACTTCAACAAGAGCCTACAGTATTTAATATCTTTATTTTCATCACTCCTCCAAACTCAGCCAGCTATTGCAAACTCAGGCAGAGTTAGCACCTATTGGTTGCACATTTTTTTCTCCTTTTTTGAAAACTTAACGACTTCAGCAAAGCTGAGACAGAATAATACCCCAAATAAATAGACTATGACAATCAAATGTGCTGAACTACTGCTA
>NW_017728996.1:37342799-37351341 GCF_001723915.1 Gavialis gangeticus
AGAATAATACCCCAAATAAATAGACTATGACAATCAAATGTGCTGAACTACTGCTACAAAGAATGGCTGTTAGAGTTGAAACCAAGTGCCTTCTAAGAGGGAGGGAGGGTGGCCAAGAGCCAGGCTGTGCTGCCCAGCAAGGCAGGCAGTGGCACTGGGGGGGGAAAGAGGGAGAAGCAGAGCCCTCAACGTTCTCCTCACCCCCACACCAGAGCCGCCCTTCCCAGCGCTGCCACCCACATGAGAGAGGGCACAGAGTTCCCGGCCTGAGCCAACCCAGCCCATGCACATGCACAGCTAGAGGGACACAGCTAGGCAGCAGCTCCCTGCCGGGCAGGGCACCAGGAGCCAGGGGGACCAAGACAGAGCTAGAGGTGGCTGCCTCATTGTGATGGAAAGTGGAGGAGGGGGGGTGCACATGCATCTCTGTTCATGGCAGGGAGAGTGCATTTCTGTCTCTGTACACATGCAGAGTAAGTAAAGTGCATGCCCATCTGCATGTGTATGCATGTATGCGTGTGTGCTCATGGCAGAAGAGAGAGTGTATGCGTCTCTGTGTGTCCATGTGCAGAGAGTGAGTGAATAGCGTGCACGCCCATCTGCATGTGTGCATTCATGCGTCTGTGTTCACAGCAGAGAAAGTATGTTCGTGTCTGTGTCCATGTGCAGAGAATGAGTGAGTAGAGTGCATGCCCACCTGCGTGCGTGCATGCGTGCGTGCGTGCGTACATGCATGCACATGGGTCTGTGTTCCTGGCAAGGAGAGCATGTTTGTGTCTGTGTGTCCATGTGTAGAGAGTGAGTAAAAATAGTGTGCACTAGTCTGTGCATGCATGCGTGCATGTTTCGCCATAGCGGAAGGGATGGGGAGGCAGGGAGCAGGGAGAAGAGTCAGCATGTGCCCCCTCATCCTCTGCCCCCCTACCCACAGCCTAGCCTATAGAGGGAGGGGACCTTCAATTTTGTGTTTGGCCAGGGCCCCAGTACACATTAATCCTCCTCTGGCCATGGAGCCAGATGCGGAGTGGCAGGGTGTGGGGGCAGCACGTGGGGCCTCATCCCCACCCTCCGTTCCCCCCGCATCATTCTTGATGGGCAATTGGCTAGATGTTTCATTTTAAATCATGGATGAATGCAGATTTGGGGGTGGTAAATCAGAGAATTGGAGATTTTTAAATAAAGAAAGCCAGGATCCCCCAGTATAGCCTTTTTAAGCACCCCACTCCTTTTGGCCAATTACTGTAGCCACCCTGGTATTAAGAAAATAATTGCTACAACAAAATAACTATTGATATAAAAAATAATTAAGTTAATAGGATGCCAGAGGAATTCTATTAAATAAGTTTCACCACAGACGTTCAGGCCAATACACATAAGATAAAATAAAACTTTAAAATAAAACTGACCCCGAGCAGAAAACATAAGCACAGATTTAAAAAAAATACATATATATAGTTTTTACCAACATGTGATGAAAAGAAACATCTCTCTCATAACTTTTCAATAAGACACACAATACATAAAATTTGCAAGTATTTAGGCTAATGTGTATCAGAGCAAACAAGTCCTCAAGGTTACCTGAAATATGAGAACTAAGAGTATGGCCCTCCTGCCGGGGTCTGGATTTTGCAGTTGTGTAACCAGAAGAATCTCCAAATGCAGAAAGTGCTCCTGTACTTTCTTTGAATTCCAGAGCAACAGGGTCTGGAAGATTGGCTGCTACATATACTTGTTTATTACGTACCAAAGGACTTAAAATTCTTCCATCTCCTGGAGGAAAAAAACAACATAAATCTGCAACTGACTGCATAAAATCAACTGTATAAGGCACAAAGAAATTTCTTGTACACAGAACATTCATACTGAAGAGCTGTTTAGGGACGGTGGGGGTTGTTTGTTTGTTTTGAGTCTGTTCCACCATATATTTTTTAATCTTCTTATAACCCACAGTAAAAGTTACAAAGTGTTCAAGAAACTGCTATTCAACTAATTCAATTGCTGAAGAACTGCAATAAATTAAGGAGGAAAAAAAAATCTTAATATCTGGAAGGGCTTAAAACTAGCCTTCTTCTATGAATGCTGGATGTACCACTTCTAAAGTCTCTATCAATGCATAACTACAGCACAGATAGTGACAAATTATTTCCAACAAATTCTAAATAATTACTTCTAATTTACATCTATAATTAACACAGTTTAGCTAAAGAAGAAAAGACAGATTGATTTTAGGTCTTCCAACATTACCTTGTCTTCCTGCATAGTTTTTTTCCAAATCATGTTGCAAGAGCCTACTGTGGAAAGACGACTGCTCTTTATTTATTCTGAGTTCAAACTGTAATACAATATTTAAAATGAGATATACATGAAACATTCTACTTAATACAAATAATGTACTGTCTTTAAATATTAATTGGTTATAGCTATAGATTTTCGTTAAGATAGCTATCTGTGTGTTCCGGAAAATTATGAATAGTAGAGTTACTCTACTCAATAATATAAATACCTAACTTTCACCATTTGCTTTAAAGAAGAATATACATCATCACTTTCTAAAATTAAACATATTCTAAATATCTAAAATAGATTAGGTCTCATTCATTCAAAAATGACTTCATCATCAACAAAAAGTGGGCAGAAAGTACAAATAATATTGCAGTTAGGGCAAAATGTTCAAAGCTGCCCAAAAAATCCGAACACTAAAATCCCGTCAAAATTACCAGCAGCTGGATGTCCAAATCTTTCCTGTAGCTTTGAAAAAAATCTCAGCCTAAATTTTGATATGTAAAACAGATATCCATTAGAAAAAAGTTACCATACCTAACATCTTTACTTAGAAAATGTAAATTTATGATTCAATAGGTGGTACTATACAGCTGTATGAGGTACAGAGTCCAGGAAAAACAGAAGCAAAGCACAGCAAAGTGCTGAAGCTTGTTTTGGACTTACAATAAAACAAGTTCGCTGCAGTGCTTCTGTTTTATAAAACACCTTCCCCCAGTGGTGAAAAACTCATACTACCAACCAAACAAAACATTAACAGGTCACAGTAGTAAATATTAAAAAAAAATCTATTTTAACTACAAGGGTATGGTGTCTATTATCTACAACAGCTTGATTATCCAATGTAGTCCAGTTTCAATACTGAGTGATATCATAGTCAAATCTCACTGGTTTGTTTCTTTCTGCCACTGAGGAGGTCTGAATAACCAGCTGAAGCCCGCAACTGTTAACCTGCAAATTGAAAAAGGAGAAGAGACAGCCTCAAAAATCTGCACAAGGTTAGACACGCTGCTGTTATTCACGAGCAAAGTTCTCCAACTCCAGTCATTTATCTGGCAGAGCAGCAATGCCCAACCTTTCCCCACTGTGAGCAGATCCAGTCCTTGGGGCACTAAAACAGGACCCGATCCAGCAGCGTGGGGGAGAGGAAGAGGGGGAATGGGGCAGAGGCCCAGCCTGGCATTGGAAGGAGTCATGGCCTGCCCTCAATCCCGCCCCCCATGGCAGGTGGGGAGAGGGGGCAAGACCCAACCTGGGCCGGCTCTGGCTGTGCAGCACTTGGGAATCGGCTCCCACACCAGCCAGCTCCCCGACCCGTGGGGAGCCCAGTGGGCTGCATGCCATTGCTTGGTGGGCCGAGGTC
This sequence comes from Gavialis gangeticus, assembly GCF_001723915.1. NCBI lineage: Eukaryota > Metazoa > Chordata > Crocodylia > Gavialidae > Gavialis > Gavialis gangeticus. The sequence continues at coordinate 37,346,443 of NW_017728996.1, forward strand.
CCACAACCCTGCGCTGGGACCAGACTGGCAAGCGCGGCAGGACCACGAGCGGGCAGGACGGGCGGAGCGGTGCCCAGAAGCCCGTCTACGTCCCCCAACTGCACCGTGGGTGCGAGGCGGACATGACACGCATGAAACCCTCGCGCCTCTGGCCTGGGCCCATCCTGGCCCGCAGCACGCGGGCACCTGCTCTGAGCTGTGCCCAGGGCTCCTGGCTGGCTGGCTGGCTGGCTGCCTCCCGCCCGCCCGGCCCCGGCCCCGCAGCGCTGCCCGAGCCCGGCACACCCCCTCCCCGGCACCTACGGGGCTGGCACCGGCCCTGCTGCCCCGGCCGGGCCGGCATTTGCTGGGCACCATGGAGCCCGCTCAGCCGGGCACCGCCCCGCGCCGCCGGAAATGGCTCCGCGGTTGCCTGGCAACCACCGCTTCCGGTCAGCATCTCCCCGTCCCCGGGGGGCGCCTCGCCCGGGAGAGGGGGTGGCCTGGCGGGGCGCTCCGTGGAGCCGGAGGGAAGTGGGCGAGGCGAGAGGCGGCTTTCAATGGGTCGCAGCAACAGCCTATAACCAGAAGCTGCCCCCGCCCCCAGGTCTCGTAACTCGGCATAGCCCGACTGACTGCCTCTCCTAAGGAAAACTAGCGGACGGGGGCGGGGGGCAATTGTTCCTGGGTTTTAATTGTTGTAGTAGGACGATTCCTAGAGGCCTCGCGCCACTCGAGACCGCTGGGCGGTTTGCAGCAGCCAGCGGCAAACTGGATCGTGAAAAAGCCCGAATCAATAAGCCCAAAGGCACTACACTATTTTACCTCAGGTTGGAAAGTGACAAATCAGTGAAGTTTTCCTTTTGTTCGTATCTAGTCAGGTTCTCCTTGATGGCCTGTTTGAGCTGTACGCACAAGGAGATACTCGCTTAAGTCTTAAAAACAACTCTGGCTTTCAAAGCAGCATACCTTAGCACTTTGATTTTTATAAAAACACATTCACTAAATCTGTCCTTTGGCTCAAATTTAAGTCATCCGTTCAGAGAATAGATTATTTTCTTATCATTCTATTAGTAAGTTGGTGTAGGACTGCTATTAAGTTGGAAGCTTTGGCATATAAAACCATATATGCACTTCTGTAATTTATTCATTTCAGAATTGTTTTTATTTATTTATTTATCTGAGGCCAAATTAGCCAAAACTAATTCCAAATTCAAGAGCCCAGAACTGTAAGTGGCCCTACTATCTTCTACCTGCACCTGGGGCTTCAGATGTTTCCAAAACCTTTGATCAGCATCCTACTTACAGTCCCAAATCCAGAGGCTTAGGGTTCAGATGCATTTCAGATCATGCGTGAGTTTGAAACACAAGTATGGTTAGATGCTGACCAGTCTAATGAGCTTGTGCCTGCATCTGCTTACAACCAAAAAACTTCAGTATATTATCACCAACTGATACTAAAGGAGCACAAAACCTCCTAGAAAAGTCTACCCCCCAGAAGTCTAGGTGGGTCTGTTTATTGTTCCTCACATTTCTATTGAACAATATAAATATCTTGCAGTTATACTAATATGTAACCAACTTGCTCTACATTTGCTTCCTACCCCTTGCTTCCCGTCAGGAATTATGCAAAGGTGACAGTGTGCAATTAAGAACTCCGTGATGTAGGCACTCAAATGGATATACTGAAAGTCCATCCTAAAATGATGTAATAGTCTGCAGGGCTATTTTTAAAATACTTGCACTCTCTTTTAATCTCATCATTCTGTTTTGATGTAGATGTTTCAACCCAGTACTTCTTTAGGGCTATGCAGCAAATGCAGGTGAAGGACCACCTGCTAACATAGGATGCTTCTCTAAAAGCACATACAAAAGCAATTTTGACTCCTTTGCCAAGTTGAAAATGCATTATCCCCTCAAGCAATAGCAAAAAAATCATTTATTTGGAATAGAGTGTAGTCCTACAATCTATTTGGCATGCAGAATTCAAAGCAGAGTTGCCAGCTGTGTTAAAGCCAACTCAAACTATCCTGGTTTAAAATCACCAGGTCTTCAGCCAAGAAACATTCAGAGTAGAATAGTTACAATTAAAGTCTGCCAGTTTAAATGGCCATTGTGACACAGAAATATATAATTATGATCAAGATAAAGCTAGATACTAGTTCTGCCAGTTGAAGTCCCACTGACTGCAGTGGCTTCTGAGTTATAATCTATTACAGGGATATGTTACGCCACACCTCTGTCGGATGGCATGGGCTCCTGCAGAGGAGTACTTTCACTGTGGCATGCTGCAACGGGGTGGCAGAAAAAAGCAGCAGCTAGATCTTAGTGCCCATTTGGTTCCAACCCAAGCTGGATCATTCTGGGTCCCTCCACCCCATCCTGAAAATATTGCCAACCCACTGTGCCCTTAATGGTACAGTGTATCTGCCTTGGAGGGGTGATGCTTTTCATTAAAAATCTGACACCCCTTCTCTATGAATCTCACTATAATTATTAATTATTCCAACTAAACATGAAAATTAGAGCTTAGCTTCATTACAGTATGCTTTGACCAATGTAGCAGACCTTTTTCATTAGAAAATAATTTCTAGAACTTTTTAAAAACTATTTTATGGAAATTTTGCTGCTGCACTTGAATTTGCTTTCCCATTTTCCTTCATTTTTCTTTAGTCTTCCTTTTTTGTATCAGATACCATCTCTGATGACAATGTAACTTACCATGATGAAAACTACAAGTTTGGTTTCTTTCCATTATCCAGAAAACTTCCACGATGTTACTGCAAGCTAGCTTTAAGTTTCTGAATGAGTTTCTGAAAAATATCAGTCTACTAACATTATACACTGACTAAATTTAAAGCAAACAAGGTTCAACGTTTCACCTGACATTTATGCTGATAAAATTGTCCTTAATGCTAATGTAAGAAAAGAGCAAGCATACAACATACCATCAATGCTGCTTGAATTTACTTGAAACTGGCATAGCATTTTTCTAAAATAATCAGGAATACAAGTTTCCCTCGCTTTATGCAGTATGTGCGTTCCTGGAAAACAGTGTATAACTTGCATTCGCATAAAGGGAACCCACTTTACAATGTAACAAATAGGGATATATTCCAAGACCTTGACTGTACTGACTCCCAGACCCATTTCTACCACTTTTACATGACAATTTAGGTACTCACCAGCAGCAGACAGTTGGAGATAAGCTAGCAGAATGCTTAGAAGCCATAATGGGGATGACAACAACAGAAACCTGTGTCACAGACAACAAGCGAGGAGCACAGATCCACACAGGAGATTATACTTTGTTGCACATCACTCCCACAATGCACTGCACAAAGCAGCTGACTGCAGGCTTCCACCACACTGATCACGTAAGAGTGAATTTACCTCGCATATAACGAATTTTTGGTATAAAAATGGTCATCACATAAGAGCGAATTCGCACATACAGAACCCACGGAAAGCTTGGGAAACCTGTAGAAGACAAAAGTGTTACCTGACTGTGCTTAGAGCCTGGTGTGATATGTCCGCCAACACCTTTTGTTTCTAATTAGCTAATCAAGCAATACAAAGAAGTGTGCTATCCTGCCTGCCTTCTGCATTATTTCAGACTAACACAGCTACCTATCTGTCTCATGACCTGACATATGACTAAGGTCTTCGTAGGTCCATTTCTTCAAATGTATGCTGCAGCCAACCCTACAAAGGAAGCTGCCATAGATACACCAATGGATGTGGAAAGTATGACACCATCTTCATAATATGAAATAGCAGTGAAACCGCTACAATAGACAAGGCTTTTGTTGTCAGAAGAGTAAGATTGTGGAGCTATGTTATTTGGGGAGGTGGCATAGCTAGGCGGATAGAAAAAATCCTTCTGCAGCGTACACTGCCTGTCCACTAGGAGGCTCTCCTGTCATTGTTAGACCTTTAGAGGCTATTCCCGCGTGGCTAAACCTTAAAAGCTGCATGTTACTAAGCAATCAAAAAACAGATCAGTATTTCCTTGTCTTTCCTCAAAATTGTTGTAAAGGTTTGGTGTAAAATTATAATCAGGCATCACCACTGAAACTGCTCTATAGTGAAGAAATCAGAAGGATTTATTTTATTTTATTAAAAAATAATTTTTAAATTTGAAGTTAACAGAATGCCTACACAAATGGTCTGATCTGGCATACATGTATTTAATATAAGGGGCAACCTATGGTTAAAATATCACTTCATTACAGGTATAGGCACGTGAAGGCAAATGAGGGTGGAGGTTTACCGTGCATGAAGTACTGCACAATAACTCCAGGAAGAGCACACATGGTCTATTCATTCCATCCAAGAAGAGCACACACCAACTGCAAATGCTTCCTCAGCCTGATGAAGGGTTTTGAAACCCAAAAGCTTGCTAAGAAATTTTTTTTTCCGACTATTTAAGTTTGTCTAATAAAAGATATCAGATTCACCCAAAGCACGACTCCTTAATTTTCACATTTCTCCCAATGTATGATAAATTATCAGATTTAATATCTGCATAAGCTCTTTCTTTACAAGTATGGTCTCTGATTTTCTTATAAAAACTCTTAAGTAAGTGCCTCTTGTAGAGTTTTATTGGCATGTAAGAAGGTATTAAAACAGAAAATAAAAAACAAAAGCAGAAAGAAACTCCAAACATAAGCAGGATGAATATGAGTCGCCAATGCGATGAAGCAATAGGCAGAGCCAACCGCACCCTGTGATGCATCAACAGGGGCATCACTAACAGGTCCAGAGAGGTCTTGCTCCCCCTCTATGTGGCACTGGTCAGGCCACAGCTGGAGTGCTGTGTCCAGTTCAACTTCAAGAAGGACGTGGAGAACCTGGAGAGGGTCCAGAGGAGGCCACTTGTATGGTTGAGGGCCTCCATGGCCAGCCCTATGAGGAGAG
>NW_017728996.1:37356341-37362158 GCF_001723915.1 Gavialis gangeticus
CCCCTTGGAGTCACCAGGAACAATGGCCACAAGCTGAGGGAGGATAGGTTTAGGTTAGATATTAGGAAGAACTACTTCACTGTAAGGGTGGCCAGAGCCTGGAATAGGCTTCCCAGAGAGGTGGTGCTCTCACCTTCCCTGGAAATCTTCAAGAGGAGACTGGACAGGCACCTGGCTGGGGTCTTATGACCCCTGCCACCCCCAGTGCTCCTTCCTGCCCATGGCGGGGGGTCGGACTAGATGATCTGTCTGGGTCCCTCCCGACTCATTGATTCTATGATTCCATAACAAGGGTGATCAAGGGTGACCTGTGGCATGAGTGACCTAAGTAGCATGGGCAGCCTATGTGTGTGTGACACAGCAAATCATGCAGGGAACAGGCAGTACAGCAGCATGTAGCACAGGAAGCAAAAGATAGAGATGGTCAGGCAGGAAGTACAGAGCAAAAAGCGAGGTAGAGCAAGGGAGCAGGTAGGAAGCACAGAGGAGGGAGCAGAAAGCAAAGCAGATCTGGCAGAGGAGGAGAATCAAAGTGGCATTCAAGGGGTACATCCAGATGAGCAAGAACGTGCATCCCTGGGGAACGCCTGTGCCTTGTGCATTCTGGTGTGTGCAGGGGCAATGTGTAGGGGCTGCACACAGGTACACGTGCACCCTCTGAGCCTGGTGGTGCACTCCCTGCAAAAAGGCACCATTGACACTGTCAGCAGCACCTGCAGGTGGTCGCTGCTCGCCACCCCGCCGCCAACACCGCCAGCAGTGTCTGTGAGTGGTCTGCAATCCCCACTGGCTGCTGGTGACGCTGCCAGTGGCAGCTGCAGGTGGTCACCGACCCTTGGTCGGTGCTCGCCGCCCCCCCAGTGCTGGCGACGTCTGTGGGAGCTCCCCCGCTTACTGCTGCTGCACTCCTGCCACCATCATACCCCCCCAGCTGCCGGGGACACACACTGTTCATGGGTCTGTGGCAGGTTACCCTGGCTGAGGTGGGGAGGCTGGGGTCAGCAACTGTGCTGGTCCCAGCAGTCTTTCCTGTGGGCCTCCAGGAGTTGCAACCACAGTGCTCTTGCAGCAGGGATCCTAGCCAGCAGCTGGAGCATGGCTGTGGCTGACTAGGCTCTGGTTTTGGGCAGAGCACACTGTTGCCAGGTGCACTGCCCCATGTTTTTTCTTGGCATAGGTTTTTTTGACCCCAGAATCTCTCAGGGTCAAAAAAACCCACCACGCTGCAAAGTTGCTGCACAGGAAATGCTTGTACGTGTGGTGTGTGGCACTGCAGATGGGTCTGTAGTACCATATACCACACATCTGTGCTCATCTGGATGTGCCCAAGGAGGCTGCATGGCTAACTTGTAGCATGCCTGCCAAAAAGGTTGGCTTCCATTGAACTACAAGACTGAGACAGAGAAAAGCAGCAGAAAGCCAAAGGGACAGCCAAAACAACTGCTCATTACACATCTCTGAGAAAACTGTTAAGAGAGCTTTGGGGCTAAGTGCTCAGTGGAAAACATCTTAGACCTCTGCACAAAGTAACTTCCCTCTTCTATTTGATTCAAGGAAACAGAACTTCTTTATTCTTCGAAAATAAACAGGATTGCATCAACAAAGTACTTGACTTTATCTGTTTTTCCTCCTAAGCTAAAAACCTGCTAGCCCTTGAATGTGGAATAACCACTTTGTTCTAAAAAGAAGGATAACATTGAATCTATTATAAAGTTTAATATTTTAGCATGATATTCTTTTCTGGGAGGGGAGGTGTTTTTTGGCTTTTTTTTCAGTCCAGGCTGCAGTATTTCAAAGAGAGTTATAAATTACTTCGACATTCAGCCCACACAAAGGCACTTTCTTGTACCAAACTCAGGTACAATAGAGGAGTTCATGATGCAAAGCCCTCTGCATCACTAAAATTGCATAGCAGGTCCATGTAAAAATCATCACAGAAAAGGGCCATTTAATAAGGCATCTTTGGGTCTTTGGGGTGTGGGTGGTCATGGAATCACCTTGGTGGCCCTGGTTAGGATTGCACAAAGGCAAGGGTAAAAGTTTTCTGAACAAGGCAGCATTCAGAAGATCAAAGCTCAGTTTCTGATTGCCAGCAACACTGCATGTGACTTTGGAAAAGTCACTTAATCTGTCTGTACTTCAGCTTTCCTTCTATCATACCTTACAGCAGTAACACAAGCATTAATCCATAAATGTTTGGGAGATGGTTGTATTTTGGTTCGGAAGCCACAGAAACACCTAGGCACCCAGACTGGAGATAGTTTGGAAGGAGGAGCTATTGGATCTCATAGCCCAAATATCCCACCTGTGGGATCCTACTTAAACCAACATATGAAAGATAATGCCAGTGCTTGGGAAAGCACTTGTAGAGGGGTCTGCCTAAAGACTAGGATGAATTCCACCATGCTACCTCCCCAACGCAGTATCACAATGCCCAGTTATAGCTTTGTGTCAGAAGGGGTGGCTTTCAGCCATAATAGACCCAGAATCAAATAAGGAAGTCATAAACTAAAAGTATGTTTTTTGGGGAGCACAAAAATGTATTTATCATAGATAACTCAGACAACAAACTATAGTGGGAAAGTTTACCCAAGTGAGATTCATACAATTTGACCTTGGGTGGGGGCCAGAGATTTATGCTGCACCGATGCTGTCCTCTAAGGACTTGCCTATATTACCCTTACCTGGAGATTCTCCCACCTTGGCAAACACTGGTTAACTTCTACTGGTAGCAGCACAGCTCCTACTGGTACTGGCATCAATACAGTATTTAAAATGGCTTTGGCTCACACCTACACTAAATCTTCCAATATTACAATATTTCTGGAGCAGAACTGGTAGTAGCAACAGCAGGCGCATTTAGAGAAATGTAGCCAAATGGAGATAAGGCCTAAAGCCATACTATGCAATGAACAACAACAGATTACAGGCAGTCCTCCACTTGCAACTGGAGAACATCTGTCCAAAATTCCTTGGACACTTTCTTTAACAAAGCAGACAAGACTCCAGAGAAAGCTGCAGCCAAGACTTCTGACAAGATTCCAGCCAAGAGCTCTTCAAAAAGTCCGGCAAAGTCACCTCAAAGAAGTCCTTCCAAATCAATATGATTGCTATCTACAATATAAATACATTAATGTAGCTATATTACTCATCTATAATTGATTGAGTGCAAAGTTCTGGGGTATTTTTGGTGAAAATAGGGTATCGGGCCTTGGTTCAGGAACCAATCCTCCATTTATAACATTGTTTCTTATGAGAAAATTGGTTCCAACTTACAACATTTTGACTTAAGATGTGGTTTTCAGGAGCCAATTGTATCATATGTCCGAGGACTGCCTGTATAAACTAAACCAGCAGACCTCCTCTTATTCCTATGAGATCTGGCTTGAGATGTTGCTGCCAACACAGGACTGGTTTCATTTCCATCCAAAAGATGAAGTTCTCTGGTGACTCCACTTTCTCCCCACAAATATTAGACTGGGCAACTACATTATTTAATAGTTTCCAATTCATCGGGCCTGATCTTTTCCCCATTTAAGTCCATGGAACACTCCCATTGACTTCACTGATGCATATACTCAGACCCACAATGCCCAGAATCCAGTCTCCCCTGAAACGGATTTTGTGGTTAATTCTTTTCTTGCTCAAGTCTGTAGCAAAACTTCATCATCTACAGTGGTACAAAAGGAAGCTTACCCCAGAAAACTCATTACAGTGTCATTCTGCTAGTTGACAAAGACCTCTAGTTAGTTGCATAGCAGGGCAAGTAAGTCATCTCTGTAAAGAACCTCTCTAAGCACCAGGTAAGCTAAAAAAATACAAAAAATCATCCCATCATAGCAGAGCTGTATTTTTGTTCAGTTTTGATGGTGACAGACCTGCCTGCAGAAAACTTCCGAAGTACTAAAAAATAAATCCTACCCCCCACCCAGCCTGTCTCTCACCCATTGACTCCTCAATCTACATCTTCACTGACTGCCTGTCTTGCATGCAGACCAACCCAGCCTCTGGCTGCTTTACTTTCCGTTCCATCCAGGAAGAGCACACACCAACTGCTATAACTTCCTTGGCCTGATGAAGAGTTTTTGAACCCGAAAGCTTGCTTAAAACTTTTTTTCCCAACTACTTAAGTTGGTCTAATCAAAGATATCAGATTCACCCAAAGAACCTTGTCTTCAAAAATAAAAAATGGAGTCCAATGGACATGTCTGCTAATTCAGATTTTTAATACTGAACATTATTGAAATTGTTCAATAATATCAAAAAATGAAAACTTTCCATTGAAAATACTGAACAGATGCACTTAAGTGAAGACAATTGTTCCCACAAAGTTGAAGGTGCCGAGCAGGCTACTACAACATAAGGACCAACCCAAAATATGGACTGAAGTAATAATTACAAATTCATCTCCTACCTTGTGATCCACATGTGAACAGTAATGAAAGAGGCCTCTCTCAAGGCTCTTCCCAAATTAAGGAATAAGGACTCACATAGTAAATGCTGTCCTGATCCTGTAAATGTTATGCATGCTTTGCTTTTATGCATGGAAACAGTCCTGTGAAATCTGTTGGCTGAAAATTATCACATGCAAGGGGGCTCTTCAGGGGCTATACGTTTCTTCTGTTTGTCTGTAAAGTGCCACACAGTGCTATGATGTATCATCATCAAATTATAAATGTGTACACTCAAGTCTTTGTCTATTCATGTTTCTTAGCCTCAAATAGCTGTTGAATTAAAATTTTACATTTAGATAGGGCTCTATGAGAATTCAAACCCATCAAGAGTCTTTCTGATAAGTCTTTATTTTCTAAAATGAAAAATGAACAGAAATTCACTTTTAAAGAAAAGGAAAATCCTACAATTTAGTGTTGCCAAGTTAATGTTCTCAATTTGCTTGGATGTACTCCTGAAATAAGAGATCAGCAAGGTCTCCCTGGATTCCAGGCATCTCACTGGGGTGCTGATCCTGAAAACTAACAACTACTTCAAAAATAACCTGGTTAGCCTGGTTGCTGGGTTTTGCAGGTACCTGAGTAAAGGACCACCTCTGTGCCTGCCCTCCCAAACTGCCTCCAATGCCTGGTATTTACTGAACACCTTGAATGAAGGGTTGTCCCTGGCCTGCCCCCAGCACCAGTCACACTGCTGGGACTGGCCAGGAGGCTTGGGAAGCTATAGGAGAAACTCCCCTCCCCGGTCAGCCCAGAGTGAGATCCCCCCAGCAGCAGTGTCCCCTCTTCTCAGCCTTCTGACTAAGATCAAGGGGGGCTCCTGAATCCCAAGACCTCTGGTCTTGCACGTAGGATGCCTGCCAATGGATCTGGGAGTATCTGAAATCCCAGGGTGAGAACCTGGGACATCGGATGCTCACTGGTTGTAGCCAGACATGGTGTTTAGCCAAGTGGCGATGCGTAGGGGGTGGACGTGCACCCCCTGACCAGACACGCTGGCCCTACTCAATCAATATGGTTTAGGGAAGACTGAGCTCTACTCGGTCTTGTGCTTGGGCCGAGGCCCACTTTGCTGGGGTTATTTCACCTCTGCAGTCTTCCCTGCCCAGAGCAGGGGCTGGACCCGATGATCTCACGAGGTCCCTTCCAGCCCTAAACTCCTGTGCATCCCTGAATCGGATTTGACCTGCAACACGAAATATGTGAAGAAGAAGAAGAACTTTGAAATAGCCCTGCCTGAAACAAGGCGAGAGCGTCTCTCCGTGGCGGGGGAGGGGGGACCCGACCCGACCCCGCGCCCCTCGTCCCGGCCCACAGGACAACAGCCCCGGGCGAGCGGGCGGGCAGCCTACCCGGCGCTGGGCCG
>NW_017728996.1:37362384-37364046 GCF_001723915.1 Gavialis gangeticus
AGAAGCCGGCGCCTCCCTCGTCCTTCCCCTCAGGATCCGCCGGCGCCGCGGGGCGCTGCTCTACCCCGAGGGGCCCTCCTCGCCGACCCACCTGCCCGCACGGCCCTTTCCTTGAGAGTGCTGCCTGGCTATCTCCAGGCCTGGGGCCAGCTGCTTTGGGGCGCTATTTGCAGCAGCAGCGTTCATGAGCACCCACTGGTCCACAGCCCCTCTCCACAAGGAGTTGCCTTTCAAATCCATGAATCTGAGGCCTCAATACAGTTCGGTCCAGCGGCATGACTTCAGAGCCGAAGTGTGGCCGTGGGCTGGGGCCTTCCTGCCCAGAACCGTTGCTGGACACAGCCCCCTCTCCCAGTGGTCTGGGCTGGAGGCCAAGGGCTCAGGGGTGCAGCTTGCTGCCCTATCTGACACAAGGCCATGCCGCATCGCGCAGCCTGAGGCATGGGCACGGTCCTGCGATGGAAACGTTCACCAGCCCTATTCCGTTCTGGGGATTGGGACAGATAATGTAAAACTGCTGCTGTGACAACCTGACTGCTTTCAGGAGGCATTTATTCTGTGCCCATCATTACACAGAGTGGAGGAACCTTGTAGAGCTTATTGATCCATCACTGTGCTTTTAAAGGTGACGGAGTCAAAGCCAGTGGGGGTCAATTTGCACCTTGGAGACTGACTAAATTAAGAAGTGTAGAGCATAAGCTTTTTGTGGGCCTGAGCTCACTTCAACAGATGGTATGAAAGGACCTGCACGAAGTAGTGTAGAGATTGGAGAGGAGAGTGATTTGAATGCAAGGGACTGGGAAGAGAAAGGCAAACAGTAAACCCATCCAGACAAAGAGCATGGGATAAGAATCTCTAATCCCTGTTTCAGACCATACTTAACACTTAGAGGGGCTGCCTGTAAACCAGGAAAGGTTTGACCCCTCATGGCTACTTTGGAAGTTTGTCCTTTTCCAGTCTGTGGATGCTGTTCCACAGTTTCCCATTCAAGTTCATTTGTAAAGTGTGTAGCTGCTCCTAGACAGCAAAGGAGGTCAGAGGGAATCTCCAGGGAGGCTGAAGCTTTCTGCCGCTAGGTTGCGTGTCTCTAGAGCTGAAGTCAGATTGGTGTTTGTTAGGGGTGCATTGATAGAGATTTTGGGAGCTGATACCAACAGCCGGTTTTTAAAGGAGGCATATTGGCCAATATCAGTCCGATTTCTGATACAGCATGTAGCTGCTAAGTCTGTTGTGATGGAAGGGGATTGGGGAGGGAAGGCGGGCAGATCAATGCCCCCCGCAGTGAGGGAGGGAGTGGGACGGGTTATGGCAAGCACTGCCCAGCCAGGGCGAGGCGGGGTGGGGCAGGCGTTGGATGGAGCCATGGCTCGTCCAGGGGACACAGGGGCTCCCACTGCTGTGCCACCCTGGGAGGGCATCGAGGGGGTGTCCCTGGGTCTGTGCTGGGCAAGGCAGGCAGGCGGCAACGCAGGCTGGAGCCAGGGCTGCACCAGGCTCTTCTCAGCAGGGCCTGGGCTTAGGGCGAGCAGTGGCAGCACTAGGAGGGAGGCTATGGGGGGCTGAAGCCACCCCAAATTTCACTGTAGCCCCCTCAGTGCCCCCCTTCCCAGCACCACTGCTGCCTCCCCTGAGCCCAGCCTCTGCAGAGAAGAGCCCCCCCCC
>NW_017728996.1:37364151-37365113 GCF_001723915.1 Gavialis gangeticus
ATCTGCATGGGGCGGGGCGGCTGCCACTGTGGGCTGGAGCCGGGGCTCTTCCCAGTGGGGGCTAGGCCAGGCTGTGCTCAGAGCTTGGAGGGGCTATGTGGTGGGCTGCAGCCACCTCAAAATTCACTGTAGTCATGCCTACCCCCCTTCCCAGCACCACTGCTGCCTACCCTGAGCCCAGCCTCTGCAGAGAAGAGCCCCCCCCCCGGCAGATCTGGGGGCACACGCCCCCTCCCCCTGCGCCCACCACACAAGCCGTGGCTCTGTCCTGTGCCCCATCCCATCCCAGCTGCAGTGGTGTACCAACAGGGGAATTGGGGGGGCCATGGCCCCTGGGCACAGGGCTGTGGGGGGGTACCGACAGGCCACAAAACTGGAAGTGGTGGCAGCAGCATGGGAAGCAGTTCCGGTTTTGCCCCGCCTCCAATTCGCCGCTGTAGGGGGTGCACACGAGATTGGACGGTGCTGGCAGTGTCTGCCAATCGCTGCTTAGCGCTCCCGCCCCCCTCCCCCCCGACACTGCCACTGGAATCTGCAGGGGGTATGGCCGGGCGGGGGGAATGTAAGCATTGGTCCCTCAGTACCCGAGACCCTCAGTACACCACTGCAAGGTTGGGCAGTGTCTGCCCTGCTCTACTCCCTCCCTTCCTCACCACAGGGGGCATTGTTCTGCCCTGCCCATGCCTCTTCCTTCCCCTTCCACCACAACAGACTTACCAGTTGCACACAGCTCTTCAGTTGCTCACTGCCTGTATGCTGTGCTGCAGCTGTGCGCATGCACGGGCGTTTATCAGCCGCTTTAGACAGATTTCTTATGCAGCCAATTTTCTTTATATCAGTGCCCATGAACGATGCATGCCCCCAGCAGCTGGGGGGGCACAGCAGTGGCAGGAGCACAGCAGTGGTAAGTAGAGAGCTCCCGCAGATGCTACTGGTGCTGCCAGCAGTGGGGGGGGGGGGGG
>NW_017728996.1:37365247-37371518 GCF_001723915.1 Gavialis gangeticus
GGGGGGGGGGGGGGTGATGAGCACCGACCAGGTATTGGCGACCACGCGCGGATGCCACTGGCAGCAGTGGCCAGCAGCGGTCACTGACCAGACGCTGCTGGCAGTGTCGGCAGTAGGGAGCGAGGAGGGTGGCAAGCAGCAACCACTTGCAGGTGCCGCTGACTGTCTTGGCAGTGCCTTTTCATAGGGGGTGCACATGCACCCATGTGTCCCCCCATGTGTCGCTCGTATCAGTACCAATCTGGTATCTGACCAATGTATCAGTGCACCTTTAGTGTTCGGTCTTTCTTGTGTGTAAGGATTGCCTGGCCTGTTCAGTGTAGACAGCTGAAGGGCACATAGCAGGGGGTGGCACACATAACATTGGTAGACTTGGAGGTAAGCAAACCTCAGATGTTACACAGTCAATGTAAAAGTGATGTAGTAAGGGGGCACAGCTGGCATCTGGGTCCATTACAAGGCCTCGTGCCTCTGTGAGATGGGAATTGATAGGCTCTTGCTAGAGAGATGTTGTTTAAGGTTGGAGGGATTTGTTCCTCCATGGCTGCTTTGAGGCGGTTGTCCTTCTTTCAGGAGCAGTTGGAGGTCACTCGTGTTCAAACTGGGGGACTGTAGGTGACAACCAGAGGGATTCTGTTGCCGTTTTCTCGGGGTGGGTATTGTAGCAGGTTGCACCAATGTCTGAATCTGCATTTGTTGATCTGAGTGGCTACAGTTTGGGGATTGTACAGGCAGTCCTCGGACTTACGACACAATTGGTTCCTGAAACCACGTCTTAAGTTGGAACCGACTTTCTCATAAGAAACAATCTTATAAATGGGGGATTGGTTCCTGAACCAAGGCCCGATACCCTATTTTCACTAAAAAATACCCCAGAATTTTGTACTTGATCAATTATAGATGAGCAATATAGCTACATTAATGTATTTATATTGTAAATAGCAATCATTGATTTGGAAGGACTTCTCTGAGATGACTTTTTGAAAGGCTCTTGGTTGGACATTTTGAAGGGTTCTTGGCTGGCATCTTCTCAGGTGTCCTGGCTGCAACTTCCTCTGGAGTCTTGTCTGCTTTGTTAAAGAAACTGTCCAAAGAAGTTTGCACAGAGGTTCTCCAGAGACATGGATGAAACAACGAACTTGTTCGCTGGCATGGCGTCGCATCTGTGGAAGAAATCATACTTCATGTTGTGTTTTGGTATTAGAATTAACAGACCCAGTCCTGAGTTAATTGGAGCTCATACAAGTGATCGCGGGGAGGGTTCTAAACAGAACTCCTCCCTTGTACAAGTTAACATACCTTTTTATACCCAAGACTGTGAAAAGAGACACATGATTTAAACAAAGCAACCTTGAAAGAAAGGAAGAGGTAGATCATTCCGTTGTTACACGTAACAGTTGCTTGCTCAGCAACACATTTTGTTTTGAGAACTGTTATCACCTTCTTGTTGATTTTACGAAAGAAACATTTGTTCCCAAAGAACTGTAAAAGACATAATAAAGCAGAAGGGTTTTTCTTATCTTAGAATATTCTTAAACATACAGTATCAGCATCTTCTTCAATTTTTTTTTCTTCACTCTCTTTTCTTAGTCAAGTTAGAGGCCTGGATTAATTTATTTCTACACATCGGATCAAGTGTTGTAAAGTCGAAACTGACATCATAAAGTTGAAACAGGGTGTCAATTTATAAACGTTGCAAGTGCAAAATGTTGTAACTCAAAACATAAGTCAAGGACTGCCTGTATTGTAATTGTAGGAATCCCTGTGGTATTTAACTATATATTTAATCAAAGTGTGTTCTGACATTTTTCTAAGGCCTGGTCTAAGCAATGCTTTTAGTTTTTTCTTGGTTTTTTGTTGTTGTTTTTTTAAGTACCTGAATAACTGTCAGTTAGGGGAGTCTTTTTACTTAAATATGGGCACTGATAGATGTGAAAACCCCCCACAAAAATAGCTCTTTACTGGAAGAAGCAGGGTGTTAGTTCAGCCTGGCTCTGCAGCATTTGTATACATCAAGTGCTTCAGCAGGGTTTTTCAGCACTTTTATCTAATAGCTGATTCAATCTGAGTTATACAGATGTTGGGTGAGCTGGGTCCAACCAACATGACGCCTCTTCTGGGCATGTGCTGAGCTCAGTGCAGGGGCACACTGACATTAAAGTAAAGCACTGTTGTTGGGTTTTTTTGTGGGGGGTATTCTATGTCTGTAAGCAGGCTATGTGACTAGTGCAATTCTGTGTGGAAGTAGCTACATGGTATAAAAATGTCATTCCTGTGTAGTTTTGAGGGTGTTGGTCATACCTATATAGTTTGTGCTTTTCATAGATAGTAAGGGACTGGAAGAGACCTCAGAAGATCATTGGGTCCAGCCCCCCCACTCTAGGCAGAAAGACAACTGTCCCCTACTCTAGGCAGGAAGGTGACTGTCCAGTCTCATCTTGAAGATTTCCAGGGTAGGTGATTGCACCACCTCTGGAGGGAGCTTGTTCCAGTCCGGACACCCTGACTGTGAAGTTTTTCCTAATGTTGAGCCTGAAACAGTCTTCCAGAAGTTTGCGGTCATTACTGCTGGTTAGAGAGTGATACCTGGACAACTGCTTCCACTCTGGGACTATTTAAGAGTACTTTTGTATCACTTTTTTATAAATCACTTTAAGAGTGATTAAAGCTTAATCACTTATATGCAGGTAGTAACACAGTTGTCATCTTCAGAATGAATAAAGTCTATCTGGCTGTAGACCAGTTCTGCCTGAGTACAGTAGGAACGAGGCGGGGGAAAGCAGCCTTGATACAGTCACAGTAGTACAAACTTACCCTGTCTACACTAGGATTTTATTATGCCTTTATTTTTATTTTTTCCTAGAAGACCCAAGGTCTGTACAGTCCACCACGGGAAGAACAAATAAGTTTTGTTTTGAAAGTTTTCTGGAGCAGTGGCATGCAGTGGAGGGAGGTGCTCCCCTGTGCCCTGGCTGGGCAGCACTTGCCCCAGCCCCTGTCCTAGCCCCAATCCCTCCTTCGCTGCGAGGGCATTGATCTGTGCCCTCACACCCCTTCCCTCCACTGCGTTGGAACCTCAAAACATGGTGTCCGTTTATAAAGGTCGTAAGTGCTGTTCGTCGCAAGTCAAGGACTGCCTGTATTTCAAATAATGGTTCCCAGCAGTATTTGGCATTTGTCAACTATAATTTAAGTATGAATAGCGTAGGGAATGTACTGCTTCATTTAAAAAAAAAAAAAAAAGAGGCTGATTTTCATTAGTCACAAATAAGGTGACCCATAATTTGAAATGCAGTATTGAACAGGTTATTAGATTACAAGTTTTTCTGTTGGATCTTTTAAAAAGTGAACTTTTGGGCTGTATTAGTCCTAAGATTTTGCATTGTAATGAAACCCAAGTTAGTCCTTGGCTGAGCTGCCTCCAGATGTGGAAGTGGAAAGCAGAGGTCACTAATGCTCCAAGTTGTGTATATATAAGCATGCAGTGGTAGAGTGCTGGTGCACTGCGTTGGGAGTCCCAACAGTGGGTAAGGATTTTATGGGCATCTTCTGGAGGAACACCCTATTACCTCTAAGCTGAAAATACAAAACTTTTTTTTTTAAACCAATATAGCTGCTGTTTAGGCATGTGATAACCCTGCCCCCCCTACCCCCACCCCAAACCACATTTTTGTATGGATAAAGCCCCTAGGTACAAGAGCAGTTAAACTAGTTGTACATGTGATTATCCCAGTATAAAATGTACCCATGTGAGGAGTGCCATTCCTTTAATAGTAAAACTTCTGAGTTTACATGATTTAGGGTTCAGTTCCTCTGGATCCCACTAGAAAAGTACACTGTAGCAGCTATGGACATAAATGGAATTAAGGAGAAAATTTCAGGAGCAAAACAATGTACCCACAAAGCTGCAAAACCAACATATGGGACTTTGAAGGATAACTTGTTCTCAGGCTGGTACCCAGTCAGAGATGGACTGCTGTCCATTTTATATTTCTTCAACAGTAGAAACACAATTGTTGCTAAGGAACAGTAATCAGATTAGACATTTCTGAGTACCGGTGTGTAATCTTGTTTCAGATTAGTCTGTAGCTATTAAAATGATGCAACCTAGGATTACCTCTTCATTATTTAATTTGTGAAGAGAGAGACTTTTCCCAAAACACATAATTTATAGAACTAATTCAGTAACTTGATCTAGTTAAAACATTTGTTTTGTGCTTTTTTGGTAAACAATTTAAAGTTTTCCAGTAAATGGTAACACAAATTAGACAAATGATTTAAACATCAGCATTTGTATTAGCTTTTCCTTGGTGCTTTTTTTGTTGGGGTGCACCAATAAAGACATCTTTTGGCTGATACCAATGGCCAATTATTAACCAGCCATATTGGCCGATATCAATCCAATAGCCAATATGCAGCGCAGCAGCTTGGAGAGCAGCATCTGGCTGGCAAGTCTGGTGGGGGGGGAAGAGATGTCAGGGGGCAGGTCAAGGCCCCCACAGTCGGGGAGGGAGTAGGGCTGCGGCAGGGGCAGGTGCTGCCTAGCCAGGGTGGTGAATGTGATCCTGGGAGCAAGGCAGAGCCGCAGGTGGATTGTCTGGGAGTGTAGCGGGGAGGGGGGCAACTCCCTACTGCTGCGCACACGCCTATGGGAGGCATGTGTCCCCTGGATTTGTGCACGGGGTGCAGGCTCGGGGCCAGGGGCTGTGCCAGCCTCTTCCTGGTGGGAACTGGGCCAGGCCTGGGCTCCGAGCAGGCAGGGGTGGGGCAGGCAGCAGCAGTACTGGGAAGGGTGGCTATGAGGTGTGCTATGGCCACCCCAAAATTTGCCATAGCCACCACTCTCAGCACTGCCCCCACCCGCCCTGCCCCCATTTGCTCAGAGCTCAGCCCCACTTCTGGGAATAGGTCAGCACAGCCCCTGGCCCCAAGCCTGCAATAGGCAGCCCACCCTTGTCCTGTGCATAAATCCGGGAGACACGTGCACCCCTCTTCCCCACCCCCCCAGTACCCCCCAGACAAGCCACCTGCAGGTCCGTCCCACTTCTAGGATTGCATTCACTGCCCTGGCTGGGTAGCACCTGCCCCTGCCCCAGTCCCTCCCTCACTGTGGGAACCTCTATCTGCCCCCTTCCCACTCTCGGTCCCTCCCTCCCCCACAGACTCAGTGGCCAGATGCTGCTCTGCAAGTTATGGGGCTGTATTCCTGGCCTCCTGCATGCCATGACTGCGCATATGCATGTGGTATTTATCGGTGACATTATTGGCTACACCTGCCAAAAAAAGGCTGATTGCTGATGTCAATTTTCCTTTTATTAGTGCCAGTCCAATATGGACCAATATATTGGTGCATCTCTACTTTTTGATGTAGTAACAAGATAATACCTGTAATTTAATAACAGATTATGGGGTATCAACTGGTTTTACCTACAATCACTGTCACTGCAAGTGGTTACAGGGGGAAAGATTTTTTTTCTTTCTACTTTATCTTGTATATTTACTAGATTGCATATTTAGTTCCCATTTCTATGAAACGCTTATTTAAAAAAATAGTTAACTAACTTCAAGGGAGTATCAACTTGGAAATAGAGTTAATTTCACATTGCAGTCCTAATTCTAAGATGAATAAAAGCATTTTACAATTAAAAATGGACCTTTTGGAAATAATGGGTAGTTATAAAAGCCATTTGATGTAATTTAAAAAAAATGAATGTTGATTGTGCCAAGAGAAAAATGGAGGGCACTGCTGAGCACTCAAAGCTCAAGTGCCTAAACTAAGGTAGAGTATATTCCTTGTGCTGATTCCTACAGTCTTTGTCATTCTGAGAGAGCATTATATAACTATGTAAAGGAAAAACTGCTTACCTTAAACAGAGCATCCTGTAGAACCTGGTACTATGTTTTCTGATTTCAAAGTATTTGTGCAACTTTTCCTTTCTGTGAAAGTAATATTTCATAAAAACAAGTACACACCCCTTAGAGCAGGGGTACCCAACCTGTGGCACATGTTCCCACTTCTTCCCATTTTCTGTATGCAGATTCTGTACAGTTTCTCAAATTTTACTGCTCAGTGGATACGTCTAAACTTGCAATTAATGCACTCCCCTGCAGCAGCCTGGGGTACCCACTTCTCTTTTTCCCCACCCCAGTCCCAGTGCTGCTCAGCTCCCACCTCCCCTCAGCACTGAGCAGGAGCTGCAGTGTGGGCTAGGAGATCCCAGCTTGTCACTGCCCTCCCTCCAGTTAAGTGCAGAGCAGCCCCATGATGCAG
>NW_017728996.1:37376518-37377514 GCF_001723915.1 Gavialis gangeticus
CTGATTCCTACAGTCTTTGTCATTCTGAGAGAGCATTATATAACTATGTAAAGGAAAAACTGCTTACCTTAAACAGAGCATCCTGTAGAACCTGGTACTATGTTTTCTGATTTCAAAGTATTTGTGCAACTTTTCCTTTCTGTGAAAGTAATATTTCATAAAAACAAGTACACACCCCTTAGAGCAGGGGTACCCAACCTGTGGCACATGTTCCCACTTCTTCCCATTTTCTGTATGCAGATTCTGTACAGTTTCTCAAATTTTACTGCTCAGTGGATACGTCTAAACTTGCAATTAATGCACTCCCCTGCAGCAGCCTGGGGTACCCACTTCTCTTTTTCCCCACCCCAGTCCCAGTGCTGCTCAGCTCCCACCTCCCCTCAGCACTGAGCAGGAGCTGCAGTGTGGGCTAGGAGATCCCAGCTTGTCACTGCCCTCCCTCCAGTTAAGTGCAGAGCAGCCCCATAATGCAGAGTACAGCACTTGCCAAAAGCTTGCCCTGGAGACTAGAGCAGGATCCAAGGCCACCAGGTAGGCCGATGCCTCCATACCTTTTTTTGATGACTAACTGATCCAGCAAGTTCATCCTGGACTCCTCTGCCACCTGCAAGCAAAGCAAGGGGAGAGATCAGGGTGCTGTTGTTACTTGAGCATGAGGCATTGCCCCAAGCAGCTGTTTTGCTCCCACCTCCCCCTGAAACTAAGCAGGAGCCAAGCAGCATTGGGACTGGAAAGAGGCATGGGGCTGTTGTGGCCCCCTGCTGCCTGGGCTGACCAAGACCAGTTTGGTCCTGGCTGGCATCTACACATGTGCTTCAGCACCATAGTTGAAAGTACCATTTCCCAATACCTTTATTTGTGAGTAGCAGCAAATGGGGCTTTAAATTTAATTTGCTGAACACATGTAGATGGTGACACTTCACTGCGCATTAGATTAGTCTAATGCACAATAAAGAATCTTGAGTAGATGCACCCAGCTGGGATGAAAGATATGCT
>NW_017728996.1:37382514-37399708 GCF_001723915.1 Gavialis gangeticus
CTTCACTGCGCATTAGATTAGTCTAATGCACAATAAAGAATCTTGAGTAGATGCACCCAGCTGGGATGAAAGGTATGCTCCAATGTAGATTTATGCAGTAGTATATGGGTGACTTCTACTGGTATAGCTAGATAGGACACCTTTACAACAGTGAAAATGTATCCACCCTAGGGGATCCTAGGCTGTAATATAACTGTTGTATAGACACAACAGCTAATGCTTCTAAAAAACCGTTTAGTTAGTACACAGCGTAGAAATGGTTTAAGCGTGTTAACCTGTTAGCTGGCCACAAACTCCTGATCAGTACTTGGTAAGTGATACTGCCTAACTTAAAAACAAAAAGCACAGTATAGATAAGGCCTACAGTGTTGAAATGGAGGAAATCTGTGAAGGTTACATTGCAAGGAAGATAAGAAAACAATTTGCATGCAACAATTTGCATCCTCTGAGGTTCATGTTTTGCACGCTGCCTTACCTCAAGGTGAAGAAAGCAGCAGTGAATTTGGGGTTATCCAGCATGCTGGGACCAACATTTTTGGTAGGCATGCCACAAATTAGCCCTGCACCCATGTGCTTGATCTGCTCTGCTTTCTAACCTGTGCTTCTTACCTGATCTCCCTGTTCTGTCTTCTGCTTCCTGCCCTGTCTGCAGCTGTGCTGCCTGTCCCCTCCTTGGTTACTTGTCTGAGCCACACATTGCCCAACCTTTTGGGAAATTGTTGCAGCCAGTCTGAAGCCCCTGGGGTAAATGGTCAGTTGACTGAACAGCTAAGGTAGGTCTCCCCCAACTTTACAGTTGATCCAACAAAAGATCATGCCAAAAAACTGGCTTCTCTCATTTGTTTGGACCATTGCTGTAACAACAGCACTCCAGCCCTACTAAGTGCCCAATTAGTCATTTTTAGACATTTAAAATTAGTTTCCTTTGGGCTAAGGCAGCAAACACTTCTGAGGACTCTTCAAGCAAATGGCAACTTCCAGTCCTCAACTATTTTGGCTACTAGGTAGTTCAGACAATATTACAAAAGTTTCTACTGGAAAAGGTGTTGTTTTAAATCTTTCCACACATTAATCTTTCTTTCTCTTTCTTTTTTCACTCACATACTGAAATCCCTCTTGGATAGATTAAGACTGGAAAATCTCAGCCAGAAGGATTTTTTTTTTTTTTTGAGAGGCGGGTGGGAGGTTACTTTTTAACTGTCTAAATAATGCATCTCAAGTTACCAATTCTTATTTTAAAGCAACAATTGCTGCTGATGATCTTCTTTTTTAGGGGCCCTGTCCTTTATCCACATATGTATACCAAAATCCCATTGCCATCTGGCTGCAGCTCTGCTTCAGTGCTGCTAATTTTGCTCTACCATACAATACTGTAGTCTCATTTTATTTTGGAAATGAGTTGGTCAGAAAGTTAAATGCATCCAAACAACTCAATATCTTGATATTTATAATCCTACAGGCTTTGATATCCAAAGTAAAAATTATGCTGTTGGTGCACACATGCATTTGGTTTCCTGTGCAAGTAATAGCCAAATGACTCATAACCTAAAAAAGATTGTTTCTCAGTCTATCCAAGCAGTTTTGACAAAGACATTCTTACAAAGATCCAAGGAGAAAGAAATAGTAAATGCAAGGTGTAGACAGCTTTTACTGACACCAAAGTCAGTCAGATGGTGAGAAATAAATGATGAATAATGAAAATAATCTTTGTATTTGTTTTGTGATTTTTTTTAGATGATAGATCATTTTTGTGATATGATCACTACAGCCACTTTTAAAAATACTGTATGTTGGCCTTTCTAAGAGAAGTCTAAATTTTTATGGAGTTGAGATTTGGAAAACACCACTGTCAGTGCTGTTATCCCAAAAGTAGGCTACATTAGTACCATATTGGCTTGACCTATAGACCTGGAAAGATGCATATATTTAATATGTTAAAGGAAAAGTGGATTTAGGACCTTTTTTAACATTTATTTAGTGCTAACACCATAGGGAAGGTATTGATGTTTGGCAAAAGAAAGGCTCTTTTTAAGCATTAATTTTATACAGGAATTAAATGGAACCCAAGTCAATGGCCACAAATGTCCATGCTGAAAAATAAACAAACACATACTTTACCTACAAGTTCTGCACTTAAATTTCAGGTATACTTCTCCCTGGTGTTAGCCTGAACAAGAATGTGAACATACTTAAAATGGATATTCTAACTACATTACCATTGTCTCCTTAGTTGTTTACTTCACAGGTCTTTGTTGCTGAATCTCTGTGCTAAAGTGAAGTGGGATAATAAGAATCTAAACTTAAAGCAGCTCTGTATTAGCAGGCCACTAACTTAATCATGTTTCTGTGTGTAAAACCTATTAACACACAGTCATTGCACACAACTACCACCTGCAAGTGCAATGATGAAATCCTTCTATCTGCCTATGCACGAGTAGAGGTGCTTACAGAATGCATGTCCAAGTAATGGTGTATAAAAATTATGCTTACCTGACAGACAGGCTTCTCTAAGACCGTAGAACAGACAGGATTTTTCCATAAGAACAGACCACTAGCACAAACTCTGGAAGCTGCCTGCACACTAGTTACGTTATCAGTATGTGGTCTGCAGGCTTTTGGGGGAGAAAAGTTGCAAACTTCACTACATTCCAGGATGAGACTCTACTCCATTAATCTTCTTTAATGGGTTTGACAAATGGCTATCCATGGATATCCCATTTAGAACTGCATAAGCTTCTGACAACCTCTCTGAATATAAGCCTTGAGTGAAGTGTCTGCCATAGTGCTACGTGATCATTTTAATTTCTCCAGGGATTGTACCTCGAAGTACAAGTACTGAGAACTGTAGGAGGGCAGAGGCCCATCTGCATGTGTGTGGGTGGATTAAAAGACTCTTCTGGGCAGGATTTTCTGAAGATGTGATGCTTTTGTAAATAGAGCTTCAGGCAAAGATATCCAGATCCAAAATTATATTTTTGAAGGTCTCTCAAAACTGCTCTTCTCTTCCCCCTCCCTCTGCCCCTGCTTCTTTAAAATTATTTCCCAAACACTTTCATGGATTCATACATTCCTGGGTTAAGATGCATTCTCATTTACCTCCGCAAAGCCTGAAATTTACTGTTCTATCCTCTCTCGTTGCATTTCAAGCATAACTATGAATACCCTCATTCCTATGGAACAGGCACTTAAAAACCCTCTTCAACCCTATTCTGACATTCTGATGTTTCAGTCTGAAGGCTGGCTTTTAATGCTAGACACATTTTTGCAATTCAGATTGTTCCGGACACAGCTTCCTGGCCTAGCAGTGTGCTCTTTCCTTGTTCTGTAACTTTGCTTATGAGAAAAATAGCTTAAAGTATTTTCAGGGACAAGTAAAGCTATGATAGGTAGATGAGTATTATGTAGCATCATGCATTTGTGAACCTGTGTTTCTTATTTTGGTAAAAGCTCATTTATGAGTTGAATTCATAGTGTGGTGTTCATACATTCAGCTTCTGCAGTGAACTCGGGAATTTGGCTCCCAAGGGCTGATTGGAAAGACTCAGTCTATGAACAGGCACCCTCCCGTAGAGGGAGGGCTCACTGCACCTATTCGTTCAGTATCTGTGTTGAGGTTTTTTGTTTTTCAAACTGAGTAAAAGCAGTAGTAATTCTTTAGGAAGGATGTAGTTTTGAACATCAGTGCCTCTGTCCTTTTACTTGGGGAATTGTTGTTATAAATCTAAATAATAATATCCTACTCTGTCCAGAAAAGCTGAACCATAGGTCACAAATCTAAATCTGCTTGAGCTGGTTCTAGGCCCTACGGAGTGGCTGTCCCTATGAAAGAATTCAGGTTTCTTACTGTTTCTGATCAAGGGTGCCACTAGATGAGATTACGTAACTAGTTCTGGTGTTGCAGAGGAAAAAAAGCAAATGCACTGTTCATCAGTACCCTTCAGTTTTTTTCATTTAACAGTGTTTTCCCCATTTCTCCCCTCAGATTAATATTTTGCATTTATTCCGTACTTTGAACAGCATAGAATCTAAGACCTGCTGTTGTCTTACTGAAAAGGGAATCTTGGGTTTAAAACTCTTTGATTTAATGACTAACTAGTTCAGAAAACTTCCAGCAAACTTAATTTGCTTCACTAGTAAATCTAGTGAAACCTAGGGTGACACACACCTGGTTACGCTCAGTTAATAATATTATTTCATTGTCCTGTTCTAGTGGAGGTGAGAATGATGAAGACTTTGACCAAGACTGGAAGCCTCCAGAAAATGAGCTCATCCAGAAGTTAATAGAACAAATTGAGTATTACTTTTCAGATGAGAACCTTGAGAAAGATGCCTTCCTCTTAAAACACGTGAGAAGAAATAAGATGGGCTATGTCAGTGTTAAACTACTTACTTCTTTCAAAAAGGTAGGTTGGGTTTTGTTTTTGGTTTTGT
Organism: Gavialis gangeticus; assembly: GCF_001723915.1. NCBI lineage: Eukaryota > Metazoa > Chordata > Crocodylia > Gavialidae > Gavialis > Gavialis gangeticus. The sequence continues at coordinate 37,386,946 of NW_017728996.1, forward strand.
TTTTTTTAATACCTCTTTCTATTCAGTTCAGAGAAGGGTAGGAAAAACTTTCTAGTTAATGAAGACAGGTGCTTTTCTGGGTGATATATCTTATGGATCAGCTGTGTGATTGGGATAGACAAGCTCTAGAATGCAATACATTTTTGAGCTATAGAAGTTTTGACACTCTGCTTATGCCAGTGTTAAGGGTTGATGCTATTTAATAGTCAGCCTTCAGTTAAAGCTTTCCTTGCATATAGTCTCTTCATGACTCATCTAAGAAATCATGTGGGTTCATGTAGGTCTAGGGCAGGGGTGGGCTATTATTTGGGCCTGCAGACCACATAGAGGGTTTTGGTGAGCTGTCATGGGCCAGGTCAGCACATCCCTCCCTTTCATTCTACACACAACAACCAGGTCACCAAAACTCCTTGAGCAGCTCCATCCCATCCGCTTGCCCCCCACAGATCCCAGCTAGTCTCCATGTAGGCCCTGGGATTGTGAGGTGGTGAGAGCATGAGGCTGGAACCTGATGCAGAGCCACAATCTGCTCCCCACACATCCCTGCTCACAAAACCAGCACCTGTTGCAGGAGCATGTGGGCAGCAGATCATGGCTCTGCTCTATGCTTAGCCAGGATGGAGCTGTGGGTGGGTGGGGAGCAGCATCTGAGAACAGGGCAGGCAAGCAGGTGACAGCACGGGGCCTGGGGCAGAGTCATGATCTGCTCCCCACATGCCTCTGCAACAGGCGGCAGTTCTGTGGGCAGGGGTGCGTGGGGCACAGATTGGAGTTCTGCCCCAGGCACCAGCCCCACACTGTCATCAACCCCTAATCCCAGGGTCTCTGTGGAGACCAGCTGAGGCCCGCAGGCAGGGCATCTAACTGGATGGACAGGACGGGGCCATGGGTGGGCAGGGAGCTGCGTTTGGGGCCAAGTCTGGGATCTTGGGACAATAGCAGGACCAGGCCTGGGGAAGAGCCAGGATCCACTCCCCACGCCCCTGCCTGCAGAATCCGCACCCGTTTCAGGGCTGTGCAGCAGGGTGGATTTGATTTAAATCAAATCAATTTTAAATTGCTGGTCAGGAAGCCTCCATTTAATCATTGTTTTCTACTAAAAGTGCATTCTTTGATATCCTTTATTCATTTAACTTCTTGAAACTTTGCACTTTTAGAGAAAGGTAAGGGCTTGACTCTGCGCACAAACTTACAGAGGGTAAGAGGGCTGATGGGTGGGTAATCTAGTCTGTTATCTCTCATCTCCATATACTGCTGCTTACAAGAATGTTATCTCTGGAGACTACAAACTCTCCCTATGCCCAAAAACTTACAGTGAACAATTTTTCCAAATATTTAGTTGGTCTAATACAGGGGTAGGCAACATTTTTTGGCCGGAGTGCCGAAAAACGCCACAATGCCTACCTCTGAAGGTACTGGAATGCAAAATAGCCTTGCGTGCCATGCTCGGCATGCGTGCCAGGGGTTACCAACCCCTGGTCTAATAAAAGATATCACATCTACCCAAAGAACCTTGTCTGCCTATGATCTCTGGAGACTCAAATCTATAGTTTGAGAACTGAAACTAAGCATCACAGAGATGCTAAATGGGATCTTGTAGGCTGAGCCCCGAGGCCCATTGGGTAGAGTGGTTTTCTTTAATCTTTACTAATCTATAAAGGAACCTCTGGGAGCCCCATAAGATTGGGCCTCTAATATAGTCCGTGGCCTGTTGTGACTTATTTATAAAACTTCTAAAAAGGTTTCATGAATATATTGCCTCAAATAGTATATAATTGGAAGTTATAATCTCTATTCCATGATGAGATCTTTGAGCTTTAATGTATCTTTATATAAGATTTTTTTAAAAAAAAACAATCTTAACAAAAAAACCCAACTAAATAAAAAAAATCTGATTTGATAAAAACAACTTGTTTTTAATCATTGATTTTTATGCACCTGCTGTGCAGGCAGCAAATCACAGCTCTGCCTGGGCCCACACTGTCACCTAAATCCCCATCCCATCCATCCAGTCATGCATCCTGCCTACACAGGTCCCACTCATGGCAGTGGGTGTGGACTGGATGGATCAGGGTGCCTGGGTAGCAGGGCTGGGTCCAGTGCAGGTGGCAGTCAAAAGGAGCTACCACTGCCAGGAAGTGAGTCCAGCTGCCAAGCCAGCCCAGCCCTGCTGTACGCCACGGGGCAGCAGGACTGGCTGCACACACCATGGCCCGAGCTACTCCCTGCACCTGGGCTGAGCTGGGAGAGACTGAAGGATCCTTGTGGTGGTGTACAAATTCATAAGGGGAGACCAACATGAAGTCGGCGACGATCTGTTCACCAGGGCACCTGCTGGAACAAGAAGGAACAATGGCCATAAGCTACTAGAGACGAGGTTTAGGCTGGACATTAGGAAAATGCTCTTCACGGTCAGGGTTGCCAGAATTTGGAATGGGCTCCCAAGGGAGGCGGTGCTTGCCCCACCCTTGAGGGTCTTCAGGAAGAGACTGGACAGGCACCTGGCTGGGATCACATGACCCAGGGTTGGTGACTGTCTTCTTGCCTGCCAGGGGGTCAGACTAGATGGCCCACTGAGGTCCCTTCTGACTCTATGAATCTATGACCCACCACAAACTGGACAAAATCCTTCAGCGAGTTGAATCCGGCTTGCAGGCCATATTTTGCCCACTCCTGGTCTAGTAAATCAACATCTAGAAAAAGCATTTTGAAAAGCAGAAGAGTGAACTGGGTATGGCAGGAACAGGTATGTGAAGCCTGGATGCAGCCTCTGGCTCTGTCACTGTCCTGAGTGACTTTGGGCAAGTTACTGCCCTCCTTTGTGCATTAAAGTCCATGCATGAAATGGACTTGACCTCCTTTGCAAAAGTGTTTTTTTTTCAGATTTAAAGAGTGAAACAAGGGCAATATATTCATGAGATCCTATCAGAATTTGAAATGGGCCTTTTTCAGTAGGAACTCCTAGTTGTTTGAAGAACGTGATTTATAAAGGACGCGAACTATTCTGACCCCTGATTAGGAACTGCTCACCTGTTCCAGAATGATCTAAGAACTTGCCTAGTCTGGGAGTTAGTGCCCTCGGAGTCCAGAGCCAGAGGGAAAAAATTGTCCACGCCATGAGCGGGATGCTCAGCGCCAGAAATGGAACACAAGCCTCCAGGGCTGCTGGCTTCTTCACTGCTCCAGCCCCAGCAGTCTCGGCTGCCCCAAAATTGAAAAGGGGGCGGGAAAAAGCATTTTGGCTGCACCAAGTTCCACTTCCTCAGAGACATTCAGAGTACCCCGATTCAAGCATGGGCCTAAAATCTGGGGCTCATTGTGGTAGAATCATGACAAATTTAGTCAGGAGCATATCTGCAGTGGGTGAGATGTTGACACATCTAGAGAGAAGAATTTAATGAGGTTTATAGCTGCTTATTGATGCTCATTATTACAGTAGGACATTTTCACTAACCAGAAAGGATACTACAGTGAATGACTGTAAATCTGAGCCAGGTTGTCCTGTAACGGTAGAACTATAATTCTGGTGACTCTTATCAGCTGCATTCAGCTTGCCTTTACCATTTTTTTTAAAGGTAAAACACCTTACCCGTGACTGGAGAACCACAGCTCATGCCTTGAAGTATTCCAGTATACTGGAGCTGAATGAAGACAATAAAAAAGTGAGAAGAAATACTCCAGTTCCAGTGTTTCCCAGTGAGAACCTTCCTACCAAGATGCTGCTTGTGTATGATATCCACTTGATTTCTGAGCTACCAGCTCTGAACAAAGAGCAAGAGAATGGCTGCATGCAAGAAAAGGTTATGGAGCATCTTCTCAAGGCCTTTGTAATATTTGGTGTCATCTCATCTGTTCGTATTCTCAAGCCTGGGAGGGATCTGCCACCTGACATTAAACGATTCAGCAGTCGATACACCCAAGTTGGAACACAGGAATGTGCAATAGTAGAATTTGAAGAAGTTGATGCTGCAATAAAAGCTCATGAGTCCATGTCCATTGAAAAGAATGAAGAAGCTGGCATGAAGGTTGTCTTGATAGGAATGAAGCCACCAAAGAAAAAAGTTTTAAAAGATAAAAACCGTGATGAAGATCCCAACAAGGGTCTTAATAAAATTAAATCCCTGAATAAGAGAGTTGAGGAACTTCAGTATGTTGGTGATGAATCTTCAGCAAACAGTTCTTCAGATCCAGAGAGTAACCCTACATCTCCATTGTCTGGACGCAAGAGTGATGCTATGAGCAAGTTGAGCCCTACCATGTATCAAAACAACCATCTCAGCCCTAATGTGTCACCTCGGTCAAGCCCCTGGAACAGCCCATCCTCACTGCGCAAAGTGTCCAGGAAGTCTCCATTGGCTGAAGAGGGCAAACTCAACCCTACCACTAGTCCTGAAATCCCAAGGAAGTGTGCAGATTATTCTTCAGATAGCAGCATCACTCCTTCTAGTAGCCCCTGGGTGCAAAGGAGAAGGCTAGCTCAAACTGCAACACAGGAAAAAAGTCCAGTAGGTAGCCCTATGCTAGCCCGGAAAATACAAAATGCAGGTGGGCTACCTGTGGGAGTGCTGAGGTTACCTAAAGGTCCTGATGGTACCAAGGGATTCCATAATGGATGTGAAAGGAATAAACCTAAGAAGAAGGAATAAACTTAGAGTGTATTTACATTTATTTTATTTTTTTTAAACCAGTTTCCCAAATCCATTTTTGTTCAAGTCTGGTGAAGACTGTCACTTGAATGACTGAATTAAGTCAGTATTTAATTTTTAAATAATTTGTATTCATTTATAGACTTATCATTTGTATTTTTGTATTTGCACTTAATCTGCATTATTTTTATACTTTTGTTTTTTAGTTTCAAATGCCTGAACATTGGAACATATTACTTTTTTATGCCAGGTACTTAAAACTATTAATGTGACTGCATTCATTGATAAAGATATACTTCTGCACAGACAGCAATGTGTAAACATAATACAGAGTATTTAGTCGTATTTTCCTAAGCTATGGTACTTTACCATTCTGTTCATTTAAGACCTATTGGAGGATTGAAGACTTCCTGTTTTTCTATATTGAAGGGAACTCTAAAAGTCTGTTTTGTTATGTCAGACATTTTGCTACTTGCCAAACCTGTCAAAGACCTGGTTATACATTTTGGTCCCAATATATAATATTTTCCGTGATGTGAATAAAATGCTAAGCATTAAAATGTTTTCATGGGTTTAACTGCAATGTCAAGTGATCAAATGGGAAGGTTCTAAACAGTTTTTGTATAGTCTTTTAGTATGAAATAGTCCTCTTTTTGGAACTTATCAGTATCTGTCTAACTCTGAAGGCTTAGGTCATGCATTACTTGTTCTCCCTGTCTTTTGGAATCAGTTGTGGCTTATTTTAAATGGCAAAACTGCTTCTGCTTTTGAAAAACTGTCAGGCAGCTTTTTGTTGAAAACTGTGCATGGCAATACCTGTGATTTTTATCTTTATTTTTTTTTTGAGGGTGGGGGAGAGCAGGAGGCTAAGGAGAGGGATCAGCCCGCAATCACGTCCGACTTGACAGTAGTGCAGGAGGAGCCCAGGATTAGCTGATTGTTGGCTGGCTCCCAGAACCCACTACGACCAATTCAGGCTCCACTGCAGTTTCTAGAACCAGCCAACAACTTGGTGGTTGGTTGGACCACAGTACAGTCCCTGCCAGCTGACTTTTGGTTGGCAGGGACCACACTGAGGCCAGCCGGAGACCTCAGTGCAGTCCATCGTGTCTCATCTTCATTTTAAAGCACAACAGAAATCAGCCACACAACTATTACACTTTTTGTGTATGTCTGTAATTTTTGTGGCTGGCTTTGTGTTTTGTTGCACATTTAACCCCCTGAATGTGTGGCCAGGTTGTACTTTGATTCAGTTAACTGGTTAATTGCATCTTGCGTGTAATGTCTGCCAGGGGCCTAACACACCAGTAGAATGAAGTAACATTTCTTGAGTTGCACTTGTTTTAGAGCAACTCAACAGAAGGAAAATCACTCCAACTGTCCTTGTGAAGTTTTGTACTTAGTTAAGTGTTTTGGGGGTTTTTGGAAACTCAATTTGTATGGTACAATAAGAGATGCTTTGATTTTTTTTTTTTTTTTAATTTGATTTTTTTTTAAAGAAAAAACTTGTCAAATGCTTCACTAATCTAGACAAAAAAATAAAGCTGCATCTTGTGCACCTAGGTACCTGTGCCGCATGATTGTCTCAAATTTGAGTTCCATCTTTTAAAATGTGACATAACCCCCCACTTCTTTCCTCCTCTTCCCTGCCCCCCCCCCTTTCCTTGACAGGAGTAGCAAATTGGACAAGAAATAGAAAATCTTTTCTGAGCACTGTTGCTGTGACTTCAAGGCTCCACAGGGCATCATAAGGATAGTAGAGCTCAGCACATGCATTACACAGGGAGGGTACCAAGCTCTCTCTTGCTTGAATGATGGGATGGAAAGTAACAGTATTTAAATACACAATCTGTCACTGTCAGAGGACAGATAGCTATGCTACAATGGAGGAAGCCTAGTGTAGGTTACAAAATGCTTTTGATAACCTTCTAAAGAGGATTATGGCAGGGGATTTTTTTTAAATCCTAAAGCCCCACTGATTTGAAAAGAAACTCTAAAAACAGAAGGAAAAAGTGCAAAGTAAACCAAACAATGAAGAGATGAGCAAGCACCACTATACTTCTAGAAATAGATTAGTGATTTGCCAATAATGCAATTGCCTATATTTTTACAGGTGTTCAGACATAACATGTTAAAACAAATGTATTGAAATGTCAGTTATTCTGTTACTTTAAATGACTATTGCAGGATGGTGACACTTAATTTCAGCTAATGATTTTAGCGTTCAGGAAGCAACAATCTTAATTATCAAGTATCTGCCACTAAACCAGTTTTATACTATGTTGCCAGTTACATGAGTAATGTTAGCCTCAGTATTGCCCCCTAATCTAGTAGTACTTAGAGTCAGCAGCAGGTGTCCAGCTACTACTGTAATCTCACTAATTAATATTAGAACTGCATCTGTTTTAATAAAACATCCCCAAGGTATGAGGAAAATGGATGATGCATTAATTTTCCTCGCATCACAAACAGGTGTTTAAAGATGATTAGATACCTTTCAAGTGTATTGCAACTCAAATAACTTAAATCAATGCAACTACAACCAAAGCAGTGGGCCTTGGAAATGAAAGAAGGAAAGGGGATTTGTTTTTACAGAAGAAGAAACCACAGGTATTCTTTTAAATACATTGGAATATATCTTAGCAAAAATCTGAGCTGGAATAAAGACCTTGAAAATGGAAATGTTAGAGCAAAACAAGCTTTGAGTGGAGTTTTATCTTTCTACAATATGGTGGGCCGATGAGTGTTTCTGGAAGCACCATGGGGCTATAGATCCATTGTGCTGTACAGAGCAGAACTCTGGGGTGCTGACCCTATTGTCTACCTGACAACTGAAAAGATTTCTAATTACTTTTTAATAGAGGTGCACCAGTACATCTGCCCATATCGTATTGGCACCAATAAAAGGAAAATTGACATTATCACCAATCGTCTTTTTTTGACTGATGTGGCCAATAATGTCACTGATAAAGGCCACGTGCATGTGGGGCCAGGAGTACAGCCTGGTAACTTGGGACTGTAGTGTCTGGCCAGTAAGTCTGTGCAGTGGGGTAAAGGGGGCAGGATCAAGGCCCCCACACTGAGGGAGGGAGTGGGGCTGGGGCAGGTGCAGGTGCTACCCAGCCGGGACTAAGCCAGCAGCTCGTCTGGGGAGGGGAGTAGAGTGGCTCCAGGCACTGCGTGCACTCGTGAGGAAGGACAGAGGGCATGTTCCCCCTGGATTTTTGCACGGGGCAAGGACGGGCTGCAGCTGAGGGATCAGGGCCAGGGGCTGCACCGAGCTCTTCCCAGCACCTGTGCAGCAGCAGCACTGGGAGAGGGGCTGTGGGGGAGGCTATAGTCACCCCAAAATTGACCAGTCTCCCCTCCACCGCCACTGCCACCTCCCCCACCCACCCCAGACCAAGCACAACCACCAGGAAGAGTACAGTGTAGCTCCTGGCCCCAACCCCATACAGCAGCAGCCCAGCCTCACCCTCATGCACAGATCCAGGGGGCACATGCCATCTACCCCCTCCTCCCCACACCCCCCAGCTGAGCTGTCCCATGCTGTCCCATGCCCCGCCCTGCCCCAGCTAGGCAGCACCGGCCCCAGCCACAGTCCCACTCACTCACTCACTGCAGGACCTCCTTCTGCACACACCCCTTCCCCCCAACAGGATTACTGGCTGGATGCTGCTCTCCAAACTGCCAGGCAGCATATCGGCAATCAGATCAGTATCAGCCAGTATGGCTGCTCAATAATCGGCCATCAGTATCAGCCCAAAAAATTGTATTGGTGCACCCCACTTTTTAAGGTAGCTTTTATCTACCTAATTCTACAACAGGGGGGATCATGCTGAAATCAGACTGATAAATATGAGCACTTTATCCCAAGTAAGAACCCTAAATTACTGGATGAAAGAGAAGTCTTTTACACCTACCAGATACCCCAAGGAGTGCATTTAAGAAGCCTCTGCCAAATAAATCCTGGTTTGGATGGCTAAAGAAAATCTATTCTCTCCTCCAGATAAATGGCCTGAGCACTGTACTAACTGACTCAATATTTCTGTTGCATTTGAAACATGACATAAATTTAAGAATTAAGGATGCCAGTATGCAAACAGACATGCTGGCAGTGAGACTGTTTCAAATTTCCCTTTTAAGATTCATTAAACATTCCTTTGACCCAGAAACTTATCTGTCTGTGGTGCAAAGCTTCAGACAGTGGGAGGCCATCACTAGATTGAGATTTATGCTAAAGAAATCTACAGTTGTCATGGGCAGGTGGTGTTGGAGTCTATATTCAGTAGAATATGCTCTTGTGGGAAGAATGAGATTGATGACTTAAATAATGATTTGTGGTCTTGTATGTTCTCTGAAGAAATAAGAGGGAAATTAACTCCAATGGAAAAAACTAAATCCTGGGCTAATGAGGAAAAGATCTGGCTTTCTTCAGAACTTGCCTAGGTGTATTTGCACTACTTTCACAAAGAATAAGGGCCAAAATCAAATGGAATTTTCCTGTTCTGTTTTATTGTGCATTGCTTCATTTTACCTCCTTTTTTTTAGCTCATTATTATGTTCTATGTTAGTTTTGTGTAAACTGGTATAATGGGTAATCTTATTGTATGATTTTAGTAAAAATTATGATTTGTATAAATGTTATTTCATTGTGTGTGTGTTCATTTTATTATACTGTTTCAGCAAAAACTGTCAACTACTATTAGTTTCATAGTATGATTAGTGTCAACAGCATGAATCTATGCGATCCTGAGGCTAACATTAAGTGTCTAATAACCTAAATAAAGTAAGCCTGGAACCCAGAGAAACAGGTACAGAATTAACTAATTTGAAAAATACTTTCTCGTGATAGGCACTGGCAATAGAAAATTGAAGATAAAACTATGTATATTAAAATTTAAAAATTAGAGTTGCCAGTGAGCTGTCTCCCAAATAGTTAATTTCCTTAAGTAAAAACAGAGCAAGAATAAGTTTATCATTTTGCTGCACTATCCATAAAAACCCATGAAGCAATCAAATATTCCTTGATTTCTGGGTTTCTAGTCTCTTTTCAAGGCAGCTTTTAGAAAGATAATATATCAGATTTTGATTTTGATGCTTCATACCTCATAGCATCATAGATTCCAAGATAGGCACATTATGAAGTCATTACTTGAAGCCAGTTGATTAGAAAGTATGTGGCACCTAGTCTGACCCAACACATGGCCTAATCACATCCTATCTACTACAATTATTTTCTCCATTTTTAGAGGCCAGTTTTAACTACTACACAAATAGGCTTTTCCGATCATACAATGAAATCAAATGTGTATGCTGCTGATCAAGTGAGTGTGCTCCTCTTAAAAATACAAATATTTAGAAATGACCTGGGAGCTAATTGATCAGCCCCTGACTTTGTTGAAGTACCATATTTACTCAAATATAAAATGATCCTGATTATAAGACAACCCCCAATAATTGGATTCTATATATGGAACATTTATAAATCTGTTATAATTTTCAGGGTATAAAATTAATTATTGGAGGTTTTTCTTGCATTTCTTCCCCTCCTCCCCCTTCTCCCCTGCTTCAACAGGGAAAATAAATCTGGGAGGTCAAGTGGCTCCTTACCCTCTGACCCACCCCCCACCCCATGTCTTCTTCCTTCTTGCAATACAGCTGTAGCTCACTTCCATTGTGACACAATCCTTGACTGGGAGGTTCATGCATCTGCACATGAGCAGGTTTCTGGTCTTCCACGAGGGTGTTCCTGAAGCAGGGTGTTACAGTCCCTTGCTGTGGGGTCAAGTGGCTGAACAGCACTGCCTCTCTTGTCAGAACCTTGACCCCTGTCACCATCTAAAGGAGTTCTCTTACTCTCTCCCACTCTTCCTTGCATACTGGCAGCTCCAAAGAAAGTGGTCAATTGTTTTCTCCTTCCACTGGCAGGTTTGCTTGGGACAGTTCAATCGACTTCTTTGCCCCTCTCTCTCCACGCCCACACAGGGAGTGCCTGGTGGGCTATGTGCCAATTCAAATCTCTGTGCTCCTTCTGGAGGTCTGTATGGATGGTTTGCTCCCACACAACCTGGCAGCTCTCATAGTGTAGTACATCCACAGGTGACAGTCTATCCCTTGTCCTTACCACCTCCTGCATCTTGCAGTGGTTTGTCAGTGTTACCAGGGCTTCATTGTGTAGTTCGTATCTGTTCCAGAAGTGCTTCAGAACCCTGTAGAACCACACTGGTTCCCAGGTCCACAGGTGTGTGTCAGCATTACAGCAAGATCCCTGCACAGTATCTCATAAATCAGGCCGTTGCAGAGCCTGCCCCGGTTACCAGTTTGCAGATCTGGCTCATGTATTTAGCCCAAAGGAACAGCAGAATGTCCGGCATTCCTCAGCCACTGGTCGTCTTCTTCTGGTACACTGTGGTCCTTGCTACTTTCTCCCATCTGGAGCCCCAGAAGAAGACATGCATGGCCCTCTGGACTCTGTGGATGGCTTTCTCTGAGGGGGCAGAAGACCAATGTGGTGTACAGAAGCACTGGTAGCAACACCGCCCTCATGAGCACTATGTGCCCCGCATCGTCAGGCAGCGTGTGTTCCACAGTCCCGGTCTCTGTTTCACCTTGACCTTGGTCTTCTCCCAAACTTTCTGTTCAGTCAGCTCCAGTTTGAACTCCATCCCAAGGATCTTAACCTCTTCATGGGGGACAGAGACCCCTAGGGTTGACAGATCCCTGAGTTCACCTAGTGCTAGGCAAGTGCTTTTGCTCACGTTGAGCACACTGGCCCCTGAAGCTGCCCTGTACATTTCAGTGTGTTGTAGCAGCCTTTCAACTGAACACTTGTCTCTCTGCAGGACACTGAAGTCGTTCATGTATGCCACAACTTTTGACTTTGCTTCACTTTCCATGGGACTCTCCACTCCACAGACTCTGGGGTCTATCCTGAGCCCCTGGACTAGCAATTCCATCATGCAGATAAACAGCTGGTGAGTGGGCAGCCCTGCCCAATGCCCAACTCCCCCATGAGCAGGGAGGTCAGGAATCCATTCACCAGAACCTTGCTGCTCAGAGTCTACTACAGCATCTTTATCAGGTGACAAAGGTCAGCCGGACCCCCATCTTCTTCAGTGTCTTGAAGAGGAACTGGTGGGATACTTGTTCATAGGCGTTCTCTAGGTCAAAGTTCAGTATGGTGACATTCAACCCTCTCCCCTGTTGATATCGCAGTGCCTGTCACAACTGCAGCAGGACCCTGAATCTGCGAGCCCGGCATTGTGTATGACTGGTACTCATGGATCACTGCACAATGAACTTAAAGTGCTCAGCCTTGACTTTGGCCATCAGTTTATAGTCAAAGTTCAGGAGCATTATGGGTCTCCAGTGCTTCAACTCCTCCCTCACCCCCTTCTTGTACAGAAGGGTTATGAGGCCCTGACCCTGGGTGGCCCTCCTGCAGTTGCTCCCTATATACCTCCAGCAGGTCTGGGCCTGCCTTATCCCATAAGGTGACATACAACTCCTTAGGTAGACTGTCTGCCCCAGAAGTCTTACTGTGCTTGAAACAATGAAGAGTCTTGGTGGTGTCCTGCAGTGTCCACTCCTCCACCAACTTCAGGCCCTTTTCCCCCCTGAGGACCAAAGTGAACTTTCGCAGGCAGTTCTGCATGGCCTCCAGGTCCTCTGGGCATGCCTGGTAGAAGGCTGCTGCCATCTCCAGCATCCCTTTTGTCAACCAGTGACTCAATCACACTCCATCTACCAACATGGTCATGGCCTCCCAAATAGGCAGACCACTCCACTTCCTCTACTGAGGATCTTCTTCCTGGCCTGTTCCCTTTACCAGGCTCCAATCTGGGTCTTCACCTCCTGCATGACCTTCCTTACATCCCAACCCACCTGATTGTTCAGGCTGTGCACCTTGAGGTTTAGGCATTCATGGTGTCTTCTTTAGATCCAGGGTCACATCCTGCTGTCCCATTGGAAGAAGTCTCTTGCTCTCTCTTTTACACCACTCTATGAGGTTCTGGTACCTGGTGCTCAGGGTTTTCCACCCTGTGTAGCACTGTTTGAACTCCCGCTGGATCTTTTCATCATCCAGGAGGCTCATATTCAGCTTCCACTCACCT
>NW_017728996.1:37404708-37427688 GCF_001723915.1 Gavialis gangeticus
TCTTTTACACCACTCTATGAGGTTCTGGTACCTGGTGCTCAGGGTTTTCCACCCTGTGTAGCACTGTTTGAACTCCCGCTGGATCTTTTCATCATCCAGGAGGCTCATATTCAGCTTCCACTCACCTCTGCTTCTGTCTCAGGCCAGCCCCCCACCCCATCTCTACCTTCACTGTCAGAAGGCAGTGGTCCAAGAAGCAGACAGGCATAGATCTGGCTTTCACTACCGTCTACCCTTCAGGCAGGAGGATGAAGTCTATATGAAACTTCATCTGCCCAAGGGGTTTTACCAGGTTATGTTTCCCCCAGGTCCTTGGGCTCCTTTGCCACATCCATCAGGTTGTGGTCACAGACATGTCATTTCAGCAGCCTGGAGGATCCGTTCAGGCCCATCTTTTGATCTCCACTTATTCTATCTCCCTCATTGATGATGCAGTTAAAGTCTCCTGCAATCTCCACTGACCAAGTACTGAGACATTGCCATAGTCACGTTTTCGAGGAAAGTGTACCTCCTCACTTCCTTATTGGCTCACGCACAAATGTTTAGGAGGTCAAATCTCCCTCCCTCTGTTTCAAAGATAGCTTATAGTAATCTATCTATAATAATCTCTCTGTACTGTAGGGGTTTCATTTTGTCTCCTTTCAGCAGGATGCCCTGTCCCGTCCCACCACCCCCCAGTTGATCTGATTCATACTCAACCACATGGATTGTAACCAGCCATTCCCTCTTTGTGCCTCCCCCAACACTTTCAAAAGCCTGTAGGTGGGGATTGCCTCTGGCCATTTTAAGTTGCTGCTAAAAATCTAATCTGTTCTTGGAATCCCTGAAGCCAAGTTCCCATTCCACCCCTCCTGGCATACAAATAAGCCAATGCAAATTCATTTTGCAAGACCTTCAGCAGGTCTTGCAAAATCTTGGCTAAGAAATCTCTCTTTCCATCCATAACTTTTCTGGAATGCAGATGTTTTGTCTTTACCTAGAACCTCACTGGGAAGCCACTTCCACTCACTTCCATTTTTGAAGTATCTCCCATCCTGAGATCCAGTGACTCGAGGGTTTGGGGTCCTTGTTCCCTGCCCTGTGTGAACAGAGGAGCAGTTCAAGGTTTTGATCTTACTCAAAAGCTTATATACTACTTATATGTAATACAAACCATGCATATTAGTCCAAAGCCAAAAGGCTCATGATTTACCATATTACCATTGGGCTGGCCCACCAGTCAATAGTGTTTCAAACCATGGTGACCCCATAGCTCAGCACTGCTCAGGATGTGATTTCCAGATACCATTCCCACCCCTGATCAACAAAAGATTCATGTGCTAATTAGCACCCCCCCTTTCATGACTGGAACAAAGTGTTCTTGTCATGAGTCCTAGGATCCTCCAAACATTTATATGCATATGAGGTGCAAGGCAACCTGGTCCAGCTCTCCCCCATTAATGTGTGGTCACACTAATCATATGCAACTGGCTGACAGAAGGGCCGACAGAGGGATTCTGGGTGAACTGTTTGGGGCCTCATTTGGTGATGTTTGGTGATATTTAAGGCTGGTAAAGAAACAGAAATATTTGGAAATAGGAAAGAAAGGCACAGCTTAGCTGTGGGAGTGAAGTAGTTGATATGTATACAATTCAGAGTCGGCGCTGAGGGGAACTAAGCACAATGGGCACTACCATATTATCTTATTCAGATAGGCTTCACTAACCTAGCCTTGTTTTCCAGTTATGGGCCATGTGTTTTATAACTGTGCTCTGTGTTGGCTACATTTTAACTAACATCATAGATGATTTCTATTATTGAGCACATGCTGCTTTTGGCAGCAGTTTAATGACAGACACTATATTTTATGTGGTTTCTTCATATGCAATTGTAAGAAAAAAATCTTGCCTTATATTTGAGTAAACATAGTAATATGAATCTGGACATAAAATTAGGTTTCTGCTGTTCCTGTGCTCCAAGAAAGGAAGAATTGTTTACTGAGCCTAAATAGATCAAATACAAGGAAAGTCAAAACCCAAGATATGAAACTAAATCTTAGTACTGCTTCAGGTAAATATGGATCAACTTTAAATTAAACCCAGACTCAATGAACAAAGTCTTAGCAGGGCAACAAATAGCAAGGTTTCTTGTGTTTGTTTTTAAATGACTGAGGTTATTCTAATTTTATAATACAAGGCAGCTTTTTGGTTTTTTGTTAAAAAACAAACAAGCAAGCAAGCTTTCCCATGACTTAGAAGCATTTCTATCAAACTTCAGTCATCCAACTGAGAATTTAAAAAGAAAATCCTTTGCTCTAACAGGGAACCTTAGCCCTGTTACTACGAGGCAAGGCGGCCCCTTTAAAGCCAGAGTCTTTAGGAACACCAAGTACCAGGAGGGCAGGGGTTAAAAGCCCAACCATACAGGCTGGTCAGCTGACCAGAAGGAGATAGGGCTCTGGGCATATAAAAACCCCAGGGCCGAGACTGGCAGGAGTTAGTTCTCTGGCAAGCTGCCAGGGGAAGGAGCTCCTGCAGGGAAGAACTACCCAGGAACGCTGTGGCTGCCGGACAGACTGTTTACAGAGCTAATGAGGCTCCAGGACTCTTACATTGTAGTCAGGGCTGGGAGGCACTCAATACTCAAGGAGCAGTTTGGCATTTAAAAGAGGCAGAGTGTGGCTTGCATGACTCGTATTATGTATAGCCCAGGGGCTCATAGTTATGTTGTTGTTTTAGCCTCAGCCTGGTCCACTGGTAATTGGGGAGGAGGCCTCATGGGGGGGGCACACGATAGTGTAGAGCCCCAGCGCTGAAGAGGGCACAGAGACAGGGCTGCAGCGAGCCCAATGCTGGAGAGGATGCAGAAACAGGGCTGCAGCAAGCCTGAGGCTACTCAAGGCCAAAGCAGAATGAAAAGTGCTAGTCTTTACCTACCATCTGCAAGGCATGAACCACCATACAGGGGAGGTTAATAGCAACCCCTGGTGTCAAGGTAGTAAATGGGCAGCCCCCCTCCTGAGTAACATCATAATTATTGTTCCAACAAGGTGTGGCAGGCAAGAAAGGTGGGTGGTTAGCTGAGAAACAGAGAGCCAGGCCAATATTAGACAGGCCTGAAGATGACCCTCTGTCACAATGGTGCATTGGTCAGGAAACTTCCTATGGTAGTGCATAACTGGAGACAGTGGGGGACCTGACTGAAGGACAGAATCTTTGGGCCCAAACAGCAGTTAGGAAAAGGAGTGCAGAGGTTAGCCTTGGAGCTGAGGATAGATCGAAATGTATTGGAGCTAATGGGATGGGCAGTCCAGAGGCTGTAAGACCAAACAGAAAGGCAGAAGTTACTGATAGAGACAGTAGTCAGAGCCGTACAAACCCAACAAGCAATTCAAGAAGGGGTTTGTGGCTGTTGACCCTGAACCGGGAAAAGAACAACCCCTGCTCATGGCAGACATGAGAATAGATGGGCAGAGGATATGGGCTATGTTAGATACAGGCTTGTCACAGACAGCAGTGCGGAGAGGCGTGTTACCAAGAAGAGAAAGAGAAGTAATAAATTAGATATCCTCTTGATGCTGGTGTGGGGAGTCCCTAAAGTATGCCAGAGTGTGGGTCATTCTGCAGGTGGGCGACAAAACCCACCAGATGCTAGTAGGTGTAATGGAGCACTCACCCTATCCGCTGATAATAGGTTATGACTGGCAGGAGTTATTGGCAGTGATAGCTCAGGAAGGACAGAATGAAGAAGTGGGGAGGCCTACCCTGAGGTGGGTGGATGGGATGAGAAAGCTCTCACATCTCTATACCCATCAGGGAAGAGAAACCAGAAGGGGAGACAGTTTGGAAGCTCCTGATCCTGGGCATGACCTAAAACTGCATGCACCCTACCAGGGAAGTGTGGCCTGGTGGGGCTCCTAGTGGTGTGGGAGCCCCCAGGAAATGCCAGGCCAGTTTCCTCCCCAGTGAAAGGTGGGTAGGGGCGCCTCATAACCCCAGCCTCGCACCCAAGGCTGAGGGATTAACCGGTGAGAGCAAACGACTCCCACACGAAGAGGAAGAGCAGGAAGTGGACACTGCCCAACTACATGACGAGGACCATTTTCAATTGAAGCAGAGCCAGAAGGAAGATTTCCCATGTGCCTCTCAGAAACATCTGCCTCATTGCAATGGTGAAATATTGCGACCAGAACTGTTAAGGATAACCCCAAGATTCAAGGTGAGGAATGATCTCCTCTATGGAGTCAACCAGGGGAAAACCAAGGGAGAGGAGGTAGTACAGCTGCTGGTACCCCAGCACTGCAGGAGGGCCCTATTGAAGGCTGCTCATGAACCCCCTATGGGCAGACATCTGGAGAGGGACAAAACAGAAGCTCGCATTCAGGATAGATTTTTTTGGCCAGGATTACTACGCAAAGTAGCAAATTACTGTGCTTTGTGCCTCACATACCTGACAGCTGAAGATGAGTCTGATGTGTAAATTCAGCTTTGCACTGTTACAAACTAAAAGCATTGACATGTTCTTTCAAGAAAAATTTTACTACAGTAACCAACAGAGGCATAAGCAAGGCAGCTTCACACCTGGGGCAGCCAATATCCACACCTGGGGCAGCCATATCAACAACTGTTGTGCCCCTCTCCCCGGAAAAAGACAACACCCAGAGCTGCTGCCCTGTCCATCACCCCTCCATTACATTACTGCTAAGCAGGCAAAACTGTTAAACAACACAAGCCTAGGAGTCTTGAAAGACTGCACTGGCCACAGTACAAATTCTGAGCCAAATGTGAAGCGACAGCATCCCTTTGAGCAAATTTCAGATGCCTCATAGATGATGCATAGCAAATTTCAGAGATACAACACTGAATGAGCTGAGTTTTGTGGGCCTGCTGTGCTCACAAAACAGATTGGCTACAGAAGTGAAGTCACAGTCACCATCTCTCTTAAGATGCATTCTTGTGGAGACTACTAAATGCTTCAGTATAACTCTATTTCAGGCCCATTTCCTCCGTAATACACTGTTACATCTGTTTCTATTGGTTACTCTGTGACCAGAAAAAGACCACATGCATCCTCACTTCTCCTTTTAGGAACACTTCCTGCCACTCAGCCGAGGGGAGGCAAGATGATTGCTGCATGTTCATGACTTGGGAGATACAATGCACAGACAAGTCCACTCTCCTTCCCAATTATACCACTTAAATTGCAATTTTCCAAGTTAGATAAATATGTGGGGTCCAGACCTACAACCCTTGTTTACATGAGGATACCATCACAGTCACTGGTAGTTCTCACAGGAAAAAAGGTTGAAGGATTGGGTACTCATTAATTAATACTATAACTTGTGGCAAGACTTTTCTTTATTGCAGCTTTTGGTGCTGTTCTGGACTGAAAGCAGCTCAGCTACATCAAAGTCAGACTCCATCAAACCCTGGAGACCTGTTGGCAGGCCTTTGTGAGGAACATTTTACCTTTCTATCTCTCTGTTTCACTGATCATTGGCCAAATTCTGCTTCCAAGTAATTCCAGTAACTTTAGTCTGAGTTGGCCAAGCAAGATGGATCGTTCTGGAAGGGAGTGGGTACAAGTGTCAAGACTGCTTCGGTTACCATTTCTCAATCCGTGGGTCGCGACCCAAAAGTGGGTCACAAGAATATAAGAAAAGGTCACAAACAAACTTTAAAAATGGACTCTCCTTGAAAGGAGAAAAACATGAGAAACGGTGACTTCTCCTTTGCAGGCTGGCAGAGTTCAAGCCTGCCAGGGACTGGCTGGGTGCCCCCCATGACCCACTCCCCACCCTGCCCCATGCACTGGGGGGGGCGGGTTGGGAATGAAGGACACTGGGTCAGGACTAAATATTGATGCTTACAGCAAATGGGTCCTGGTACAAAAAAGGCTGAGAAGAACCACTGCCTTAGGCAGCATACAGGCCTAAATCCCACTGGTAGACTTAAGGTTCTCAGCTGTTATCATGTACTTTTGAAAACACCCTCCTGTACTGTATTTTTGTCTTAAAAGCTTGACATGGGTTTGATGCATTTAAAACAAATCTAAGTAAACATCAAAGAGTATATTCATACTTATAATTAATCAATATGCTTGCCTGTCTGATTTTCATTTTGTATATAGGAAAACCAAGCAGTCCAGATATTGAACTAGGCCAGCTTTACTGTGGTTCTTAAAATTTCCCACCTTGGCTAACTCCAGTATTAGAAGACACTGGAAAATAAGCAACTATCATATGAGCCCTGAGAGCTAATATTGCTATAAAGAACTGACATTAACTACATTTGCAAGGCAAAGTCAACAGGTTTCCTAAATTCACATATCTGCCTTTTATCTTCTGCAGTGTGTGACTGATTCGGTCTCTGGACTAGTTAAGGAAGGGGACAACAAAGGAATGAACTACTCTTTTCTTCATATTTAACTAGACTACCGGGACAAAGAGAACATGCATCTTGAGCTTAATTACAGCTTCTTTTCTCATCTGTTACAAAAAAAATTGTCATTTTTTGTACTTTGTAAGTAACTGACAAAATAAGAGAGAGAAAAGTATGACTATGGCTAAAATAATAAATGCATAGGAGTGTAGAACAGTGGGGCACAACTGTCCTGTAGCTGCAGTCCCCTGTCCCTGCCAGCTGGGGAATTGTTAGTCTTTAATGTGAGCTATTTCATCTCATATTTAACATAGTACCTTTTGTCCCGCACTGAAAGGGGCTATGCAGTGTCCTCCGGTTCGTGACAGATCTGGATTTATGGGATGAGGAAGGCACGAGACGTATATGGTTATAAAAAGGAGATTTATTGACTTACGTCCCTTAATGATGGTGACTGGAATGCAAGAGTTACAAGTTACACTTTGTTCCCGGTTGCAGCTCGGCAGCTTGCAAGCTTATTTACTCGGTATGGATACGGGGGTGGTTGTTACGCCTGGGGAGCGTCAGCCGGAGACGACGGGTGATCAGCCTGGGGGTAACTACGAGTCCGGCTTGAGTTACTGATGAATGGCGGTCTCCCCAAAGGACGGGGAAACTTTTTATAACCTTTCTTATCAGGTTTTACTCTGTGTCAGCCAATCATGACTACAAACAGATTCTTCTTTGTCTGCTCAGGTTTCAAAACAGGCTTTCCCTCTTGTCAGCTCAACTGTCAGAACGTGGGTGGGGGTGTTCTTTTCGTTTGGGTGGTACTGAGCCTGTTTGGTCACAAGAGGGCGAGCACAGCACATTAATCTGGTCTTACAGTTTCATTAGAGTTAGCTAATTTGGAGCCTCATTATCTGGTTACCACGGGGACCAGTATCTTTCTTTGACATCATAGTACTGGGTTATATACAATTCAAGGTTAATTTCTCCCGTGTGGGGGGCTCGAGTGATCTGGATGGGGCACAGACAAGGGTGTGCAGGCAGCACTGTTGCAAACTTGTACCTGACACCGTTTTGGACCTGAATTTTGACCCAAACTATATAGAGAATGCTTCATTTAAATCTCCACTTACCTGCATAGGCACATGAGTTACAAAGTCCCAAACTGGTTCCAGGTATTAGTGCAGTTTGCTATACATAGGTTACCTGCATAATTCATTTATCTGTTTGCAAAACTGGAATCAAATGATGTTCATTAAGGCATAATCACTTCGGAGGATTGAAGATTCAGGATACTAATAACATATCATCTATTTCTCCATGATACCATTAAAAACATGATTGATCCTGTGTATGGTGTGTATTGGAACTGGTGGGCTGCACATTCGCAGTGAAAGACCATGCAAGTAGCCCTGCTCATGGTATTCATAGACTGCAGGGGTGATCAGAACAGCCCACTCCTCACATCACACACGCAGCATGAAATATGTTGTCAATACAGCTTAATATCCTGTGGAGGAACATAACTTCTATACTACCGAGCAGAGCGGGAAACTAAGGAAATTCACCATGAGTTCAAATCCTGCTTAGAACCAGACTTTAATCTTTAATATCAACATGTTCATTTTTAGATAAAATGAGCTTTTAAAATATAGATCCAGGTAATATTAGCATTTCCATATGTCTTACTAAGAATCTACTTGTTACAGCACTCACTGAAAATCAGAAATTTTAAGATTGGAGTTCTGATCCTGAGATCAGAGATGTATTCATCCTCTATATTTTAAAAGTTACACTACAACTATTACATATTATACATAAATAATACTAAACAGCAGTACAACAATAATAAACCCTTTTCCAAAAGTTCTTCCAAGAGGATTTTCTTTAACTCAGGGTCCAGGAAAGCACTACAGCACTCAATAGTTTTGTTCTTGATCTCAACAAGAACAGGATAGAGCCTGGGTGAGAGTGTAATTATCAGCCTCAGCTGCTGTGAGCTCTATCTTCTATTCTTTAGTGGAGATCTTTTGTTTCAGTGCAGATATGTATGGGAAGTCCATCATCCACATTCAATTTTATGTACTTCCACATGATATACAAGCATGCAGTACTGACTGGCAGCGTGATAAAGACAGGACTGTTACAACTAGCAGAAACATTGCATCATCTGTGCTAGCACCCTGCCAGTGTCTTTTTGCCAGCTGAAGGTTTCTGCCATCAGAGAGGTCTGGGGTCATTTTGCCAACAGACAGGTTGTGTTTTGCCATCTTGGATCAAGCTTACATGCTAGCACATGTAATCCCATGGTGACAAACATTTTTTTTCTGTGAACAAAACTTCAAAGTGTACAGAAGGGGTCAGAAATGGAGAACTGAGGCCAGGGAATAAAAGCACATGCCCAGGTCCTGACCCTGGAGTACTCTCTCTAAGGCTCCAGAGCATAACAATTGTAGGACTGAGGATGCTTGGAACATAATAGCTGGCTCTTTTTTCCTTACCTGTATATAAGCAGCAGCTACCTAAACATGGATGCAATCAACAACTGGATCCCTAATTTAGACATCTGCAAGTGATCTCCTGCTGAGACACAGAAAAGGACTTGAATATTCAGCCAAAACAGAGCTTTTTTAAGAAGACATCACTAAGCTACGATTGTTTCCTTTTTCTACCTGCTGCTAGGAATTCATATCTGGACTGACATGTCATCTGAAAGAAATGAGTATTCCCAGTGGAAAAAGAATAACCCTCTCCTGGGTTTCTCATCATTTAGTGAAAGCTAGAGGCTTACTGCTCAGCAACGTCTATATGAGAAAGCGCATCTGCCAAGTATTCTAACTGTTGTTACCAGCAGTGTGGGCTGAGTTAAAGAGGTTTAAATCATGTGTTTTGATTATAATTTAAATTAGTACATAAAAACCTTTTATTTAATAACATTTTGCATTGCTATTTCTTTGTAATTTTCAAAAAATGTTAATTCTCACAGGTTGATAGCCAATAAGATAGGTCGATTTGTAACTAAATGCAGCTTTCCTCCTAAATTTGGTACTTTTCATACACATTTAAACAATATTATAATTTAGCATTTTTATTCAAAACCTTTTTTTAAATTTGATTGTGCTTGAAAGTAGTGACCATCATCTTTCTTACTAAATAAATACCATCATTCTAAGACTAGTCTTTTTTCTTTAATATGGGACGAAGCCCCATTATCACAGAATCAAGTCTGAGAGCAGTGGAGAGCAGGGGGTGGGGGGCAGGCAGCTTCTGTGACTGGGGTTGGGACCGTGGCAGAAGCTGCTCCCTGCCTTCCCACCCCTACCTCACTGCTTCTATAGGGAGAACTGGAGGCTGGGTGTGCAGAGGTGGTAGAAGCAGAGGCTGGACTCAATAACCCAGGAGGCCTCATCCATTTCTATGTTCCTTGCTGCCTTAGCCACAACTGTGTTCTTTCTCTTCCTGCCTCATTCGGTATATACCTTCCAATTTTTGCACCAGATAAGGTACAGATCCTACAGACAACTGCATGCCAGATTTATTCCAAAACTGTCCAGCCACCTGAATGGCTGAAGTCTGGCAAAGTTACAAGCAAATGAAAACTGGATGTCAGACAGTATCAGTGGTGGCGCAGATGAATTAAAGACACCCCTCCAATAATTAGATTCTATACCTGGAAAAATTATTTTAAAATATATATATTTTTCAGGTGTAGAATCTAATTATTGGGAGACTGTCTTGGATTCAGGTAAATACCATACCACCTGTATTTGAATTAGCTGCTTTTGAAGCTAAGCTGGAATTCAATTTAATTCAACAACCACCATTTAAAAAATATTTTTATTGCTCAAATAAAACTGCAGTCAATTTCCTAGATACATAAAGGGGAAAAAAACTTATCAAAACAAGGTTTGCATTTAAAACTAACATTTACTCAGCAAGGTAGTATTTGGAGCAGTGAACTAAAATCATTTTTTCTAGTTACCATGTCCACCAATTTTTGAGAACTAGTAGTTCTCAGGTTTTCATACCTAATTTACTTTAACACTAGAAAAGAAAACAAATTTTCCTACTTTCTCAGCTCTGAATGAACTGAACTAAAAATTCTGAAAATAAAATATTCTCTCTGCTCCCAAAGACTCTACTCCTGTCAAAAGCAGATTTTTCATCTCATTAAACTCTAGTTCCAGGTGCTTAGCCAGTGATTCACTCATTTCAGTGGTTTGACTTGCACAGTACATCTTGCCTGTCAAAGCTTAAAGACTTATTTTTATTTAAGTACGTGACATAGACTGCCGTAATTTCAAACGTAATTTTAAATGAGCTTATTGTATTAAAATAAAAAATATGTGCCTTTTACTATGGTTTTAAACAATGTATTTCTATCTTGATACTCTAGGTTTCAAACAGTGTTTTCAGTTGGTTAAGCCATCAGGTTGCTATGATGTACAGAGGACCAAGGACCGAGATCCTATCATTAGGTTTGTGGAGTTTGGGCATATCATCAATATTTGAAAACACTGTATTAGCTACCCACAACTCTTGCAAGATCTCCTTCTCTTGAAAAGGTTGCACTTCATTGAGCATCTGGTAGATTCAGGCAAAATAAATATTTCTTTTGATAAAGACAATCCATGCCTCTGGCCCTTTTACAGATACCTGTCAACATACAAAAGTCATTCAGCGATTGTTTCCACAGGCACCGGCGCAATACAGTTTAGCAAAAGGATAGCTGCTCCAAACTTTCAGTATTTTCTACTTCTGTTAGCATTGTAAAAAGGCAGTATACTGGGAGAGTAGTGGTTCTGAAGTAACAGGAGCTCATACTTTTTTTTCTCCTGCATTTACATCTCCTCAGGGCTGCAGAAAATATGTACTGACCGGGCTGCATCAGATTCTCTGCAGAATGACAGACCTAAGGTAGAAATTCATGCACATGTACTTCTCTTCTTGAACTAAATAGCTCCCTCTCTTGTCAAAACACAAACGGTACTAGTAATTTAAAAAGCGTCCCTTATACAATTACCTTACATAATCTGCTGCAGAACTGCCTTACTTCTAGCCTGAAAACAATGCACATAAAAGAAACTGGTTTTGAAGACATGCAGAAATAAACATGTTCTTTTAAGAAAATAAATGAAAAAAGGAAAACAATTTTCCATTGTTAAAAATATTTTAGAAGTGAGGCCCAAAAAGCTGAATTTCTTTACAAGTTTTTCTACTATACAACATAGAGACCCTACAACATTAAGTGTGCAGATGTTATATAGCCCACCTGGACTGTGCAGTAGCATGTATATTAAAACAAGCCATAGTAGGTCTTGCCCAACATCTCTGTGTCCAAAAGCAGCTGGAATATGTCACCTGAGTACAAAGATCTTTTTGACAAAGTATTATCTTTCTCCCTGAGGTTGTTCCCTATCTTTCTGTTCAACAAGCTTACGACTGATACAGAAAAACAAATGCATGCTGCTTGGCACATTTTGGCCAGCTCTGTATTCTATTCCAGCCCTTTTATTTTGTTCTGACTGTCCAATTTTTGTGAACACATCTGAGCAAACAGTACTTTTAAAAAATATTTTCCCTCAAGCAGGTGGGTGTGAAATAAATTCCATCATTTTCATTTTCCTTTCACTTGACTCTTTCCAGGCAGCATCTGGAAAGGAGCTTGCCAAATAAGGGTCTGTTCTAATTGCTCTTGATACATGTACACAAACACTTGGACCTTATAGCTGTAAAATCTCAAAAAGGCCAGTCTCTCTCTCAAAAAACACCCTTATTAACTGAGCTACTATATTCAGTTTTCAGCTATGCACATCTACAGTTTAATTAACTAACAGGTTTGGTTTCAGTTTACACCATTGTTCCTTTAACTTTGATTTGACAATGCTTGAAGCAAAGATATAGTTGATTGATTCATACGATAAGTCCCACATCTGTGCTGGGCTGAGGTTAAATGTTTTAGCAGCCAGTTGATACTCCTGAGACAGATCTGTTGCAAAGACACCTTTATCATCAGTCTGGAATAAAATTTTAAAAATTAGTACTTCTAAATTTTGAAAAAATAGGAAAATCAACTTAGAGCTATTCAATCCTCCAGTATTTCACATTTTAATGCAGTTCATACATACTTCTTACTACATTTGCTCAATATCGACATATTTTGTCCATAATATCAGATGCAAACAATGCCAATAGAAAGGAAAACAGTTAATTTATAAAACAACAGGATTTCTATAAGCACAGTCAGGATCTATTTCACATATGAAGTACCCTCTCCATGTTTATCTGTAAGGCTATTAGTCTCTCCTCCATCTCAACATTAACTTCTACCACCACTAAATGGTAGAAGCAGTGACAGCTAGACTGAGAGCCTAAACTGGGACTAAACTGTTTTATAAAAATATACAGATGATTAAAAAACTTAGTTATACAAATAGGAAACTTATGTAAATCTGCAATCATGCAACTATCACCTTAGTTCTCCTTTCTTCTTCCCTCATATTTTTCCTAGATTAACTAGTTATATCTTTTCTCAGGTTATATCTTCAGGGCAGGGTGGTATCATCACATTGTCCTTATAGCTACTAATGCAAGAAGCTCCGTATCTTGAATGGGGGCCTACATTGGCACCATGACAAACAGCAGCAGCTAGATAACCTTTTAAATTGCCAATATTCACATTAGGATCATTTAAGGGATTACCTAGCCATTGTGATCTCTGTCACTTCTTTTAAAAGATTGCTGCTGTCATAGATACCACACTCTTATTATGAAACTGTTCATTATTTTACATGGCTTTATCAGATTCTCAGATTTTTTTGTACTTAAAAAATGTAAACATTAATTTAATTTATAATTGTATTTTGCACCAGACATGCAGTCATAAGAGAGTGCATAACATTCGGAATACAGGACAGATGTTTATAGTAACAACGCTCTGATACCATCTATAAAATGTAATTAGTACTAACAGCCCAGTGCACAAGATGCTGAGAGTAGCATCTGATACTGTTATCTGAAATGCTTTGTAACTTGCAGGTTACTTAGATGAAGGAGGTATCCCGTATTTTCTGTTTCTTTAAAATGACTATTTTTTTTATATATACATTAATTCTTAGAAATCAAATCCAGGGAGTAAAACATTCAGATAAGATCTGTAGATAGGCAAGTTCCTACAAAGACCTATGTGCACCCCAAATTTCATGTGTGAGAAATTAAATAACGGTGTTTCCTATGTTTTTACCATTATATTTATTCCTAAACGTGGCATCTGATCTGTTATGAGGTTAAAGAAATAACCTATAAAGTTGGTTACTGTCTAATTATCAGGGATCTGGGTTTTCTGTTTCCCACGAAAAAGTGGAAAAAAAACACAGATTTCCCCCTTTACTGGAGGAAAACACAGATTTCTCATTTTAGTGGAGAGACCCACAGATTTTGTAGTTTTGCAAAGAGCTCTCTGTAGGCTAGCAGAGTTCCAGTCTGCAAGGGGCTGGGAGGGAATGGGAGGAAGGTGGCGAGGCAGGAGGCACCATGTGTATGTATATGCACATGACTGCCAGGCAGCCTGGAGAGCACCTCCCATAGGTAAGTGGGGGTGGGGGTGGGGAGAGGGATGGAGAACCCCATACTGAGGGAGGGAGAGAATTAGGCAGGGCTGGGGCTACAGCTGGGGCTGCTGCCCAGCCAAGGGTGCATGGAGCTAGGGGCCCAGGGCCACAATGCACAGCTCCAGGGCCCCAAGTAGGACAGGGCAACAGGCAGCTCATTCGGGGGGCTGGGGGCAGGCAAGGGGGACCTGTGCCCGTTGATCTGTGTGCAGGGTGGGGGCAGAGGCAGGCTGCCTGCTGTGAACTCGGAGGGAGTGAGGGACCTTTCATTTTAATCACAGATTTTTGGGGGATTATCAAAAAACTTGTGATTTTTTTTTTTATCAGGGAAAACCAGGATCCCTGCTAATAAGCAGCAGATCTGTTTCTCTATATTGGCTCCAGTGATCCCGTTTCCATGTTCTTTATACTCATTATCTCAATGAATTCTTTACAATGAAAATGACTTACACAGAGCACAACAGGATGGCCCATCTTGTACCAATATCCAAAATGGTGTTTATCATAGGAAGGTAGAGTCTGAGTTTTGATGTTTGAAGTCATACAAAGTTCTAATGGGAAAAAGTATATATTCAAAGAAAAAAAAGGCAAGTATTAAACAAACGCATTGTTTGGGGGGTAGATTAACAGATGCATTTCAATCCATAGCTGAACAACAGGTATTTTTGTATTTGTTTGGTAAATGCTACTTCAAAACCAGTTCAAACCAAAGAGTAAAACTTTCATTAGTGGATAGGTGTAAATTTCACTAGTTTTAGTACACTTTGCAAGACAGGAACACATATATGATACATGACGTTGCATGACTGCTCAAATCTGTTGTTTTGATTTTTAGTTCTTCTATCAGGATCATCACAGCATGATATGAGACTAGGTGAATCAGTGCTCCAGTATCACAATTCTTTTGTCCGTATCTATTTTAAGCATGTATAAAACAATGCGTAGTCTATATAAAAACCATTAAATTGTCCTATAAAGATATGTCCTTTAACATGACACACAATTGAATTTAATAGTGAAGTGTAACCTATTGGTTCCTAACCAGTCAAGTATAAACATCTAGCAGTTTTATCGTATTTTATATTCCACATCTATATGCCTATTTTTGTCCTTTTTTTCCACTGTAATTAATCCTATACATACTGCTTTATGAAGCAATGTGCGCACACACGCATGTACAAGGTAACTAATAACGGGTGACTAAATGGAATTTTTAAAAAAATGCTGAAAAATATTGCAATTCATTTCAAGTGAAAACATGAATGGCTAGCAGTGCCTGTGCCTTATTTCTCACATTACATGCATCTCCACATCACAAATATCTTTCCATAGTGACCTCTGAAAGGGCACCTGTACAAGTGCAGCGAGGCTGCTTTGATGTGCTATAATTACAGTGCATTGGAGCAGACTTGATTAATTGAGTCTGCTGGAGCATGGCTAGTACCATGCTCTAGCCGACTCCAGGGTCTTGTTTATTAGTGTCCCTGCACTGACAAATGGTGGCGGGGGGTGCTTTAACTAACGTTTGTTTGATGAACTTTAGTTAAAGGGCCCCTGCTACCATTTTTCAGTGTGGGGACACTGATACACAAGACACTGTACACACTTTAATTAGAGAAGCTCTTGGAGCCACTCTAATTAAAACGCCCCATCCAACTCCCATAAATGCCGAAAGTTACTACTAAAACTTACCAATTCCATTGTAAGATATAGTAAATGAAAGCCTGCATATTGCCAAATGGGCTTCATCATCTTTCTTACCTATAGGTATAGAGCTCTGTCTGACAAGCTGCACCAGGTCCTCTGAACCCACTGTTGCAGAATTGAGAAATGTACCGTGTCCAATTCTGTCTGGAGGCAAGCCAAGGAGAATTTTGGTCTCTTCTTCTTGACTTGGGATCTGTCAAAGTACCATAATTCAGCTCAGTAACGTATGGCCCACGTAGCCACCTGGGTCACATCTCAACTCTTAGGGGAAAAGATAGGAGTCCCAAGGAAGAGGGGAGGGTTCATTAGAACATTTTAGTAATGAAACAAGTGTTAAGAAGAAATAAATTGATGTTAGTTATTACTCTGCAATGATCGTTAGACCAAGAAAGTGGATCTTTGTTTTGAAATTATGGCCACTATATAGCCAGATCTGGTGCATGGGATCAAATTGGTATACAGTCAGATCCGGTGTATGGGGTTGGGCCATGCATGGTGTTGGATCCATGTGTGTGCCTGGATCCAGTGCACACGGCTGTACCCATTCACTAGATCACATGCATGAACTGATCCCACACTATACCAGCCCCGTGGATTGATCCCATGCATGGAATTCAGCCCACAGACTGGCACCGTGCCACTAATACGGCCTGTAGAGCCAGAAGGTTGAGCACCACTGAACTAGATCAGTTACAGCATTGCTCTTTACAAAATTAGTAAAAAAACCCAGCAATTGACAGAACACTCTGCCACTGAGGTGTTTTCATGACTTCATAAACAATATTAGAACCTGCGTGCATCTCAAGTGGAAACGTGAAAATAAATTTGTTTAAGCCACCTAGTGGGTTTTTTTCATAATTTTTCCGGAGATGTAACAGTTTCTCCTTCCATCCTCACCTCCCTCTCTTCACAATGCCACAATCCACATTGATTAGACTTGAAAAACACAATATCCAGATTTTTTTTTTCATTTAAAGATGAACAGAGAAAGGCAAGCATAAAAAGTTACCTCTGAGAGATGCAATGCCAACTTTAGACCTGCTTGTTTGGCTGCTGCTAAGGGCTCAAAAAAGTCTTTACCATGTCCTGCCTTGAAGATAAAAGCCAAACAGAAATGCATGAGCACTGTTACAAAACCATTCCAATTATACAGTCATTATGAAATCTAACAATATCCAAGTAATTCAATCAAAAATTTGTAAATCAGTTTTCTTTCGCTATTGCTCACTCTTCAAATGAAGTGGGTCAAAGTTTGATCATACCTACATGAGTTCAACTCCCACATCAGTCAAAATATAAACTGAGAACAAAACTGGGTTAAACAACAACAGTTCTAGTTTAGGCCAATGCAGTACTGACTCAAGTCAGCAGGAGTTCTCAGAATGATTTCTTCCCATAATCACTGTGTAAAACTCTAGAAGAGAAGACATTTCACCTAAATGTTGACAAACATGGTTTTCAACCACTTATCCTTATGTTATAAAAAAAGGAAATTAGATGCTTGTACATTTAGATTACATTTTATATCATTCTTGATGTTATTTAATATGTCTTTACCCCAATCAGACAATACAAAAAAGCATCTTCTACTAAATAGTTGTTAGGTTCAGAAGTTGCTTTTAAGATACCTTTTAAATAGTTTTGTGCATGTTACATGCATTACATCAGGAGTGTCCAACCTTTTTGAATGTGAGGCCGGATCATGAACTTTTTATCACCCAGTGGGCCGGCAAGCCATATTCAAAGACTTCACAGGAAGCAGCATCACATCACCCCCCACCCCCGAAACGAAAGTACAGTGTTTACTTTCGTTTCCCGTCACAGCACCTTGGGCCTCGGAAAACAGCATGGCAGCCCGCGGGCTGTATGTTGGACAACCCTGCATTACACAATTAATTGGTCAATCGTGCAATAGATTTAGTGGCTACATGTGCAAAGTAATGATCACACAATTAATTGGCCAATTGTGCAAAACATTCAGACCCGCCGCACATACAAAGGAATGATCACACAATAAAAATGACTATCCAGCTATAAAGAGCCAACCCACTATGAAGTTAGTGCTCAAAAATGTGTAACAACTCTATAGCTGGTTTCTATCCAGCTTAATTTGAACATACAGCAGGGCTCTAAGAATTACTTACAGTGGGATCACCACTGAGGTCAAGCCCTACAACAATCCCATCAGCAGAAAGGAAGAACTCCTCAGCAAGTTTCACTGTTTTCTTGGCAACTGTTGGTCCACCTCTTCTATCTATTGCTATTAAAAGTCTAAAATGGAGATGTACAGGTTACGTTCAATATACATGGTGATAACAGAGAAAAAACTATTACCATAAAAGGAACACTGAATTCACAATTTAAAACAGATTGCTTCTTTACTCTCACAGCTGTCAATGTAAAGCTCTGGCTACAAGTTTTTATGCATGTTTAACTTTTGGCAATGTTATGTCGATGGCTAAGTGATAACTCTGCCCCATAAATGCCTGCCCTGATACTGGCACAACTTTGCTAGTATCCCGTCCAGAAAAATGCTTACAAGATCAACATGAACTGAAACAAAGGACTGGACATATATTGTTAACATACAGAGCTGGGTTTTAACTCTGACTTTGCATAAACTAGTTCACTTTGACCCTTGGCATTAGGGGTGTGCGAAGTGGGCCCTATTCGATTTGGATTCAGCCTGAATCAGGGACAGTGATTCAATTAATTGATTCAGATCACTGTCCCTGATTCGATTCAGCTGAATCCAAATCTGAAGATTCGATGCTGATTCAGAGAATCAGTGATTCAGACACAGACACAGCTTTAAATGTTTTTTCTACATACCTAGAGGTACCAGCATGGCTTGCGAATGCTGTGATGTTAGGGCGCATGGAGTGTCTCACAGAAGTGCAGGGGGGGTGGCCTCCACATGCTTGGCAGCGAACCCGGAAGTGGACTGGAAGTTCTTCTGGTCCACTTCCATGTCTGCCAGGGAGCGCACTGGGGGGCACCCCTGCACCTCCCCGGCTCAGTGATCGGCTGCAGGGGACCCTGGGTGCCCCCCCAGACCCAGGAGACACCAGTTGCCAAGTTGGGAGGGCATGGGGAGGCCTCCACACCCTCCCCAGTGGATCCAGTAGTGGACCAGACAGGCTTCTGGTCCACTTCTGGGTCTGCTGCCAAGGGCACTGGGGAGCGCCCCTGCACTCCATGATCCCCAGCATCGCAGCATTCACAAGCCACCTGCTACCTAGAGATATGTCAAAAAAAACGTTTAAAGCTGTGTCTATGGCCAAATCTCTGAATCAATTCGGAGGGTTCCAATTCGATCCAGGGAGATTAAAGGGTTCTCTGATTCAGATTCAGAGATTCAGCCACTGAATTAGGCTGAATCTCTGCCGAATCTAATCAGGGACCGAAGCTTTGCACAGGCCTGCTTGGCATGTATTCATTTAATGGCGTGACGGGAACTGATCCATGATCCCAATAACTGCACTTCTTGCCATGCCACGTAAGTATGGCAGGAGACATGATCATTGGAATCAGATGCCAGTTGAGCCCTTACTGCTTGCCAGTGCAGAGGGAGCTTTTGATCATAACCCCAGGCTGAATCGCAGCCATTTTGTTCACTCTGGACCCTCAGGATCATATCACGGACTCAAGCTGACTCCAGTGTGGTTTGGGGCTGAAGCTGACAATCAGCTGATTGTCAGGACTGAACCCCAGAATTAGCATATTGTCAGATTGGCTGGGCCCACACAGGAGCTAGGTTGAGTTCCTGGTGTGAACCTGGGAGCCAGAGCCAACCAATCAGCTGAGTGTCAGCTGGAGGTTATGAGTTACAGTCTCCAGTGTGGTGAGCTGACAATTCAATAGATTGTTGGCCCCATCTCAACCAGGCTGCAATCAACCAATTGTTAAAACCCTGTGCCTAGCAGCTGCAAGGCATGGGGTTTAAATTCCCCAACAGGGAAGCTGCCTCTGCCCACTCCCCTTAAACCTCCCAGTATGCCAGGAACAGAGACCAGGTAGCCTCTCCCCACTGTTTGTGTCCAAGCGCCTGAGGAATTTTAAAAAGCTCATCTACAGACACACTCTTGAAAGCTCCCTGTGTACCAGAACCCATGGTGCAGGGAATGGGCAGCTGGGAGCTCCTGGTTCTCTAACTGCTTATGTCCCATGCTGTGAAGCAGCACCTGCAGCATGGAGCAGGGAGCAACTAACACCCCAGCTCCTGTTCCCACAGTTGCTCCAGGAACTTGTCCTTGTGCTTTGTAAACCACTCTGCAGAACTGGGTCACCTGTCAGGCTCAGAATAAAACCCCAAATCAAATTTCATGTATTTAAATTTACCTTACATCAATATCCAAGTCCTCCTCTTTACACTGTTTTATTCCTTCAAGTACAGTTTCTACATACATCCTCTTGGTCATACCTATAAAAACACACAACAGAATATAGATCCATGTGAACTGAACTGAGAAAATTAGAATGATTATATAATTCTATTTTATTAAACCCCAGCCTCTCCATGAAAAGTTTTTTCATTTTAACTTTTCATTTTTCTATTTGATCTTATACTTTTTTTATACACTGGGATGGATTTCATCCTAATAGTTTTATTTCGTACCTTGATTTTACTATTTCTAAAGTAATAATTTTACTGACAAATACAGTTTTACTTTAAGCCTACTTTTGCTTTGAGTCTGCTCTATGCAGAGAAACAAAAATCACGTTATATGAGTCAGAATCTAATATTAAATGATAGTAGACTTTTATAATGCTATTATATTTAGCCATTTGTTTAAAAATACAAATGTTTAAGAGAAATAAGAAAGAGAGACTGGTAGCTATTATATTAGAACCACAAAAAACACAGAAATCAGGATACAATGAATGGCCTAAAGTCATCACTGAAAATGAATAAGGCTAAAATGTATTTTCTCCAAAATTCTTGCAACAAGTAACATTTTACCACATCACTTCCATTGCAAAGTTCACAAAAAATAATTATATTTGAAACCTTGCACATACACAGAGTTGACTGGACTTCACTGGAATTACAAATACAAACCTGTCCTTGTATGAGAGACCTGACAGTAAACCAATACAGTATCAAGTGGTCTCCAGTGATCTGCTCCCAAATATGTCACATATTGCATATTTATTGAATCAACTGAATTCTTAATTTAAATTACTACTACCAAACGTATATTCTTCAACATTAACTTTAAAATGAGGACGTTTCTAGTAACTGAGAGCCAAAACAGGTAGTACCTGTTGCCTTTTCCTCTCTAGGTGTGCTTCTTAACTCCAAATACTTGACACCATCAGCAGCAAATTCTTTAATAATGTCTTTAGTTACCTAATGAAAGAACATAAAAATAATCTGAATTACAATTTCTTTCTACAGCGAATGACTCTTGAAAAAATAAAGGCACTAGAATGTGAAGCATAGAAATTATTTCTGTTTCTATTAACTTCAGCAAGAGTTGTCTAAATTTCTTGGTACTTACTCAGCTGTCCTTCTTTACAACTACTGTTAGTGGGGGACAACTTTCAGTTCTACTGGGGCACCACAGCAGCTCTGAATATAGGGAATTTCACTGGCAATGAGCTAACCAAACATGTCCTTCAGCTGCCACAAACATGACCACTCTCTCAGCCAGACCTGCCCTTTTTTTACAGTTGCAATGATCTGAAAACTGTTTTAAAGAGGGAAGGTTGAAGACAGGGCATCATTTTCCATTCCCATCATTTCTACTGTCAGATAAAACCTAAAAGTGAACATGTTACATCTCTAGTTCATGACACTTACAAGTACACAGAAATAATAAACTAAAAGGGCACTATTGTAAATCAAAGCTCTACTTTAAGCGAACATCAACTTTCACCTGACAACACATGCAATTGTAAAATCACACTTTGTACAAAAATAATTTTTGCTTGCCTTTTGAAGATAAGATTGCTGAAACTCTAAACCCACTCATTTACACTTAGTTTAATTCTGCAACTGGTCACAGATACAAGTGCAATAACTGTTTTTGCTACCTTTCCAAGGAGTTGTTTTGGAAAAAGAGAAAGGGCAGATTATTTTTAAGCCAAGCTCTATTTAACTTACCATTAATATATCTTCAGTCCTATTGGTAATCTGATAAATAATCCGAAACATCTGAAAACATCTAAAAATAAGAATATAAAAGCCTGTTGGTATAATGAAAAATCCCATATAAAAATGAAAAGAAATCTAAATACAAACAACATGGGATACACATTTAATTTGCATTAAATGGGCAGTCTCGTCCATAGCGTATCCTGGGCACAGAGGTGCCACCTGGCGCAGTCTGCCCTATCCTTGCGCACAGCTCTTGGTGGCAGTGTGGAGGCAGCATGACAGCAGCTTCCTGGTGGCCCTCGCTTCTGCCACCTAGGAACAGGTGTGTACCCTGCCACCAGACCCCAGCCCTGCTGCCTAGACACCCCAGGCAATGTTCCCTCTACGGAGTAGCAGTCCGTGAGTACACCACTTTGGTCCGTGAGCGTGCCACTTCGGTCCTGCCTCCCCCTTTTGGCATGGCGTGGTTTGCCGGTAAGTGTCCCAAAGTAAGTGTCCAGGTGGGAGCGGGCAGAGTTCAGACAACGCCCTTCTCCATGCTAACTTCTGCCCAGAACTGTGCAGTGGAGTACTGTGGCCCAGCCATGGGCCAGACACATTCAATCGATAGAACTGAAAGGGAGGCACCAGGGCCAGAGTGGGACACTTACCTAAAGTAAGCTCCTCACTCCTCATGCACGGCAGGCAGCAGCTCCTCCCTGAGGTGAGGCGAGGGTGGGGACGAGGGCTGGGGGCTGGCGTGGGCTCCACTGGCTCCAGGTAACTGCTCTGCAGGCTCTGCCAGCTCCAGGGAACTGCTCTGCTTCCCCACATAGCCTTGGGAAGCAAGGAGGCGCATAGCGTCAGGACTAGGGAGTGGAGCAGTTCCCTGGAGCCGGCAGAGCCTGTGGAGCAGTTCCCCAGAGCCAGCAGAGCCTCATGTGAGGCAGACAGTGGCTCCTCCCCGAGGTGAGCCAATGGAGGGATGGAGGCTGGCGTGGACTCTGCCGGCTCCAGGGAACTGCTCCGCGAGCTCCGCCAGCTCCAGGGAACTGCTCCACTCCCCAGCCCTGATGCCATGTGCCTACTCGCTCCCTGAGGTTATGCAGGGGAGCGGATCAGTTCCCTGGAGCTGGCAGAGCATGCAGAGCAGTTCTCCAGAGCACCCGCACCAGCTCCCAGCCCCCATCCCTGCTGTGGCAGCTGAAAAGTATGTCTGTGTGATAAAAGTGCT
>NW_017728996.1:37428241-37430880 GCF_001723915.1 Gavialis gangeticus
AATTGCTTTTGTCTGTCATCGTTTGTCTTGTTACTACGCATAGCTGTGTTTTTCTTAAGTCAATAAACCTTTCTTACCTTTCTACCCCAACCACACTCTCAATCCAAACCCTCCACAGGCGGCTGGGACACCTGTCTCTGTCCCGTCCCTGCCTCAGGGAGGAGCCGCTGCCTCCCCTGCATGAGGAGTGAGGAGCTTACCTTTAGTAAGTGTCCCATGCTGGTTCCGGTGCCTCCGCCGCACTCCACGTCCAGCTCCGCTCCAGGCGGGTGTGCAGCCTTAAAAAGCTTGTGCGCAGCAAGATTTTTACTTGTGCGCGGCCATGCACACACACAGCTTAGAGGGAACAGTGTCCCCAGGCCCATCTGCCCTGCACCCACTGCCAGGGGCACTGGAAAGGGTGGGGTCTTCATGGACAGCAGCCTGGTACACCACACAGGTAAGGCACACACAGCCCAGCAGATGAGATGGAGGCATAGGGAGTGGTGTCCAGGAGCAGGATGGGCATGCGGGGCCTGGAATCACTGAGTCATGACAGGACAAGGCCAGGGCCCAGGGCAGAGGCATGATCCACTCCATTCTCATCCCTGTGATGAGTGCTGGTTCATGTGGAGAGCAGATCGCAGTTCTGCCCCAGGCCCTGTTCCCATGCTTTCACCACCCTGTGATCCCAGCCCCAGCCACTGCCCACTCACCCCCCCTGTCCAGCACTCCTAGGGGTGGATGCGGAACAGAAGGGCCTGGGCCAAATAAAATAAATTTGCATTTCTCTGGGGCCACCCCCCTGGGCACTGTAAACAGCTGTGAAAGGGGGCCAAGACTGGGTCAACACCTCATCCCCCACCTCAAGAGCTCACCAAAACTCCTTAAGTGGCCCTCCAGCCAAAATAATTGTCCACCTCTGCTATATACTCACTCTTCTAAGGTTCTTTTCTTCCCTTTGTCAATCATGGTCATCCCATTAGAGACCTGAAGATATGGTTTTTGGGCCATAAGCTTCTTCATAGTAGCAGAACTGATGGAGCCATTCAAATGGGCATGAAGCTCCTAGATCAATGCAAAATCACTAGACTTTAGTAAACATGATTGCTTCTATTCCATTTTACTGGTATTTCTTTTTCTCATTTCTCTAGCATTATCCTAGAAACTAAGCAAGAGTCAAGCATTTATAAGAAAAATTTTTACTGAACCAACAGCATGGTTTGAAAGGATTTAGACAAGCTTTCAGTAACAAGCCTTTGAGCCCAACTGACTCCAGCCTCTTAGACCCCATCATCCTATACCCAACTCTCCACTTCATCTAGCACTATACACGTCTCTTCCCACAATCTTGTTATTCCTGTCATGAGGAACACCCCTTCTGTGCCTCTACATCCAACTTCAAACCTTATTTGCAAAACACCTAGACTGCTGTGAACCTTTAAATATCCCCCCATACCTATTTTTACTAGAACAAAGAACTGCAAAGTATTTTAACACCACCTTTGACTGAAAATGTTGCTATAATTGTAACTATCTCTAGTCTTTAATTCTGTAAGACATTTGTTAATGTATATTGGTTGAAAGATAAAACAGCACATCACATTATTTGAAGCACAAGCAAAGGCGAGGGGGGCCTAGCAGCCATAAGCACCCACAACTCCAACTAAACAGGAACTCTGGCTGGAAATCAAATCCAGATGTGGAATCTAATAAAAGGAGTAGGTCGTATTACACATATCATGTCAGTGAAACTCCTTGCTGTTTCTGGTTAAAATCTGTCATGTCTGAAGAGACAGAATAGCTTGCAAGGATGTCTTCATTTTCCAGCAACAGCATACAGATGCAAAGAGAGAGGAGGGGAACCGGAGAGTTTCAGTTGAACACCTCACTTCTGGACTGCAGCCAGGCACTTTGCCTGTGTAAAGCTGAAATGGAAGTGGTGCCGTTAGCAGACTCCCGAATCGCAGCATGGACAAGTTCTGGGAATGTGCAGCACACGGCCATAGCAGGGATACGCCACCGCACCCTTTAGGACGTAGAAATGAGCATTATCACAGGCAACCTTGTTGGGCTAGCCTCCAGAAAAGAAAAAAGTGAAAGATTATGCTGAATTGATTGACAGGTGAGAAAACTACAGATCTGGTGAAACCCCGGACAAAGATGGGCTGCTTGTGGGGCCAGCACTCCAGGGAAAGACGCCAGCAAGGTGCGAAAGGCAGGAGAGCTGCTCGCCCCGATTCAGGGCGACGTGGGCCTCTTTGGGCTTCTTAAGAAGCAGGGGCGAGAGGGGGATGTTGGGTGTGATGGCCCGAGCTGCGGGGCAAGGATTGCCCAGGGCCAACTCTTCTACCAGGCCAAGTGCCCAGCGGGGATAAAGACAGCCACGCTCCTGACTGGAGCCGTCTCGGAATACGGACTAGCCTCGAGCCCACACGGACAGGCGCGTCCCGCTCCAACGGCAGCTCGCCCTGCGCTGCCCGCGCCCTCGGCTCGGCTCGGCTCGGCCCGGCCCGGGTGCTCCCGAGAGCCGACACCGGCCCCGAGGACAGAGGGAAGCGCCCCCCGCCCCACTCACCACTTTGGGCAGCTCCCGGTAAAAGCGCAGCTCCGGCTCGTCGCCCGCCATGGCCGCCCGGGTCACGTGGCGGCGGCGCCGG
>NW_017728996.1:37430995-37431581 GCF_001723915.1 Gavialis gangeticus
GCCGGCAGCGCGGGAGTCTCGGCAGAGCCGGGGCACGGCCGCCCCTCCCCGCGCACTCCTGAGGCACGGCCCCGCCCCCGGTCCCCGCGGCGCGGCCCAGGGCTCCTGCCCCGCAGTATTAGTACGGGGAGGTAGACAGAGGCGAGGAGCAGGTTTTGCTTTATTTGTTTTAATGAGCGATAAAACAACAGAAGTCATGTTCTCAAAAGCAAATGTTTCAGCCTTCTTCCATGTCAGTGAGATTTTATTACA
Organism: Gavialis gangeticus; assembly: GCF_001723915.1. Lineage (NCBI taxonomy): Eukaryota > Metazoa > Chordata > Crocodylia > Gavialidae > Gavialis > Gavialis gangeticus. The sequence goes on from NW_017728996.1 coordinate 37,431,248, forward strand.
TTGTACCATAGTTTAATAAGAGAGTACATCATCATCATCATCCCATCTTCCATTCATGTAAAAGAAAAAAAAGACAGCTGGGAATTCATTACTGACTTTGCCATCTCTAAGCTACCAAGCACAAAACTATGCAATATACAGCATCTGCCCAGGGCCAGACTGGGGGTGGGGGTTACAGGAGCAAGGCTGCTCACCCCTTCCTGTGCCCAGAGAGAACCCTGCTGGAGAGGGGAGGTGCCCGCCCTGTGCGGATGGCAGGGAGGCATCTTACCTGTTTCTAGGACTCAAAAGTCCCAGGCAGCTCTTGTTGGGGGGGGGGGGGGGGGGGGGGGGC
>NW_017728996.1:37436581-37437456 GCF_001723915.1 Gavialis gangeticus
GGGGGGGGGGGGGGAGGGGGAGGGCCACATGCTGGAATGAGGTTGACAATATAGTTTTCAAGTATTTTCAGGTTTAGGATTTTTGGAATTATTGCACCTTAATTCTAAACAGCTACAAGATCTACAAACAAAATGATTAATCTGTGTTATCCTAAAATGTAAAGCAGAAAAACTGTATGCAACTAAGAATATAATATATAGTGGTTTGCCTTTGTCCAAGTCATTTAGGCTTAGCCAAGAAACTTATCTTGCTATAAATATGAAAATGTTCTTGCAGACATTTAGGAAAAGTTGCTTGACAACTCAGACAATGTACAAATGTGAGGTGAACAATGCACAACTTATTATTTGGATTAGTTTACAGGTCTTCAATACTTAATATCTAATCAAGTTCAAGAACAGTGCAGAATTTATTTAGCTGTGAAACTTACTGTCTTCCCAGAAGAAGCATTCACAAGGAAATCCATTTCAAATATACTTTGTTCAGTGATCCACTCATTCATTTTACCTTCGTTAAAAGGCAATCTACGTACAGATACTGTACATTAAAATATATGCATGCACAGAACAAGTCTTGTTAGTTCTTCTAGAAGGCCCAGGATTGTTTTACATTCTTTATACAGGCCCTTCCCAAATGTCTATATTGAAGCAGATTGTGGTTAAATATAGAGAGAGCCATCTGCTGGTCCCACATATCCAACTCCAATTAGCAGCACATCTATTAGTGTCCATATTCCAAGGCCACCAAAGCTGAAGAGTTTTCCCAAACCTTCCCGCCACTGTCCCAAGTAGAAACGATCTGCTCCAAACCCACCAAGGGTGATGCTATGAACATAATAAAACCAATCATTAAATTAGTTATCAGATCCCAAGTC
>NW_017728996.1:37442456-37450935 GCF_001723915.1 Gavialis gangeticus
CCAATTAGCAGCACATCTATTAGTGTCCATATTCCAAGGCCACCAAAGCTGAAGAGTTTCCCCAACCCTTCCCGCCACTGTCCCAAGTAGAAACGATCTGCTCCAAACCCACCAAGGGTGATGCTATGAACATAATAAAACCAATCATTAAATTAGTTATCAGATCCCAAGTCTGGGTTTCCACTTACCTCCACTGAATAGTTAAACAGAATAAGTTACTTGTCACAATAAGTTGGAAATTCCGAATAATGCATACAGCTGGACTTAAATAGTAGTAAAAAACCCCCCACAAAAATGGTTTTGATAGATTATTAAAGGTACTAATTCTTAGCTAATTACAGTATCATCCAAATCTTGTGAATTTCTGTGTGAAAGCTGCGAAGGAAAAAAAAGGCCATTTTAGCTTTGTTTATAATATGTAAGTGGGTCTGCAAGCTGCTTTGTCTGACCCCACATTTTAGATGTTTGAAGGGACTAGGAAACGCCAGGGAGTGCATTCTGCTATAGTGGTTCAGCAGTAATTATTTTCTCCAGTTGGAAGCAGAAAAGGGATTGGCTTGCTCTGAAAAAGCATTTCAGACTAATTTGCTAATGAGAGTACTACTGCTTTTCAGTTTGGATAACGTTCTGATGTACCAGAGGTACATACTTTTTCACATGTGCACGTGCACATGTTTTAGAAAGTTTGATGTTAATGAAAGAATCTGATTTCACAGCCAACATGTAGAAATCTACTGACATGCTCCAGCAACAGTCAAAACAATACTGTGATGTTGTACTAACACAGTAAGAAATAAAAAATGACAGCCTTTTTATCTGACAACACAGAACACTTGCATCTCCAGCAAGTACAGTATCACATACTTCAGGATCTCATCTCTCTAGCTGTTATAGTTGCAAAGAAAATCTCAAAAACATGAATCAGTTGCAACTAGTGTAGCAATGTCTATCCAAGACAGAAAAATCAGCTTTAAAAAGGCAAACTGCTCTATTTACCTCATATGTCCAGTGAAGTTTCACATATAAACACTGTTAGTGGTTTCATTGCTTATTAAACCATGAAAGAAGAGGGGGATGGATGGAAAAGTCTGTATAATGTACCATGAACAGTGTTGCACTTTTGGTGTCATGTGTTTATGAGATTTGGGAAAAACCACAATTTGGTCATCCCACCCAACCTTTTCTTCCCCATTCAATGGACCTAAGAAACTAGCAGAGCACGCAGCCCACCAAGGGTTAGCCAAACAGAGTTCAGTAGAGCCCATAAAACTAACCACAATTAGAACATCTCTGTAACTTATTCCAAACCGTTTCACATTTGGGTTATTGGTGTAGTTTATTTTGTTGCCAATGCCAAGAAAACTGCATTCCCACTCCCCCTCACCTCCACCATTATGTCCAAATGGTGACATACATCAGTATTTATAGAGACTGGCTAATATTGACCAGTTATAGAAGATCATAGGCAGCTTTTTGGTCTAAATTTGCAACAAGACATATTAAATACCAAGAACCAAGTCAAATTGATAGAAATTGACTGAACAGAGAAACAGGCTAAAATTTTATGCGCACAGACACAAACCCTTCCGCTGATATAAACATTAGTAATAGTTCATGTCTACCTTAGTGCTAAGGCTGTAGACCACTTATAGCCTCCAGTCCAGTTGCAATACAGCATCTTGGGAAAGACACGATTACCTGAGGAAACAAGAAACCCATTCAAATCTCAATACCATTAAGAATAGACCAAGGCAGACTCAAGAATTAAAACGTTAAGTATAAACATGCTGTATTTTTACAACTTGAATGAACTGGTATTAATAGCTAAACAGGGTATTACTGATTTGGCTACACCGTAACAGCCCAATTACACCCATTCTCTATAGCAGGGGTCAGCAACGGTTTTGGGCAGAGTGCCAAAAATGCCTGCGACCTCAACTTGTAAGATGTTGACAAGCCAGGGGCAGACGGCAGGGGAGCTGAGAGGGGCCCAATCTTTGTTGTGGCAGTGCAGCCCCATGAGTGCCATGCTCTGGCACTTGTGCCAGGGGCTGCCTACCCCTGCTCTATACCTTCCTAAAAGATCTTCCAAACAATTTTTGCCCTCTCCACTCCATCAAGAAAAAAAAAAGTGGATTAAATCAACCTCTTAATTTTACGCCCCAGATTAAACTACTTCTGTGAATTCAAAAGGCAACTTTCTTACAGGGTTTTTAGTTTATGCCACTATAGCACCTTAAAGCAGTTAGAAACATTTGGGAGTGGGGAATAGCTTTTAACAGCTTAGGTCCAGGCATGAATTACTTCCAAACCAGTCTGTGCTGCTGCCATTCACCATTCCCTCCCCTCCCCACCCCCACACAACCATGCACCAAAATGCCTTAGAAGCCCTCCCGCTCTGTGAACCAAATAAAATGACTTCACAGCCCATAAGCTGCTGACTTGTCTTAAAGCAAATTCTATTCTTGCTGAATCACGTAGTTTTATTGATAAAAGTCAACATACAATGTTAGTGAATGTATTTTCTCTCCCTTAGTAGACAACTACTCTATTTACTTCCATGCAAGAGTAGGTCCCATCCTCTGCCCCGCCAGTCAGCATGGGGAAAACAGTTCCTCATCTTACATTCACATACAAGGAAACCTCATTAAATACACTATCATTAAACTGGTGCCAAAAGCAGCATGTGCTCAGTAATGGAAACCAACAATGAAGTTGATTAAATGCAGCCCACACTGAGCATGACTATAAAACACATGGCCTGTACTGGTCAAACCTATTGATAGGACCTACTCCTTTATTTTAAAAAAGGCCAAATCGATTGCAAATTCTGTTGGGCAAAACCCAATAATCAAGTTTCAACGATTCAAAGAACAGAACTCAGGTGCCAAGTCTGTGAGGCTCTACTGCAAGGCAAGTATCCTCCCTACCAGAATTTGAAACCAATTTGGAATTGATAAAGATTTTTTAAAAGGGGCCTGTACTCTATATAAGGAAGTGTGTTTATGAAGTACCTGTGCTAAAACTTGCAGCAGTTTCAAAAAAAGTAAAATATATCAATTTTGGATTAACTAAATCTACAGGTACCCATAGTAATTTGTCTATATGTTTATTTCAAATTCAGTGGAGTCAGGGAGAAAAGGGTCTGCCATTAGGAGGCGGGGGTCAAGAGGGTAAGGGGGCCACCTGGCCACCCTCAGACTTATGACCTATTTTCCCTGCTGTAGCAGTGGGAAGGGGACATACTCAAGTCAAACCTAAAATAATTAGATTATATACCTGGAAATTATAACATATTTATAGGCCTTCCATATATAGAACCTGATTATTGGGAGGGGTCATCTTATATTCAAGTGCAGGCTTCCCTCACTTTATGCTGTACATGCTTTCCTAGAAAACAGTGCCTAACTTGAATTTGCATAAAGGGAATTCATTTTACAAAGTAACAAATAGGGATATGTTCCAAGACCTCACCTGTACTGACCCCAAGACCCGTTTCTACCACTTTTACAAAATTTTGGTACTCACCAGCAGCAGTACACACAAACACAGGACACTATCATAATGGAGATGGCAAGCACAGAAACACGTTTTCACAGACAGAGTGAGGAGCACAGACCTACACAGGAGACTATATTTTGGTGCATGCCCCTCCCACAACGCACTGCACAAAGCAGCTGACCGCAGGCTTCCACCACACCGATCACATAAATTTGCCTCGCATATAATGAATTTTGGTATAAAAGGGTCATCGCATAAGAGTGAATTCGCACATACAGAATGTGCATAAATCAAGGGAACCCTGTATTCATTAAGGATATAGTTTCCATGCAAATGTCATGCTAAGATTAAAAACAAACACAATCAAATGCACAACTGTGTCCAAAAAAAATAGATTTGTGCTAAATTTATATACTGTGTCTGCTACACTGACCTGAATACAAAAACAACTGAGTTTTCTTTACAAAAGAATCCTTCCTTAGCTATTTGTTAATCTGACTTACCTAGACAATGAATATGATCATGTGCTGTACAAGTAGCATTATATTTCTGTCGTGGGCAAGAAACAGTCATGCAGTTTGTTGAATTGGTGCATACATAATCAGTTGGAGGAATCTGCCAGCAGAACTGGCAAGTCATGTTGATTGTAAAGTTCTCTTGTTCATTGTTATTCTGATCCTATAAAGGATAGGGGTATTAGGCACCATGATAACACTGCTTAGCACATCAAAAATTTTTCACAGGTCACGAATAACTAGTACTCACAGCTTTCAGTTTGGGGAAAGAGAAGAGACAGATAAGCTATTCTGTTTCCTATACGTACATTTAGCTCAGATCACAGAAAATCAGAAAATAGATAATCTTGTTCTCTATAAATGCATACAGTATAGACGCCTGTTCTTTTCAAGTCATTATAGAAGCTTAAGGATATTAGAAACAGCATAACACTTTTAACAAGACATTTAAATTCCAATTACAAAGGAGTAAATTAATTACTTACTACGCAATGAACATATGGTTTGACTTTGCAATCAAAAGTAGCTGGCTTTCCATATATACAAGAGTAGTTGGTTGCACAATTCATACAGTCTGGAGGCAACCTGCTGCAAAGCCCATTGCTGGGACACCGAGTCACATAAGGTGGAATGGTTGTGCTTTCTATGGTGTAAAAGAATATGTTGAGAATAGGAACTTAATATTAATCTTCAGTGTATATACCGCTAACTTTAAGAATTTTACAACATATAACTGCTATTACAAATAGAAACCAGTAGTCCATCTCATGCTATGTCCAGCATTCAACAATAGCCAATACAACCTGCTTCAGAAAAGATCCCCGATGTTAGGCTCAAGCACAGCCGGTAGACAGGGTAACGGTATGTCCTGTTTTAGCCGGGACAGTCCTGAATTTCAGAGGCTGGTCCCAGCTGGCTGCTGAGAACTGTAATGGGCATCCTGTAAATGCAGGGGTGCAGAGCACAGTCTGACCAGGAGTCAGAGTGACACAGAGTGCCTTGCAGGCAAGTGGCCCCACCAACTTGTGAAAGCATTGTGGGAAGGGGGGCATTGTCCTGGATTTCTGGGATTTCCATATGGTCAGCCTAAGTATGGACCATACACAATAACATTTCTATTACCCTCCTGTTCCACTTTTGTTAGCTCTAGTAATCAGAGATGCTCCATGAACTGACAGATAACAAACCCAAGACCACACAAAGCAACTACTTCCCCTTTGTCTCCCAAAAGCATATGGCTTGGGCATACAAATTCCCAACAGGCTGGGGAACGAGACCTTCTGCTGCTGTACTGGGAGTCTGTTCCCCAGCAAACCTGGGAAGGGTATAAAGATCCCCTTATGCTGGTGTCTCCAGGTCTGGATTAATTGGCCAAAGTCTATGCCAATTTAGGGGAGGAAAGAATCATCTTTTTTTTTTTTTTATAATGGCAAAATCAAAATTTGATGGTGGTGGTTGATTTCAGTAGGGGGCCAAACTACCAAATAACAACTCCTTTATATGGTCCATTGCCCTAAAGTAGCAAGTTGTGGGATAATCAGCCTCTATAGAAGATTTCTTCTTGACCTCTAATAATCAGATATTAGTTCATACCAGAAAACTCTTTTTCTTATGATTATAAATATTTACAAAGTTTCTGAAAAACAAATGAATGTCATTCACATAAATATCTTTTTTTGAAGTCTACTCTGCATTAAGTATTTCTTTAACCATCGCTTTTAAAATTGCCATCTTTCAGTGTCATTGAATATTCATTTTTTTTCCTTCTGGAAAGAAAAAGAGTAAGTACAAGTCTGTCAGCTCCACTTTGTTATTCTGTATGCCTGAAATGAATGGCACTGTACTTTGAGGTGACCACCAATAGTCCCAGTCTTTTCCAACTCTCCTCATAAGTTTTTACCCATTTTCATCATCTCCAATTGCCGTACCTTTCATTTCTACCTAAGCTTTCTGATACAATGACTGGAACCAAAATGTAATATTCCAGATGAAGGCATGCAACAGAATTATCTAATGTTTAAAACAATTTCTATATCATTGTTCACCTGAAGAATACTTGCTTATTCAGCTGTTGCTGAATTTTAAGCTGTTCACAACACCTAGGTCCTTCTTCCTTCTCCACCTCTTCCCCCAGCTGATACAGTTAATTAAAAATTAATAAGGTATCCAAGTACTTTAAACCATTCCCTCCAGCATGCATTGTCCTGCATTCTTCAACGATGAATTTCAAAACCAACATGTTGTGTATTACTCAGCCACTTAGCTTGGGTGAGATCCTTTTGAGGTTTATCTGTCTTCTCCGATTTTGAATAACTAAACTTTTAAATCTTCTACACAACTTTGACACCATAGTTCTCATTACCCTTTTTGAGATCATTAATAGAGTGACCATGGGCAGATCTAGAATTCTGAAGAGGGGGATGATGTTGTTGTGGGACATCATCATATATAACACCACATTTTTCTCCAGTTAAACAGAAAGTAGAAGCTTTACGAACATGCTAGAGGTCTAACACTATATTATTTAGTTTAAGATCAAAGCAAAAACAAATATAGATATATTCACTAATTTGCTACATAATATATAAAGTTTAAAACCCACAACAAACTAAGCAAAAAAATAGCCAAAAGATAGCATTTCATTAGTCCTGTTGTAGTTAAATATACAGTTCTTAATAAGCTTCATAAAACAAAAATCTAGCTTTTCTGAGTGTTTTGACAGTGCCTTTATTCTCATACTCCAACATCTACATGCAAACTGGTCCCATTGACAGGTGTCACACATCCTAAAGTTCCTACTTCCAACTTGCAAAAAAACCCCTAAAAACACTTCATTTTAAGCTTCATATTTTTCAAACAAACACATGCTATCATACATTTACCCAGTTCACAAAAGTGAATAATCACTATCTTAGCTTGCAGAGATTACAGTTAAAGTTATGCACACCACTGCAAGACACAAAAAACAATTTTGTGCCTTGTGTAAGGTAGAAGCAAGCTCTGTCACTGTGCAGTGGCAATCTTAATCATAACATACAACACACAGGGGTTTTTTAAAATGCTTTACTGAAATTTTTTACTGTGAAATTCAATATTAGCAAAAAAAAATTAAAAGAAAACACACAACTTTGTTTCCCTGAGAAGTACAAGAGAAGAACAAACATTTGTACCTGGTAGTTTGAGATATGGAGCATTTGTACTTGTCGATGTCTGACTTTTTGGCAATGTTGTCTGTGGCTGTGTGGGGTTTGTGGTCATCAAGGACCCTGCTATAAAGGGGGGGGGGAAATACACACATACTTAAGGAATATAGTAATCCTAGAACGCAATTCATGTTCAAACAGTTTAACCTCACTACTTGATTATAAGATATGCAAGGAATGTATTTGACATTGACCTGGATATCTTTAGGATAAAAAATTCATGTTGGAGAAGTTCTATGTAGTTGCCATACTAGGAGAAACTGAAAAAGGGTAGGACTCTTCAGTTTGGACAGGAGAAGGCAGGGGGATAGGGTAGGGGTCTAAGAAAGTCATGAAAGGTGTGGATGAGCGAACAAACCCGGAACACTAGAGCTAGAGGGTATCCACTGCAGTTAGCAGGAGGCTGGTTTAAAACAAGGGCAAGTACATTTTCACACAGTGGGCAGGAAGCTTGTGGAACTCATTCCCACAGGAGGTTGTAGGATAGGTCCACTCAAAAAAGGACTAGCCAAATCCACGGACCTATTCATAGCTATTAAACAGAACAGCTGGAGATGTTTCTTCTGACTTTTCTAACAGGATCCTGGAGGATGCTAAGGAAGGGGATGAAATGGGATAGGTCGCTGTTGGCCTATGTTGTCCAATGATCTCCCTGTCAAGCCAAGGAGACTGAATTCAGCCCCCACAGCTCAGGAAATTGGCAGCAGGCTCTAACCTCAGCAGCAGAAGCATCATAGTGACCCCCCACCCCGCCCCGCGGGTCAGTTTGCTTCCTCCGCTGCGCTAGATGAGACACCCCCGGGGCCCAGCACCTACCGCCCCTGCTCCTGCCCCCCTCCCTCGGCAGCTCTGCGGAGCGCGGCCGGGCAACCTAGGCTGGGGCCGGGGGCGGGAAGGTGCCGGCCGCAGTGCGAGGCAGGCCCGGAGGGACACGGGCAGCAGCCGCCCAGTCCCGCCGCGGCGGCGACAAGCGAGGGGCTGCCCGCGGCTCTGACTCAGCAGGGCCCTCGAGGCGGCTCCTCAGCTTCAGTCACGGCAGATGCAAACCGGACCCCGGCAGGCCACAACCTCCTCCCCCCGCGGGACCAGGCAGGGAGGGACCGGGCCGGGGTCCCCGCTCCGCACTCACCGCGACCCGACAGCACGTAGAGCTGCGAGAGGAAGAGCGCGGCACCGCACAGCCGCTGCACGGCCCACAGGGCGCCCCGCACCAGCCCCCACGCCGCCATCTTCTGCCAGGCGGAGCCGCCAGCCGCTGCA
>NW_017728996.1:37451603-37474358 GCF_001723915.1 Gavialis gangeticus
CCGGGTGTGCGGGCCGGCCCCGCCCCCCGCCGCTGCCACAGGCTGCTGTGCGCCGCCTGCCGCGCTGGGGGGCGCTGGAGTCACCTCCGCTCCAGGGTCCCGGCCGGGGGAGGCGCCTGAATCTGCCCCTGCCCTGGCCCAGCCCCGGGGGCGGTGTCTCAAAGCCCCGCGCCGCCTCCCGCTCGTCCCTGCCCTCCAGCAACTTGTCACTCCGCCCCCGCCAGTGTCACCTCTCTCTCCTGCTCTTGGCTAAAAGTGTAGCAGAAAGCTTGTATCCGTGGCTGCGCCACTTGTATTTTATCCTTTATACTCTTGTGGTTGATAATTCACCTTATAACTGAACGTGCTCCATTTTTAGACCTAAGTTGTACCCTGTAACAATGTTATTTAGCAAGGGCCGGAGTTGAACCGCCCTCTCCCTGCGTCAGACGGCCCTGAATGAGCGAGTGAGTCAGTAACTGAATGTGTAACACAGTAGCCAGCTTCAATTATTAACGCCTGCAAACCACAAATCAACAACAGGAAGAATCAATGAGTCACTGGTAAAGGTACAGAAGCCCCGGGTTGAACTAATCAACTGGAGACCGACTCTTGGGGCTGAAATACCCCCCATCAACTGCTCCCAGGGCCCTATTCATCACCGAAGTGAATTAATCAAAATTCATCAATGGACCCCTGAGACCGCCCGTGCTCACAGACGTGACCTCTGGGACCGACTGACAGCTGCCATCCAATGGCACCCTCTTTGACCTGACCAGCGGCCTGCCTGTCCAGCCAGAAGGACCAGCCGGCGACCCCCTTCTGAAGCAACATCCCACTGAAAGAAGCCTGGACTGGCCATCAACGGCAGACTCCAGCGCTTGGGGACAGGTATATCTTGACACAGGTGCTTAGTATTCATATCTACTGTGAATGTGTGCATGAATGTGCACGTGTTTGAGAGGATCAGCCCCAAGGTTTATGATCTGACTTTTGCATCCATTTAATAAACTAGAATTTTAAGGATCCTGAGTTGGTCCTTTGTAGCCAACAAAAGTAATGTTGTTGTTGCACATTACCAAACTGCAGGAGGGGGCAGGGAGTAGGCATGTTGGGCTGAGGACAGAGGCAGACATGGTTTTTCTGGGTAAATCCATGCTTTTGTATCCAACCCATTGGAAAACTTCTTTGCAAGCTTTCAGGTACAAATACCCTAGGTCAGGCGGAGGAAGCATCTGTAGTTGGTGTGTGCTCTTCCTGGGGTGGCAGAGGTCAGGCAGGTTTTAATGTGACATAAATCTAATATTTATATTTAGTCCATTAATTTTTGTATCCAGACTGATAAAGTGAAGTTTGGAGGCTGGTCTGTGAAAGGTGTTTTGTAAATTCCCTTTGAGGATTAGAACTGAGATTGGAGAAAGAGCAGTTGTATGTGAGAAGTGTGCCCCCACAAGTAATTGGGTATTGTTGTCTTTGTTGGATTTTCGGTGTGCATTCATTCTGGTGCACAGCTGTTGTTTGGTTTCTCCTACATATTTTCCATCAGGGCATTTAGTGCACTGGATGAGATACATTTCTAGAAGTGCAGCTGTAAGATCCAGAAATGGTGATGGTTCTCTTGTGGGGTGTGATCATTGTGGAGGTGGTGGAGATGTGTTGGCAGGTTTTACATTTCTTGTGCCAGCATGGCCTGGATCCATTCAGTGCATTTTGGGCCATAGGAAGTTTGCTTCTGGTGATGAGGTTAGTGAGGTCCAGTAGTTGTTTGAAGGCTAGGATGGGTGGCTCTGGGAAGAACTCTTTAAGAATTAGGTCTTCTTCTAGTATGGGTTGCAACTGTTTGAAGATCTTCTGTATAGACTCAAGGGAGGGATAATGTGTCATAGGTAGTGGTGTGCAATTCATGGGGGTTTCTTTCTGTACTACAGGTGGCTCTTTCAAAAGTGAGATGTGTCTCTCTGGAGGAGTGTCCTTGTTGAGTGAAGGCCCTTTTGAGATTTGTGAGGTGACGATCACAGGTGTTCTCAGTGCAAAATCAGTGCTATCGGAGGGCTTTGCTGTATATCACAGCTTTCTTAGTGTGTTTAGGGTGATTGCTGGTTCTGTGCAGATATGTATGTTGGCCTGGGGGCTTCTTGTATACAGTAGTTTGTATTTCACCATTGCAGCTAATGATCATCATGTCTAAAAATGAGATGTTGGTGCTGGAATATTCAAGGGAGGGTCTGATGGAGGGGTGATGATTGGATTTCTGATGGAAATCAACAATCAGAGATTGCAAGTTTTCAGTCCAGATGATGATGGTTGTTATTGATATATCTTAAGTATAGCATGGGTTTGATGGTGCAGTCCTTGAGGAATTCTTCTTCTAGGTGGCTATAATTAAGATACATCAACGACATCTTCATCATTTGGACTGAAAACCTGCAATCTCATGATTGTTGACTTCCATCTGAAATTCAGTCAATCATCAGCCCTCCATCAAACTCTCTCTTGAATACTCCAGCATCAACATCTCCTTTTTAGACATGGTCATTATCCAGAATGATAAAATATAGACCTGGGTGGCCAGTTACTCAGCCTGGGAGCCACATCTGATCCTCCACTAAAGTTCAAGAGCTGGATGTGGGGAAGAGGGGGACTGAGTAGCCTGGTGAGAGAGCAGGGGGGAGGGTGCCAAGTGACTCGGAGTCAAGCCCCTCCAGCTTTCATCGTGGGAAGCACGCCCCAGGGTAAGCAGTGCGGCTGCAGCCCCCTCCCCAGCAGCCTGGCGCCTGAGCCAGCAGTCCCAGGAGAAGTGGGCAGGCTTCAAAAGGTAGAGCAAGAGCTGCAAGTACTGTCCCAGCAAGCCACATGCAGCTCACAAGCCATGGTTTGTACACTGCTGATATAGACCACAATATACAAGACACCCACAGACATACATATCTACACAGAACCAGTAATCACCCTAAACACGTTAAGAAAGCTGTAATATACAGCCCAAACCCTCCAATACCACTGAATTTGCACTGAAAACATCCATGATCATCACCTCAAAACTCTCAAAAGGGCCTTCACTCAACAAGGACACTCCTCCAGAGAGAGAGATGGCACTTTTGAAAGAGTCTTATATGATTGTTTTCATAGTCTTGGACAAAATTAGATAAGCTTTGTTACTAAAAGAACTGGATAGAACAGTGGTCCCTAACCTTTTGGCTTTACAGGCCAGATGAGTGATGTGGGCTGGGTCCAGTCTGTGAGTGTGATCTGACATGCATAGGGCTATGGCTGAATCTAGCATATGTCAGATCCAGCCCTGTCTAGGATATCATATCTTGCCCCTGGCCCCAGCTCCACGTGCCCCAGATCAGGCCTCACCGCCCCAGCCCCCTGTATGCTAGATCAGGCCCCACAGTCAGGGCCGTCCCTAGGGAGGAGTGAATCGGGACTGCCCCAAGCCCTGCGCTTTAGGGGGCCCAGAAGAGCTGGGCAGAGCAGACACAGCAACTCTGCACTGCCCCCGGCTTCACATCCGGCCACTCTGCAACTCCCACCCACCACCGCCGAATCCACCACTGGCTTCCTTACATCCAGGGGCAGGGGCAGGGGCAGGGGCAGGGGCAGGGGCAGGGTCCCACACAGGCTGATTTACCCCAGACCCCACACCCTGCTTGGGTTGTTTCTGCCCACAGTGCCAACTCCAGCACTGCTTGCACTGGATCAGGCTGACTGCCCCAGCCCCAGTGGGATCCTGTGTGCAGGGCCATATCATTTGGCTCAGGTGCTTGGAAATTCGGCAGTGGGAGAGCAATGGTAACATTAATTGCCTCCACCCCCATCCACCACCAAATTCCTAGACCTTTGTGGGCCAGATGACACAGCCCTCCAGGCTGGATTTCCCTCTTGGGCTGAGGGCTGAGTATTACCTGATACAGAACAATAACATTAAAAAAAAGTATACTTGTATAGATAATAAATTCATCAAAACCGACTGTTGTACTGAAGATTTATTCAACTGACAGGAACAGTAAACTTGAAAAAATAAACCTACAAAATGGATCAATTGAAAGAAGAGTTCAGGTCAATTGAAAGAGGAGTGTTGGAGTTTCCAGTGTCCTGTATAGTAAATATGAAAAAAAAAAGAGGGGTGGAATAGATATTTCTAGTGCCATTATCTGAAGCAAAGCAGAAATGCCACAATGCGTTCTATGCAGGGCCGTCCCTGGGGGAGGGGGTGTGAATCAGGGTGACTGCCCTGGCCCGCATGCTTTGGGGGGCCCCACAGAGTGGGGCGGAGCAGCAGCTTTCCACCACCCTCCCCAATGCTGCCACCAGTGGTGGCAGCAGCAGCTTCTGCAGGTATGGGTCCTGTGGGATCGGAGCAGGGGCAGGGTCCCATATGGGCCGATTTGCCCCAGGCCCTGCACCTTGCTCAGGTCAACTCTGGTTCTATGCATGGTTAGTTTAATAGTTTTGAAAAGGGTCAAGCTGACAGTACTGGAAATTGAAATGTTTCTTTTTATCCACAGAACACACAGCACAAGCAACAATGCAAGCTTGGTTACACTCAACTTCTCTTTGACAGTCACTTTTGGAGTGAATGGTTATTCAGTCCCAGGCCTTGCTGCTCGCTTCTGTGAGAGTTACCAGTGCATTAGTGACATGGGAACACTAACCTAGTAGGAATAGGCTGGCCCTAATAAAGTAAAGATACGTGACATGAACTGGGATTACAGCATATAAAGTTAAAATGCTCCTCATGCATCTACAAACTGTTAAGTTTCAGATTCCATCTCAAGTTAATTACATAAGCTATCATTTGAACTTCTGAAATAATTCAGTAATTACAGCAGCAGCCAATACATTCCAATGCTTTTCTTCTACTAGCTCTAACAGTCAAAACTTAAGTTATATAACAGAACATATTTTTAATACAAGTACAGTTTTTATGGCATTTCACATTTGCTATCTATACGACTGCCTGAGAATCCACAGTTGCACCTGTCCTTTTACACTATCCCCAAAACACCCACATCAGCTTCATATTTCTGCATTAATACAAAGATTTTGCAATAAAACACTACAACATTAGAGTGAGGAGCCAGGCATTTCAGTTTCATCTCAGGAAATTAACCAATTTCAAAATTCTTCCTCTGCATTTAGAGTATGAGAATTCTTTAAGTTCTTTAGTTTTTCAATGGCAGAAGATATGGAAATCTCTCCGTGAACCTTGTTGTCTCTTGTTCTCACATTGACAGCATTACTTGCTTTTTCCTTTTCCCCAACCACTGCAAAAGACACATTGCATGAAAGCATTAACTGATGGGCAGGCATGTGATTTTTTAAGGAGTAAGAAATCATTAGGGGGAAAAAAAAAAAAAAAAAAATCACAAAAATTCTGGCTACTGCTTTTTATTACCATATAAAGACCCCACTACTTAAACATAAAATTCATGCTCAGATATCCATCTATCTATAATCCAATATCCATCCTTTTAATTTTTTTTAAGAAAAGCCATTTCTGCTTTTGATAACTCACTAACATCAATTAAATCTCACTGTTTACAGCATAAAATTTAGTTTACATCAAATTTACACAAAATGTTAAAGTATGTGTAATGTTCAGAACCACCAAAATGCTACAATTACCTAAAATAAAATTATATTGAGCCAGCTGTGCGTTTCTTATTTTCTTGTTTAATGTGCAACTCTGGTCTCCATCAACATCAGCCATAAATCCTGCTTCAAAAAATTCATTACATACCTAAAAGAAATTTGAAGTTTTATTAGTATTACAGTATATGTAGATGGGTAAAATACAGACTGTGACCTTGACCCTTCCCTTCCAGTGAAAGAGCTAATTTGAGGGAAGTTAAATAAAGTTAAGTGCTTGTCAGTAGTTAGGAAAGAGTTTTCCAAAGTCAACACTATTCAACATACATATCAAATAGTTGCTGACTCCAGGGAAATCACAATGCTGCATATCCAAATGTTTCTCTGACAAAAAAAGGTGATGCTTTAGACAGTTGGGGGGGGGGATAGAATAAACTAGTTTATTTTCTTAGTTTAATATATAACCTTATAATGAAACACTGGTTACCACTACTCCTGGAATGATTTTTTGTAAATGACTGAAGAAGATAAATGTTATTAAGTTACTGAAATAATTAGCAATAGAGCCCAAAATAACATTAAAGTGATCTGTGTTACAGATCACTTTCTTTAAAATATTAAATTGTCAATGCCTTCTAAAAAAAAAATGGTTTTCAACTTTGAAAAGTATACCTGCAAAATTAAATTTAAAAAAATGTTTCAGTTCCAGGACAGAATTGTAAATACTTAAAAAAAAAAAAGGGTAACTTTATTTTTTATTAATTATTGGATAATTTTGAATGCATCTTCTCTTACCTGATGGGCATATTCCTCACAAGTAGGCCCTACTGGAACAACCATGACCTGCCGAGGGGACAGCCAGAAAGGCCTGGCAAATAACAAAAATAAAAACTCATATTATATTTTTCCATTTATGCCAATACTCATATTACCCAATAAATATATTTGTAAATTACTCTGGTGTTATTTTAAATTTAATTAGACATGTAGGGTAGGAAATTATTTCTATTCAATTCTTCCTAATTCATAATGGCAAAATATAGCAATACACCATTTTTGTTTGAGTTAACTGAATAAAGTCCAAGAAATTTATTGATAAAGCTGAAGAAACATCATGAATCCAATCTTCCCTAAATATGGATATTTCAAGGGTCTCCAGACACCAGACTCGTAATTTATTGCTCTACATAATTTTCTTACATATTGTAAAAATGAAAATGAATGAATTTGTAAATAATGAAAGATGAGTGAAATGTAGCAGTTGAAATATGTATAATACATTTAGAACATGTTTTTATTTCCATGCTATTCTATATGTAGTTTTATTATAAACTCATAAAATTAAATTCATAACCTTTCATCCGAGTCCACAGTTGTGTAACACTGTTAGTCTGCAAAATCTAATAGCTACAATACCGTATTTACTCAAATCCAAGACAAGTTTTTTTCCCCCTTCATTCAACATGGGGGGGGAAAGGCCCCTCCCTCTTGGATTTTAGTATGGGGAACAGGCAGCTGCAGCAGTTCCAGCTTCAGCCCCAACCTAAACTAGAAGTTGGAGCTGCAGCCTCTGCCCCCACTGCCCTGCCCCCCTGCTTACCCCAAGTTGTGGCTCCAGATCTGACTCTAGCCCTGGGCGTGGAGCTGGCCCTTCTTCCCCCAGCCAGGAAGTAGTGGTGACAGCTCTGGCTCTGGCTCCAGCCTCAGGAAGGGGCAGGCACCTAGAGGTGCAGGCTTCAGTGAGAGCAGGTACCAAGTGGTGGGAATGGGGCACAGAGGCAAGCACTGGACTAGTGACTAGAGAGTACAGGTACTGGAGGAGCTCCCAAGGTAGGGCAAGGGGGAAGGAAGGATGTGTGTGTGTGTGTGGGGGAGGGGGTCAGGCTGCTCAACTCCCCCACTGCCTGCTTGCCTCTTTGTGCTTTCCCCATTACGGTGGTGAATAGGGGAGATGAATTTAAGATTATCCAGCAATACTTAGATCCTACATGTGGAAAACTATAACATATTTATAAATTTTCCATGTGTAGAATCTATTCAAAAAGTCATTTTGGATTTGGGTAAATACAGTATTTTTAAAATTAATCATTAATAACTAAATCTCATGACATTCAGATCTTAAATAAGACATTCTATCTCTTGCTTGTGTTACTTTTCAAAAAGTCTTGGGAAATCATTCTGCATTAATACATACAAGCTATTAGAAAGTTTCTTTAATTTACATCTAATTTCATAGTGTTTTCCAAAACCATGCTTGTGCCACATACCATTTTCCTCCATAATTTTCTGCTAGAATAGCTATCATTCTCTCCACTGAGCCCAAAATGGCTCGATGAATGATCACTGGCCTTTTCTTATCATCACTATCCTTACTACAAAGAAAGAAAAAGTTTATAAAAAAACTGTTTTAACCAGAACACAAATGATCTTACTGTATTTTCCATCTACTTATTTTTTATGCAAAAAATAAAACTAAATATTAGAAAATAATTAATACCTGGGCAAGACCCAGTAGCTGCTTCTTTTATCTGCTTTAAGACACATTTGTCATGAAACAAATTATAGTCACATTGGCTTAAAAGAATCCTGCCTGCATACAATAAGAAATGGGTGCAAATGGTTATGAAACCAGCATATTTTGCAACCTCATTCAAACTCTATGACACTAGCCTATATCTGAGGAGATAAACATATGAAAAGGTGACATTTTTATTGAGATGTGAATGACGCCCTAATCTTTTTTTGCACAGGATCTTTTCTGTTCCTGCTATTTACCATCTAAACCCTTCTGTTGAAATATTGATTTCTGTGGGGATTATCCTAGTGTGACAACTAGTTGCGACTTCAGTTAAAGAATAAGCAGCAGGATCAGAAAAGATCCTAAAGATCCTATTTCTGTTATTTATAAAACACCACCACACAGGATGAGAAGCAGTAACACAAAATTATACATAGAAAGAAATGAAAATGCTTAAGTTACTTTTCAAAGGACAAAACAGTAGTCAGATTTTTCTATCCAAGCAGGAAATGCTCTCTTAAGTTGGAAATCAAAATAAGATTTCCTCCTCCAAGAACTGCTATATGCAAATATTGTGTATAATCCACAAGGAAAATTTAGGGGACCTGAGCTGTACCTTACAGGTCTGAGTCTTGGAAGCTGCTGTGCTTCACCATGTAAACCAAATGTGCTCAGAGATGCCATCACTCCACAGTAACTGAAGTGAAAGCAAGCACCGGAGCAGCTGAACACTTTGATAATATAGGGGAATATGCTCAACTCCAACTATCCATTCAGGAGATCTTCTGCTTCCCCATGCATCTTAAACAGGGTCACAGTTTCTCCAGTAACCAACGTATCATGAAGATTCATTTAACTTCACTTCAGTGGGGTCACAAACAGCAAGAGTTGTGAAGATGTTGTATAGAAGAAGTGAAGACTGTAAGTGAAGATTTAGTTTTTGGCACAAGAATGCCAATAGAATTGGAAGAAATCAACCACTTACCCAACATATGTAAGATTAAACCTGATTGGCAGCTGGAAGTCAAGTTGGATAGTAGCACACTGATGGTATCTACCAATAGCATCTTTGATTTTGATATCAATCTGTAAAGGAAATCCCAGTGTCTCATTTACTAGCTTCAAGGTTTTAGTTACTCCACGTCTTTAGCCACAAAGTGGTATAAGAGCTAGGTTGCAGAATTATACTGATTTACTAACCTTTGGACCATAAAATGCTCCATCTCCTGGATTCAACTTCCATGGCTCTCCAAAATCATGCAAGCTGTTTTGTAGTTGCTAATTATAAACCACAAAAAACCAATTTTAAACAGTATAGATAAATCACAATTTGATTTATGTAGTACAGCTTAATAAGCCCTTCTGAGGAGGATAGGGTATAAATAATAAAACCTCTCATAACAGGAAGAGGGGTAAAGGAAGAGAGCCGCACTACTTAATTTTTGAAAGACAAAGAAGTAAATGAATAGAACCAACTCAAACCTTAGAAATAAGAACTTTATAATGAATACAGCTCAAAAAGAATTATTTTTAAAACATGGATTTGTGCATGTTTAGTCTAAGAAGAAACTAAAAGGAAAACCTCCCCCCAGCAGTCAGTTCAAGCAATAGGCCTTCACAAAAATTAGGCAATTTGTCAGCATTTCACACACCTTGACCAGCATGTTTATCACATGCAGTTTTTAAACCAGCCCTCCAATTCTGATCTATATAAGCAATCCTATTTACTTCAACTTAACTAGTCAGCACGAAGTTTGAACGATTGCAGTTCAGACAATTATTCTTTTTTGTGAATGGAAATGCTAAATCTTTGCCTGTATTACCTTTTCTGCATGGTCCCAGATTTCTATTTCCCCTAGGTAATTTTCAGGTCTTGTAGAAAGATGCAATTGGAAGGTGAAACCAAAGACAGCATAAACTGACCGCAAGAAGTTGAGACAGCCCTTCATTTCTTCCTCAATCTGAAAATTTAAGCAAAACATACTAGTTTAAAAAAAATTCAAAACACTTCCAAGAGCTGTTTGTCATTACTGTCGCTTACGTAGAGGTCAGCATGATAGATGCTACCTTCAGATTTACCTTTTTTCTTAATCAATTTATTGTCTGCCTGTCTGCTTATATATAAAAATATAAATGACAAGTCAATGAAATTGAAAAAATTGTACATTCTACAAAGCCAAGAATAGAGCTCTGGTGGCCATGAGGTAGGACAGGCAGTACTGCCTTGGTACTTTGAAAGAACAGAAGGCATGTGTGCTTCTCACATAGTATATTGATTTATTAAAGTGATCTCATTTAAATCTAAGGAAGTACTCCTGGAAAAATAATGAGCATGATTAGAGGAGTAGGACTCGACTGCTAAACAGACATTTTTTCATTAAAATTTTCCTGGTTGATTATTTAGTCCCCTGGGACTTTTCCTGGCACAAGTATTTTTAGGCAGTAAGTAAAAAAAATAAGATGGTATATAAAATATCCCCCTTGGTATACAACATCAGGCCTACTGTCAGTCAGTAACATCTCTCAAATACTCACTGCTCTTCTGTAAGATAGTAACACTTACATGAAAAGGAAAAAAAAAAAAAAAAATCAGAGAACACCAGGGGCAATTTCGGATAGAGGTGTTAAATTTAAGAGGCTTAAGCAAAAACACAGAAAGCTAAGATGAATCTTAAGGGAACAATGTAGCAAAGAACAGAAACTAATCTACAGCAATAAATCCTGCATTAAACCATATAGCAACATGTCAAGAGAAGAAGAGAAAGATTGGGAGGTTTTTTAACCTGTTCCATTGTGCAAAAGATGTGAGCATCATCCTGTTGGAAGCGCCTGACTCGCGTCAAGCCACTTAAAGTCCCTGAAAGTTCATTTCGATGAAGAACTCCAAAATCTGCCAGTCTAATAGGCATTTCCCTCCAGGATCGTGGGCGATGAGCAAACATCAAGCTAGAAGAGACCAAAAGGATAACAAACACAACCTACATTTTTTTGGCTTCTTTCACCTGTTTTTTTTATGCAAGGCCTAAGCAAGAGGTGCATTTTGAAATATACCAGCTTGGGCCAATCAATAAAGAAAAATAAGCAAAATATTTATCAGTTATATGACACTTTCCATCTACTGAACATTTGCTGTATATTTATGGATAATCTCCAAATCCATGGAAGGTAGGCAGCTATATAGTGACCTACAGAAAGACAGTGAAACTGAGGTACAGAGAACTAACCAACCAGAGACCACTTAACAAAGCCTCTATCAGAGACAGTAGTATAACTTGGTGGTATCTGGTGCCCCATCCTATGCTCCAACCTCTATGCCATGCCTACACCAAACATACAGTTTATTTAACAACAGTAAACAAGTGCGTTGCAATTAAGAATGTCTCCCCCCCAGTATGTACTTCATGACAACTGGTAACTTTTTGCCTATATATCTATATCTGTATCTAGATAGATAAATCTACCCATCTCAAAATCAAAAAGGTAAATTCTCTCAAAGAAAAGAAATACGAGAAGGATTTTATGCACTAATACAAATTAGCAATAGTACACTGAAACCAGTATTTAAGCAATGCCTCAAGAAAGTACCAAAACATAGTTAGCTTATGAGAAGAGTCTTCCACTATCAGTGGAACTGAACTGTACTCAATCCATCATCTCTTGAGGCTGGCTCTTAAGAAAGCTGTTTCCTTACTGTAAAGTAGACTGCACTCAGAAAATGCATACAATGTATGTATATTTACACTCACTTCTCTCCCTAACCTCAAAAGAATAAATAAATACTGTAAGATGATAAAGATAAAACTGTAGTGGAGTTGAAAATACAAACCAATGTCCTGGACAGTTCATGGGTTTTAGAGCAAAAGTCTCCTTCTCAACTTCAAACGAGAACATATTTTCACTGTAGTGTTGCCAGTGACCCGATGCTTCCCAGAGTTTACTATTATAGATATTGGGTGACACTACTTCAGTGAAGTTACGTCTGTGATACTCCCCCTACAAAATAAATCCAACCTTTCAAAAGCTGACACTGTGAAAAAAACTTATCACATGCTTTACAGATCCCTGAATCCTGCAACATTACTTGTATCATTTGTGTATGAAAGACAGTGAGAGCACAGATCAAGTCAATCACGTACGAATTTTGCAACAGGGACTTAGGTATTTAATAATTATATGCTGCAATATAAGAATAATTCTTCAACCTTTTTTTTGAAAAAAACTTTAGGATCAAATTATTCACTGAGTTTGTACAGAGATAACTAAGGGAAGTTTCAGTATGTGAATATGCACAAATTTTACATGCTTCCATTTTTCTGAACAGAGAGCTTAATGCCATTTTGAGATCAGTCAGTGTATTACAGATATTAAGAGCAGTCTAAGAACAACAATACATCAAAATATCTGAGAGAGAAAAAATAAATAATTATGCTATTGGAAAATATTTTAAAAGTGGTCACTTACTCGTATAAAATCTGTAAGTACATTGTAAAGGAAGGCACCTCTGGGGAGGAAAAAACAGCTTCCTGGACTCAGATCATGGAAAAAGAAAAGTTCTTGTTCCTGTGTAAATTAAAGCAGAATTCTGTAAGCCTCTCAGCTGTAGTTTTAATTGTTTTCTGTCATCCAATCACTATTATTAACTGACCGTGTTTAAAGTTCCTTGTTCAAAACAGTGAAAAATATGGCTAGCAAGAAAAAGTAGTTTACTTGCAATTCTTATTTTCAGGAAGTATGAGAGGAAATTAGAGCTCTATTTCTGAATCTGTGGTCATCCGAACACATTCCCTCAAAATTCTGAACCTGCAAGCAATTGCCACACTGGGAAACACACCCCAATCTGCCAGTGTAGGAGAACATGCATCTGGTAGGAATACACCCATCACTCACTACAAAAATGCTACTTCACTAGATTTCAGCTGTAAAATCCTACCGGACTAGGATTATGGGAAAGTACAGTCTCCATCCGAATCACATTCTGAGAAAATGGACTTAAGAGTAGGGCTCTAGAACATTTCCTTTGTAAAATCTGCTAGCAGTGTAATGGTCATTAGTTAATCTGTTTTAAAGGGGCAAGGAAGCAAGTGCCAGTTACCTATTTAACAGAGGCTCACAGTTTATCATTATACTAAGGATCAATTTATTAATGGCTTATAAAACCTTTATAGAATGACAAAGGTCCCACATGTGCATGGCAGGACACATGATTGCTGAAATCAAGGATCAGGTCCCAATCGCACTCTTTCAACCTGCCAGTACATATCAAGCCTGGGAATCAAGATCTGGGGTCCAACCAGCTCTCTCTGTTCAACAAGTTCAAAGCTGCACACCAGTAGCCTCTCATACAGGGCTGTCAGTACTCTTTCTGCAAGTGTGCAGAGGTGGGAGTTGATTGGCTCCCCCTGCTTGGCAAGTTGAACACAAGCAACATCCTACAGGGACCACAAACTCTTTGAGTGCTGGGCAGGAAGATCCAATCAATTCCCCCTGACCAGTACTTTTATCCATTTGAGGACCCTGCCCTGGCTCCAATGCCAACAATCAGCTGATTGTCAACATGGTAAGGTGGCATGTCCCATATTTAATTTAAGATACCATACAAACCAACCACAAATATGTTTTCCATTATATGTGGAACATTTGTCTGGCTGTTTTGCCATTTTAGGACACCATAAAATTTGCTGAAATGAGTGGCACATTGCCATTTATGGCACAATTAACTCATTAATCATGTCATAAGGGCAATGCCTGCCAGGGGCCCAAGAATGTTTCAGCAACATTGCCTACTTGGTAATTTTTTAATAAACACCTTTCTCCTATGCTGCCTCTTATGCTTCTTAATCACTTTCAAGGCTGCACACGTATTCTGTGTTCAGTTAAAACTAATTTCTTAAGTTTATTCAACCCTAGATTGATGAACTGTACACTTGCATTATTTTGAGAGAATTAAGTCTTGACTCATTAAAAATACACACATCTAATCCAAGAAATATTTTCCAAGGTAAAAGCTAACCTGTAAAGTGCCTAGCATTAAAATTAATAAATTGATATTGCCTGGATTCAATAAAAGGGGATTATCCCAAGTAAGTTTTATACCGATATTAGCAAAACATACATCAAGTTAACAAATCTAGTTTGCTAGATTTCAGCTGTAAAATCCAACCAACGGTTCAGCAAATTCATAAAACTGATCCCTCATTTATATGTACATAAGTTGGAACACCAAGACAGATATCGCTTAGGACAGTCCAAAAAAAGAATACATAGGAGTAGCAGAATTATGGGCATGTCTACATGTGCTTATATGTGCACATTAGCCTAACGCACATTAAGGCAATTTAGGCATGCATCTACATATGTATGTGCTAAGGTGCATTAATGCAGATATGCAGACTGATTTGGGACTAATGGTAATTTCCTACTGCAACTTAGCTTATTGGTGCATAAATTTGCTACCTGCCTTATGCAGGTATCAAATTTAGGCTTGAATAGCATAAAATCACCATTTTTAAGGCACATTAAGAGCGTGTACGTGTAGATGCGTGCCCTTAATGCACTTAAAATTAGGCTAATGCACATTATATGCATACGTGTAGATGCGCCTCATGTTAAACAAAGGAAGGCTTATGCTGAATTGCAGGAATGGATGATGGGGGGAGAAAAAAAAGCCAAACTAGGTGGATCCATTAATCCATGGAATAGCATACCTTTCCAATTTTTCTATGATCCCGGTTTTTGGCTTCTTCTTGGAATTTTTCCCATTCCTTCATCATTTTGTTATCAGGGAAGGATATTCCATAGATTCTCTGCAGTGTTTCCATGTCAGCCTTTCCTTCCCAATATGTAGAGGAATTCTGATGTTCAAAAGGAACATTTTTTAAAACAATATCATATAATCACTACTAGGGGAAAAGAACAAATACTAATGCAATCTAGTTTCTTAGGAAAGAATTGTATAAAGTTACTCAGGCTTGGTTTAAGAAAACAAGCATACCTGCACTACCTTTTGGCTGGTATACTAATGGACAGAAAATAAGTGATTGTTCTAGTCATGTCTTTGTTGTAATTTGCCACGTTAATTTTAACTTGCATTGTATCATCCTGGACTACAAAAACAATCATCACACGACTGCTGCCTACGTGCAGATTTGTGACCAGGGACTCCCAGAAATCACTGTTCTTGTCCCCACCACTACTCGTCCATAGCCACAGAACTTAATTTGTAGGAGATGTTAATATCCCTGCCAGACGCCTGCGCGTGACATCTTCTAGCATGGGGAAGTCGGTGCACAAGCAACAACCACATAAGCTTGACAGGTGGGAACCCTGAACCCAGTGGCAAAGATATTTGAGACAACCAGAGACCTCCATCCTGCTGCAGTCCTCATCCGCCTTCACAGCCACAGAGAACCAACAGGTCCTCAAATACGCCTGTTCTGCTGTTAGGGTCTTCAGGAGTTTGTACCGTGCTTAACCTGGGACCTCACCTCAGATCTGTTCACCAGGGGAGACCCTACCAGGAGTACAAGACTCCAGATGACATAGCTTTGAGAGGTGTTTGCTAGGTTTGGTTGTCCACTTAAGTTCATCAGTGTCCTCAGGCTACTCCAAGATGGGATGACTGCCAGTCCTTTGCAATGGATCAGACAGACAGACCCATTTACCATCCATACTGGTGTCAAGCAGGGCTGCATCATCACCCCAACCCTTTTTTCCATCTATCTTGGTGTGATTTTGATTCTCATCCATGACCACCTTCCTCCCAGAACTGACATTGAGTACTGAATGGATGGTCAGCTTTTCAACTTGCGGCGCCTTCACAGCAAAACAAAAGTTACCAAGACTGGCATCAGTGACTTTCAGTATACTGATGATTGTGTTACACTTGCACACAGTAGAACCGATCTGCAGTCCACCCGTGATCTTTTCTCAGGTGCCTATTGTGGCTTGGGGCTCTCCCTTAACATTGGGAAGACCAAGGTGCTCCATCAGCCTGCCCTAGCACAAGCTGCCCCACTCTGCCCACAAATTACTATTGGTAGACAGTCCCTGGAAAATGTTGAGCATTTTCCATACCTTGGCAGTCACCTCTCCCAGTCAGTCAGTCAGTCTTGATGTAGAAATTGAATTGAACATAGGATTTGCTGTGCCAGCATCTCCTTTGGAAAGCTGCTTCACCATGTCTTTGCTGACTGAGATCTGCAGATGGAAACTAAGATCCTGGGCTACAATGCAGTAGTTATTCCTAGGCTCCTCTATGGGTGACAGATGTGGGTGACATATCAAAGCCACCTTAAGCACCTGGAATGGTTTCATCAGGATTGCCTCAAAAAGATTCTTCACATTAGATGGGAAAACCACTGCACCGATTCCAGCATCCTCTCTACAGCTAACATAACCCATCACTGAAGCAGAGACTGTGACACATCAACTCCCCTCGGCTGGCCACTGTGTGTAGATGGCTGACACTCATCTCCTGAAGCAAGTCCTCTTCTCTCTACTTAGTCATGGTAAGAGGGCCTGCGGAGCACAGAGGAAGCGCTACAAGGACACCCTAAGCATACCTTAAGAAGGGTAGCATCAACCCTATAAATTGGGAAGTACTGGCTGGTAACAGATCTCAGTGTTGCTGCATCATACATCAAGCTACAACCCATTTGGAAGAGAACTGTCTGGCTCAGGAAGCCAAGAAATGGCAGAGGAGGAAGGAAAGCACACAACATCCTGGCCAACAGTTGTGCCTGCCATCCCACCCCGCAAGAGGCACCATTTGTCATATCTGTGGAAAAACTTGCAGAGCACAGATTGGACTCCTCAGCCACCTTAAAACTCAGAAGTAATACCCCCCCCAGCAGACATCACCCTCATATCAAGGGATGGCTGATGATGACTGGGTTACATCATATTATAAAAACTGAATGTAAAACAAATGTTGTAACTTCACATCATAATACAGAACAGCAATCAGAAATAGGAAGTTATTTTTACATACAGTTTTTTTCATAGTCAAATCATGCTACCTGTTTTGATGATCAAAGAGTCTAATTATTTAATGCCAAGGAAGGATTAATCTCAAGAAGGTGACAAAGCAAAGGGATCCTGAATACTTCAAAGCAGGGTATCATTGCCAATAACTTGAAGACCATTGTTATCTGTAAATGTTAACTGGCTCTTTTGTAGGTGATGGCACTTTAAAAAAGCAGTTCAGGGCAAGCATTTGTAAACTAGCAAGACTTGCCCTCAGAGGCACCTGGAAATATGTGAGAACATCAATTTGCATTTACAAAAATAAGCTTCTTGACTGCCTTTTGCAGAGATGGCTTTGAAAATTTACAAGTGATATAAACTAAGGTTTGGGAACTAGTCACTGATTTTCCCTAAAGACTATAGATTATTTATAGCCTCTTCAGAGCCATCCAAGCCTGGCCTCTAGGGTCTGGAAAAGACATACCTATAGGGCCTTTGATTATTCACTGTACATGAATTTCACTGTGCATCAGGGATAGCTACTTCAACACTGTGGGATCCATGGAGGCAACAAGAAGTGGCTGACTAAATATGGTCTTGTAGTACGCTCAGGTTCCACCCAGTTAGATGTAATCAGCTCTCCTAGCCCCAGAATCCCAGAAGGTGTCCTCGTTGCTTGTTTTAAAAAAGAAACCAAAATACTGTTTTCTGGATGTTCCCTTACACAATAATATTATTTTTCAATAAAAATTACTTGACACTATTCACATAGTTGAGAGTAATTAAGATAAAAATCAGTTAATCTCCAGTATGTCTAAGGAAGAAGAAAGTCTAGAGTTTTATTTGGAGTGAGAGATTAGGGAAAAATGTTATGGAGAACTCTGATGGTAAAGACACAAAAGAAAAAAACCCTACAGAAAAACCCATGGGTGTTGTGGGGGGTAACATTAGCTCTAATGCTTAATCCATATCTAGCCTTACCTTAAATATTTTTAAAGCCTTAATTTTTCCAGTATGTCTCACATGTGGGCCTCTGCAAAGATCAATCAATGGACCACACCTATCAAAAAACAGCAACATTTTTTATTCTAAAAGATTTGAACAATTTAAAACAGTAATAGGGCCTAAGAGATGTGACTGCCACATACAAGGTATAAATATACCTTCAATTGTTTAACTGTGCTGCACGAGATCTATTTGCAGCCATACAATAGGAAAAAAATGTTCTTGTACCTCAATTAACTTGAACAATATGAATCTTATCTAGCACTCTGCCAACAGATAACAGAGGCAGTTAGTCTGTTCAGTCATGTTAGTCTGAAATCAAGTAGAAATCAGGGTAGAGCTGCATCTTACAGACTAACCAAGATAGATGTCGATGTATAGAAAAAACAGGTAGCATAACCATTACTCCATTACTGTGTTCAAGTTCCATTTGGACAATTTATTTTATTCCTCTCACTGAAACAGGAAGCAATTTTGGAATGGAGATTTCCTCCTCTATTTCCCAATGGAGACAAGATTTGGTTTTGTAGAAGATGCATCTTGTTTTTAAGCAGAAGCTACAATTGAACAAAAGTAAAAATACTAACTGTAAATCCGGGTTCCAGTCCTGCAAATATTTACATGTACGTTTAACTTTTAAGCAGGCTAGTAAACCCATCAACTTCAGCTAGACTATGCAAATGCTTAAAATCAAGCATGAGCATAGCCTTTTGGTTAAAAAAAAATTGAACCTTTTTTAAGTCTGACATGTTAACATAGGGTAAATTTCTTTCCCCAATTTAGATAACATCTGTCACAATTCCCATGATCCCCAATTACATAAATAGAGTATAAGTAACTTACGTATCCTGTTACCTGTATATTGTGGTAGTTGGTGTGTCAACTTTTTCATTCAGGATACGACATTTAAACTTGTTATACTAGGTCAGAAAGAAAAAGAACAAAAGGGAGAACTCGAATGTCATTAAACTACAACTATGTCCTAGTATAACAGTAGCAATTGCATCTACATTGGCAAAAGCCAGGTAGCAGCTAAAGAGCAACACAATCAAATACAGCTGAGCAAGTCTGACTTTCCATCCAGAAGACAGTCATCAAACAGAAACAGCTTAATTTGACTGCATGTATAGCAATTATGCAAAGCGTTTTACTGCCAAATGCCACATTCCTATTGATTATTTTTATTTCCATATTGAAATTAGCAAGTTTTAGTGGATGAGAAACTGTTTTATGATTATTGTTCACCTATAGCATTTTTGAGGGGCCCTACTAAAAATATGCTTTTTATTCTAATAAATGTAATGTCCTGTTTTAAAGGTTTTGAAAATATATTATTCCACATGATGGCTACTCCAAGTCTTATAGCTCCTTTAAATAGTTACCTTAAACATATCTAACAGAATCTCCTTGCTGACTTCTAGTCTTTCAAACAGCTGCTTTTCTTTAATGATATTTTTACATCTGTTCTCCAGTGATGGGAATTCTGTACTAGAGACACCCCTAAACAAGAAAATGGACAAGAGTTACCGTGCCATTAAAAAACAAAAAAGGTAAGTCCATTAAGTTTGTTACCAATACTGAGAAGCCACACACAAGGCCTATGTCACCCTACCTATCAATTCAGGTTCTATATTTTGCCTGAGTATAGGCAAAATGTAGATAGAACTGAAGAGCTGCACAAAAGTGTTATACAAAGGGTAAGCACCTAAGGGCCTTAAGTCCCAGTTCCAAAATAGTTTTGGAAACTTAAGAACTAAAGTTCCAAAGACTTGCAGTGAAATTAACTCTGAAATTGCTTAAGTACTTTCGTTTATTTTCCCCAAAAGCTCTTTTTCCAAAGCTTTCAACATGTGCAAGTCTTAAGGTGCAGGATTTTTCAAGTTGTCCTTAAATGAGTTCCTTTTCCTTCCAAAAAAGTTACAAAGGGAAGACTAACTTATCATAAACCTAATGGACTAACCTACATTTGATTATGATTTATGTTTTCACATGAGGATAAAAATCTAATTTAACGTAAGTACTGAAGTAAAAACCCAAAGAAACATTACCTGTCTTCAATATACATGTCATAATAAAATCCATTCTCAATAGGTGGCCCATAGCACAAACAGCCTCCATAGTAACTCTCCATAGCTTCTCCAAGGATGTGAGCACTTGAATGCCAGTAAACCTACATGCCAAGAATAGATGTCAATGGAACAGACAATAACTTGAGCTGATAAATGCTGGTTCTAACACACAGCTGTACCATTCTAGCCCTGTTTTATTCCAGCTTGCTTGGTGATTACATGATGTAGCCATAACAATCTTTATTTTCCATTTTGTTAATTTATAAATAAGCGTGATTATGGCCATCTCAACTTTTAATTTATAAGTAAATATTAAGCATATTTACAGCAACCTGACTAACTAGTGTAAGTACCATGGAGTACATATGATTAGCTAATGACCAGAATTTCAGTAGGAGTTACCTACAATTACAGGGCACTGGATTCAGTGACTCAGGAGGTCTCTTCCAGCACCATGCCCTAAATCAGTGGTGCTTAACCTTTTCATCTAGTGGATTAAATCAGCAGTGCCAAGTCCCTCTATGGGCTGGATCAGGCCAGTGGACCCAATCCTGTGCCCAAGGCATGTGCAGTGATGTCTCATCTGGCCACAGAGACGGTGTGGGGGCAGCCCTAATCCAGCCATGCAGGGAAAGGGGCCTAGCCCAAACCCCAATTTGGCCCCATGGAAGTGAGGTATGACCCAGCTCCAATCCAGCCACAAGTGGGGAGGAAGGGGCATGACCAGACTCCATGGGAAGGAGAAATGGCCCAGCTCCATAAGGCTGGCTGGGATGAGAAGGGTACACTTCAATTTGGCCAGGTGGAAGAGAAGGGGGAGAGGTCCAGCCCCACAGCGGGGGAAAGGGGCATGGCCGAGCCCCAAACTGGCTGGGCAAAGGGAAGGGAGCATGGCCCAGTTCCAATCTGACTGTGCGCGGGGGGGGGGGGGGGGAGTAATGGCCCAGTTGCAACCTACCACACAGGGCTTGGGAGTTTGGCAGCAGGGCGGTATTAGCTGCCATTGCTCCCCAGCCTCCAAGTTTCCTGACCTGTGGGGAGCCCCGCAGGCCAGATGCCAAACTTCTGTGGGCCAATTTAACCCACAGAGCAGCGGTTAAGCACCCCTGCTTTAAATCCCTGTTATCCAAGGTCATGTAAGAATCACTTTTTCATAGTACACCTATTAGCTTTAACTGCTTTGAATGAAGGTAGGCTTTAAATCTGGAAACTCTTGTTCATATATTTAATGTTACAGTGTGATTAATCCAACTGTACTCAGTGGAACTATTCTTCAGCCTGTGCTTAAAACTTAATGCAATAAAAAGACTTAACCCCATGATAAGTTCAGCTTATACTTTATGCACATTTATAGTTGCACTGAATGGGATGCCCAGGACTGATGTGGTCTTCAGCTAAGGGAGGAGAGGCAGACTTCTTATTTTTAACGTAAATTTAGAATCTGGATGAGTTTTTAATAAAAGGACTAATTAATATACCCTCGCATAATTCTAATAGCTAAGCCCAAGAATACATACAACTGTTCCGTTTGAGTGAAATTCTTAGACATCTTAGACACAACATAAGAGAATTTTTTAAAATATCAAACAGGTTTTATGCAAATCTTATTTTCTAGTCAAGCCTATGCATTATTTTTAAAGATATTCTTTTAATCAAGCAGAACTTGATAATTTGTTTACTTACAGCCTGAGCTTCTTCATTATCAAATGTAAGCAGGTCAAGTGTGCAGTCTCCTTCCAATGGACGATCCATATCCCACAATTCACCATTCACTTTGGCTATCACTGCATTTTCTGCCAATCCTTGACTTCAGATGAAAGTAAATACACAAATCCTGAAGTTATTTGAGGCCAGATTTTTAGATGCATTTTGTTACCCAATACCTTTAAAAACTGGCTCTTTGGCCTTTACATATTTTTCAAATACCTTCCATATTTGAGGCAAAGTCAGTAAACTCTCTAGTAGCTCACTCTCCAATCATCTCCTCTAAGCTTCAGGAGTAAAGCTAAATTCTGCTTACTGTATACAATCCCTGATTGTACAGCTATTTAATATTCCACAAGATTTCAAACATCTGGGTTACTTTCTTACAGATTCATCCATTTTAAAAGCTAAAAGGGACTACTGGGATCAGAGGCTGACCTCCCTCTATAGACTTGGACAACCCAAGATGCTCACCCCATAATTTCTACATTAAGTCCAAATCTACTGAGGTATCAAGAAAGCAGGGTCAAGATAAAAAAAGTCACCCACTCTATGTCAGTGAGCTTAAGTGCTCAACTAGCAGGGGGAGGGGGAGAGAATCATACTACCATGTAGAATTCAAATATTATAAAAGCCTCAGTCTGTCTGTCTGTCTGTCTGTAATGCTTTTTTCGCACTCTGGTTGTTTCAGTCAGCCGATCTATCAGAGTGCTCCAAGAATGTCTGGACAGCAGATGGTGCAGCGGAACACTGCCGTGATGGTGGGGACAAAGGGAATGAAGCAGGGGAAGGGGCCCGACAAAAGCTGGCAGGGAGGGAGAAGAGGGAGGGGAGGGAGGGCACGGTGACGGTGCCCTGCCACAGCTGGGCCCTGCCAACAGCTGCAAGGGGAGGCAGGTGGATGCGGGCCAGGCAGATCCA
>NW_017728996.1:37479358-37481170 GCF_001723915.1 Gavialis gangeticus
GAGGGAGAAGAGGGAGGGGAGGGAGGGCACGGTGACGGTGCCCTGCCACAGCTGGGCCCTGCCAACAGCTGCAAGGGGAGGCAGGTGGATGCGGGCCAGGCAGATCCAAAGCAGGGGAGGGGAGGAACAGACCTGGACCCAAAGTGGTGGGGAGAGGGAGGGGGCTGAACACAGGCCTCTGCCCACCCCCACTCATTCTTGACTAGCAATTGGCTAGTACTTTCATAAGTAAGCATGTTTAAACTTGCAGTTTACCTAATTCCTGCACCTATTTGATAAGGTGTGGTTTTCCAAGATTCCCCTTCAACCACATTCCCATCAGTAAGAATTATTTTGATGGGTCTGTTCTCATTGGCTGCTCTGTAGGAAAGCAAGGCATCATGTTCTTTTTTCAGTGTTTCATAAATCTTCATCCTGTCTTCTATGAAGTCTGGCTCATAGCACAGCTGTAAAAATCATAAACGTACATACATCTGTTTTTTAGAAGAAAACAAAGTAAGGAAGACTACGTAGTGCCATGAAGCTCTCATCTTGGGTAGAGCCTCTAAATAAATAATACAATTTATTATACTATCATTGCTGATATTCTAATCAAAAGATTAGCTATTAATAACTATCATGACCTTTTTCAAGTTTTTTTCAAATATGTTATAAAGATGGATATTAAAACATTTTAAAATGCATTACTGTTATGGATGGCACACCTCACCAGTCACTTACATCTTCCTTTCTACAATTTCTCACCTAGCAGCACCTGCCCTCAATACCTTCAAGAATTAACAATGGGGACCAAGGTATTTCACCTCAGTGCTCAAATCGTCTTGCCACACACACATGCTTACCTGTGTGTGTTGCAGCTAGTCCTGTGTGATCAGACCCTCACTTGCTAAAACATCTCCTTGTAACAGCAAACATTCTCCTGCAACTAGACATCTAACAAGAGTAAAGGAAACCTGCCAGTTATATTGTGTTGTACACATTGTGCAACAAAGAAGTACCATCCATGAACCAAGTCAAGACTTACCAGTAATAACTTTCCTTTGAGACCATATAAAACAGCTGCTTACCTCACCTCTAAGTCCATTCATAACTTCATTTTCCTTTTTCTTTTCCCTTTTATTCTTGCTCTTGGCAGGAACTGGGTTTGTAGCAGAGACATTCTAGAGAGAGAGGATTAGACACCGTCAAACCGACTGTACTGAAGCCAGCACCAGGCAGACACAAGCCAGCGAAAGAACATGGCCTAGTGATGGGCTGGGCCAGGGCTGTCCACTTCCAGGGTGCTTGTGATTAAAGCATAGTCCTGGGACTCCTACCCAGTTGCAGACCACCCCCTGCTTGGGGGGGGGGGCAGGCTCCCCCTCTGGCCTTTGCTCCAGGGAAAGGGTTGGTGCAGCACCATGAGTGCTGCCATGCCAGGGGAGCCCACGGGGTGCCCACGTGGCACACCCGAGAGGGAGCTCGCAGCCGGGGAGTCAGGGTGAATTGGGTGCGGTGTGGTAGGGCAGGGTGGGGGGCCCAGGCACATGGTGCAGTGAGAAGGGGGCTTGCTGGTGCCCTAAGCCAGGGTGGAGATGAGAATAGTGCTGGCTGTCACCAGGGCTGAAGGCGCTTTGCCCTGGACAGATACTTCCTACCCCGGGGGGCTCCTTCCCCGCGCCAGGGGCAACAGGGCCGCTGCCCAAGTCTCTCGCCACTGCTCCGGCATCAAACCCGTGCCGGAAGAAGGCGGCTCTGGGCCCCGCCGGGGAAACAAGCGCCGGGCGCGAGCCCAGGTACCGGCCCCAGCCCCCAGGGCGCAGGGCCGGGGCC
>NW_017728996.1:37481296-37494366 GCF_001723915.1 Gavialis gangeticus
CTCCTTGAGGCGCCCGATCTCAGCCGCCAGGCAGCGCACATCCTGCTCCTGCTGCGCCAGGCGCCGCCGGGCCGCAGCCGCCCCGGTCCCGGCCGCCGCCATCTTGTCCCGGGTGGCGCGAGGGGCGCGGCCTCCCCTCCCCCTCCGCTCAGGGAACCGGGAATAAGGAGCCAACTTCAGCCTCATGTTGCTGCAAGTGCATCCCTTGTCCTCAAGAGCGTTAGACCGGTTAACTAGCCTTAAACTGGACTTACAGTTGTCGGTCCGAGCCGGCCACAAGAAGGAAGAAGAGGCTCACTCGCAGGGGACATCTAATTCCCTCGCAGCCTGGAGGTGAACAACTGCGGTGGCTGAGGGATGAGCATCCTTCGCCCTCCTCCTCCCTGGAGAGCCGGTGCTTTAACAGCTGACAAGGTTCTTTGGGTAAATGCCATCTCTTTTATTAGACCAACGAAATAGTTTAAAAGCTGCTTTTCTGACTGTCATGGGAGGCTGAGGATGGAATTAGGATTTGCGTATCCCACTTCTATAGCAAGCAAACCCACTCTTTTGGGGGGCGCCAAAAGAATCATCTTGCTGACTTGTATCAAAACCCTAAGTTTGTTGCTGTGACCCTATCAGGCAAGGGCCATGTTTGTGTGGAGGGAGGGACAAGGCAAAGAACACACCGATTAGGATATAATTAGGGTCTATCACACTGATTAATCCCCTTTACTGAGACCTTCCTTATGGTTAACTCATTAACAAACCAAATCTGAAGCCCTTCCATGGCATCAAACATTGCTCTGGGGACAAACCAGGTTCTGCCATCCCTGCATATCCTGGGCCGCTTGTTACATGCCCTCTCCACTAATAAGTCCCATGAGTGCTCTTTGCCTCCTTGGCATCATGTCTGTGCTGCCACATCACCTGGTTCCTCACCCCTCTGGCCTCGGGGCATTTTCCATGGTCAAATCCATTGTTCACTCAAACTTACCCTTTACTCCATCACTTCAGTTTCCAGTTTACACGTCACCTCTCCATTTCTCCTTATCTGTTCTCCATCCTTGGGCTCTCTCCACAGTCTCCTCACCATCTTTGGTTTCCACACACTATACTCCAAATCCTTCCAGCACCTCCTTTCCAATGCTTTTGATTCAGTTTGCCATTTCCTTTCAAACTGGTTCTCCCATCATGCCCTCCCTGGCTGCAGTACTCACATTTCCCTGAACTGCCTAATATGTCTCCCCAAGACATCCCCTCACCCGGCACATCCAGATGTGTGCGGATGTTTGGGTCCCCCAAGACAAGTAGCAGTGGTTCAACTTGTGCCACTGCTGCCTGTCCCTGGAGAATGCCCATGCCATGTGCACTTGGGTGCATGGCAAGTTGCCCCAGGTGGGGTAGGGGAGGCTGGGGCCAGCAGTGGGCTGGCCCCACCAGCCTTACCTGGGGTCCTCGGGGCCTCCCACAACTGCAGCCACAGAGATTCTGCCATGTGGAGCCTGGCTGGCAGCAGAGCACAGCTCTCTGCAACCTGGCTCCACTTCTCAGCAGTGCATGCTGGCCAAGCGTGCAATGTGCCAGTCTTTTTTTCCATGGAACCCCCCCCCCCAACACAGGATATGCTTAGGCAGCATACTGTTGCAGCACAGAGAACTGTATGGTATGTGCACAATCACGGTTGTCTGGATGCACCCCCTCCAAGTTTCCCCATCCTCCTACCTCCTCAGAGTTTGTCCCTGCCCTCTTCTGCCTAGAACTAGTGCAAACCACAGTTATGACTAGGAGAGTGACACTTTGTATCTTTCCGCACAGCATCATTTTAGTCATATGTCTCTGACCATGGGATGCTGGGAGCTCTGTGTTGAACCTGTTCATGTTCTATGCTTGAAGTCCTGGTACTACCAGGTAAGAATGGCAGCATTTTACACCCTCTTTGGAAAGATTAAAATAATTACACACTGCAGTGACACTGTTGTATCAGATTGTTACCCTGTACTTGCAAACAGAATAAGTAATGGATAAATATAGTGATACATTGTTGCTGGCCATTCCCTGTGATATCAGTATTATTGATTTTTGCAAAAAATAAAAAAAATAAAAATCAGTCTTTAGTCTTGGTGAGTCTGGTAATCTAATCACATTAAATTAAAGAATAAAATGGCATCTTCTCTTCACTATGGCTCATGGAGAAGAGGACATGTCTTCTCCCAGGATATCATGGAGACAGTGTAAACTCAAAATATTTTATGAAATTAGGGACAAAATAATAAGATGGTCATGCTCACAGACTTTCAGACACTAGGCAGTCACAAAACTTCATACTGCCACTAATTCCTCTGTCCTAGATGCTGCTGTTTTCTGCATGAATAGCACAGCCTGCCATGTACATTAACTGGTTAATATAATTCCAACAACCTTGATTTTAATGGAATTGCTGAGTATTGCGTCCATCCCACCATTAGTTCCACAGAGCTTTCTAACAGTTTGACGCAGAATTTTATACTTTAAACAAATTAGGCCTTTCTTTCTTGGAGTTGCTTTGTTAGGTAATGAATTATTGCAACTTCTTTAACAGATTGTGGGGATCTGACAAACTAATGCCAGTACAATTTGTTGATTCACACTTTGGACCAAATTCTGCTTCCTTTATGGGGGAGTCATTCCCATAAAGGATTGACTGTATTGTGTATTAACTTCAGCTGGATGACTAAATGAGTAAGGGAGAAGGCTTTAGCTCATCATCTGTGATGGAGACATAAAAATAAGCAGTTTTCTGTACCTTGCCATTAAGAAATGAAATGCAGAACTAATCTTAACCTATCGGCTCTTTAACTTGTATGGTGCAGCCATTCACCAGTATGTTGTGTTCCATTGGTAAAGATATTACTAGCTATTCAGTGTTTACTGAGCTTCAGATCAATAAAGAATGAACTTTTGAAGTTACAATATGAGAAATATTTACAAGTATAGCCATCTGTGTCCAATACCAAGGCATTTTACTGTGTACCCAAAGATTGTAACTTTGTCCTTGATATAACAGCCACTGAAGTCACTGGGAATCCTTGAATATTTCAGCGGGTATTGGGTTACATCCTTACTACCTGTTGGTCTGTGAAATGCCAAGAAAAAGAATACCTTTGAGTCCTTTTCTGGTTTTATTCCCAGTGGGAATACAAAACAGGCAATTACAATGTTAGACTGAAAGCTGAACAGAACCTGAAGAAATGATAATAGGTTTGTATTAGTCCACCTCACTGATGGTACCCTGTGCATCTAAGTGGAGCTCATTGTGAAACAATGGTTACTAATTACAATTCTCCTCTCTCATGAGATTTCAAGTAGGAGATGGAAACTTTAAAGGTCATAAATTGTCAGTAGTGGCTTTAGGGGAGGGCAAACCGGGAAACTGTCCAGGGCCCCACACTTTCTAAAATTTAAAATGAATTAAACTGAATATTTGTATTATTGATCTTGTATTAATATACTTTCATGGCAGTTTCATGGATAAGGCAACATCAAATTGACATTGAAAATATCCAACTTGCTTATAAGTCATCAAAATTAAGCCTCTAAGGCGTCCCAAACCACTCTCTTACTCAGGCCCCCAACAACCCTAAGGCCTCCACTGGATCTATCATTGCCCTTATCAGTAGAGGCTGCCTGAGTATGAACTAAATCCTCCACATAGTGTGGACAGTTCCTTCCCCAGCTAGTAGCCTCCACTTTGAAGTGTGCTGCCTTGCAGATAATTCAGAATGCAGCTTCCTTACATTATGACAGTGCCTTTCTACATGGATTTCCAGTGGAGACATATGCCTAGGTGGATCCATGGAGGGTGCAGTGGTGCAGCTGCACCCTTTTGATTCGTGTTCCACCCAAACTTTAAAAACAACTACCTGGAGGAGCAGCAGCATTTCTATTCAGGCAGAGTTGAGAGAGTTAGTTGATGTCATAGTCCATTATCATCTTCCTCATTCCTGCTAATACTCTCTGTCTGTCATATAGGTGTGAACAATTCTCACTCCTTCTTAATAGTTTTGACGTTCCACTATTCAAAATATCCTTTCTTCTGCAATGGTGTTGTCTGTTAGCCATTCCTGGTACACCTATCTTATGTTTCATAGCACTGCAGTCTGCTTTTAGCTCTCTCTAAAAACCTTAACTGAGGTGTGATAATATTAACTCAGGTGTAGAAATGACTAGCAGTAAAGTATTGGAGGCACTACAAAATCTGAAAAGGTTAGATTTGATTTTATGAATTGGAATAAGATAAATACATTTAACTGTAATGTCTACAGGATTAACGAGACAATTTCTTTTGACTATTTTGATTTTTTGCCTAGTTTGTTATGCATTTTTAAACCTTATATTATAATCTAGCTAATTAAGAGGAACACCATTCCTGTTCAATACATAACTTTTTAAAGGGGATAAAATAATACACAGTTTTAATAAAGAGATAGTTTCACTGTTACAGATTTCAGATAACCTGGCAAATACGAAACTTCCAGGAATATGAAAGTATTCTTGCTGAATCCACAGACAACCACAAGGTGGCAGGCAGTCCCTCTGAATGTTTCCTTGAGGCCTGGCTAGTTAGCTGGTAATAAATGTAATATTCCTAAAAATCTGTTGTCAGCTGTGAGGCTTGTAAATGGGTAAAACTCCCAAGATAGAAAAAGTCTGATGGAAGGATACAGTTATTTCTCCTTAAGGTGGTGGAATCTGAACATAATTCAAAAACTTGATTTTCTAAACCAGGAGCTGGCGACAATACCTCTGGTTGCTACACTGAAGGTGAAGTGGGTTTAGCAGGGGTCTCAGGGAAGGTCATACAAGAGAGGGTCAGGGACAGAGGCTGACCCAGAAAGGATGCTGTCATGCAGCTGCACCCCTTTTTAGACTGGACCACACCAAGGGAGATTCTGGAGACTTTAAATTTTGAAGTCCCCAAAGCAAGTAAGAATGGTCCTCTTTCCTTCCTTGTTGAAAGGCCCACCTTCTCACCTCCCATGCCCTCCCTTATCCACCTGCTGGTTCTGCATTCCCTACTGTCCCAGGGGTGGGAGAATCTTCAAAGTTACTTTTGCCTGTTCCAGCTAGGCCGTGCAGCTAGGAACAGCCACAGCAGCAGGAGCTGCGATGGGCAGGGGATGATTTCACCCTCCCTGTACCTGTTTTGGGCAACGGGGAACCCACACTCCCTCCCATCATCACTCCTGGTACTGTTGCTGTTCCTAGCTGAGCCCAGCTGCTTACCTGCGTGGCAGGAAGGAGTAGCTTTGAAGCTTCCCCAGCCACTGTTACAGCAGGGAAAGCTGCAGCAGCAGGTGGGGAGAGGGGGGAAAACAAGAGGAGATGAGGCAGGCATACCTTTGAGCATGGAGAAAAAGAGGGTGGCTTCTTACTTGCTCTGGGGACTTTAAAAGTAGTCTGCCTGCACAGGTGGGGAAGGAGGCTCAGATCAGGGGTGCAGTCATCACTGCGGTGCCGGTGGTTGTTCCCACATTCCCCGCCCCCCTTCCCCTTTGCCAAAATCTGGATCAGCCCCAGTTATGAATTAAACAGAAGCAGCGGCAGCAGCTGTGGAGTGACAGAGATAGACACAGCAGTTTCTTCCAGGGATGTGACTGGGTGTGTACACATCACACTCCTTAGGCTCTTAGGAAAGTAAATGTATATTGAAATAGAGAACATGACAACAAGACCTCGAGAGTCCAGACACCTGCAATATTTGTGTGATGTAGTTATACAAGTGTGTGATCCACAGTGAATGATTACCAGTGGCAGAACACCTACACTGGGATTGCATTAATCTCTACTCTTAAGCCTTGTTTATTTAGTGGAAACTAATACGGGATTTAATATTCTCGCACAAAGCGTAATAAATGTAAACATGTTGAAACATTGTTAAGCATGCAGAAATGTTAATCTTCACAGAAAATACCTTTGTTTAACCATTTTTTCCTGTATTTCCTGGCTCATGTGTAGCTTTTTAAAATGCTATGTACTGAAACTATATGTTAGTTTGTAATTATTCTTCTGTTCTATGTGTTTTTTAAAATATATAAATCAAACACATTGGAAATTGAATGTTTCCTAAAAGAGTGAAAGTGCATCATTTATATCACTGTAATTTATGTTATGAAGAAACATACAATTCAGATGCATAGAAGACCCTTTCTTTTCTTGTGCGCTTATACTGATTTGTGCAGATTATTTCAGTTTGATCACTTGTTTTCTTGAAGAAGTCATTTATTGCAAAGGGCTATCTTTGAAGATCAGCTCAGCATTAAAATATAGCTGAGCAACTCTCAGTTGCCTCATTAGGGTTCAGAAGGTGTTAACAGTTGTAAAGGCCTAATTAGTGTAAAGTAATCCTCTTAAGGGGCTGCAAGCACCAAGCTAGTTTTCTTTATAATTTGGATGCAGGCCTTCTTTATTCCAATAGAATTACAATAACTAAGGACTGCAGTATGTATTTGCAATCTGTCTGTCCACATAATGTATATATTGCATGCTGAAGACTGCACAATAAATGCAGAAGTAGAATTTTTTATTTTGTATATGAATGCCAAAATGTTTGGAAGAACAGCTAAATCTTGGCTTTATAACTGTGCGAAACCTACCAAAAGAGAAAATGGGAATAGGAATAAATGGCTTTCTGAAATCCTAATCAATCACCGAGAGAAAATACTGGAAGAGCTGGATGTGAGTAAAGTGCTGTCATATTTGGTTTACGAGAGAGTCTTTTCCTTGGAGGAATATAAAGACATTTGGTCTCAGGAGAGCTACAAGAAAAGAGCTGAATATTTTTTAGAGAAACTCTCTTTAAAAGGCCCAAGTGCTTTCTCTACTTTCTGTTCCATTTTGGAGGAGGTCTGTCCCCATTTGCTGACATGCTTTCTCCTTGACTATAAAGGTAAGGTCACTGCCTGCTCTGGAATGCTGAAGTGCATATTGGTCTGTGAATTCTTGGCACTAATAGCTGTTTGCTATAATTAGTGTTTACTTTCTTACTCATACTGCATAATAGAGTGCATTTGTTCACGTTACAGTACCTTGTGATAAAAGGGAAATCCAAGGGAACAAAACTCCATGAAACAAGTAACATTTTGCTCAAGTGGTACATTTCAGTAGCACTACAGCATTGTTCTAAAAGTGATTTTTTTTACTACAGTATTCTGCATCAGAATTCAGCTGTTGTGCAGCATAGTAGTATTCTTGTATACTACTTATGTATAACGTTAAGATTGGGAAAATAGTTCTGTGGAGTCTTACTAATAATACTCAGCTCACATCTATGATTCTTATTACCTTAGTTTTAGTGTCATTCTTAAAACTTTAGTACATTAAGAAGTTTTATAGATGTGGAGTTCTCACTTATACTTCCCTTTTAAAATCACAGTTCCTACTGTGAGCTATGTTATGTAAAACCTTTACAACATATGTTACAAGAAAAATACAGCATTACTAAATATTCACATTACAAAGTCAATGGGAGTTTTGTTTGAGCATTGGGTCCTATATATACCTAAATGAGTCTCAGAAGTTTACCAGAAGTGAGTAAATATTAATTTAATATGGAGTTTTTACAAAATGTGTCCTAATACCTGGGTTGTTTTTAGAGTCTCTATAATGCCAATTCATTTTAGCTGTCAATAGATGGGAATTCTATAACTACAGGATTGTGCTGAAAGATTGCTAGTATATACAACATGAAATTTTAGAATTTCATTAAACTGTGAATATGTTTCTCTAATCAAATAAAGATTTGAGGATTCTCAAGATAACAATCTAAGAAGAAACAGTAATAAATCTGAGCATATCTATTTTAAGCAACATAAATATATTGCAGGATTATATAAAGAAAATCTGAAGTCATTTTGACCTCTGAAATAACTATAACCATGCCTGAAACCTTAATTACTGTTAAAATTGACAGTAACAAATTCAATTATGCAATAGGGTAACATACAGTTTACCATAATTTACTTATGAACAGATGTCTTTTTATTATAGCTTTTTATTATTGATTTAAAGGTCAGTTTTATGGCAGTTACAAGAATATAAAAGCAAAAATCAGGTTCTTAAATGTCCTTGTGGATTTTGATGCATGCAAAATTTATTTTATAGACTGCATTCATTTAAGGAAAAGGTCCATTACACACCCTGACAAGATGGTACCAATCCAATATCTATTTAAAACTATACAAATCAAGGCATAAGGAATTATAAATATGCTGCAGGTTTTCAGGATGTGCATTTTGTATCAATTTTTGATTCTCCATATAAGGTG
Source organism: Gavialis gangeticus (assembly GCF_001723915.1). Taxonomy (NCBI): domain Eukaryota; kingdom Metazoa; phylum Chordata; order Crocodylia; family Gavialidae; genus Gavialis; species Gavialis gangeticus. The sequence goes on from NW_017728996.1 coordinate 37,489,581, forward strand.
CAAACAGAAAACAGGGAGACTTTTCTTCCACATCAGCTAAAGCATTCACAAAAGGGCCAGCCAGAATGTAAGCTTAAATGCTCCTTGGGGTCATAGTTTGAATGGGCCTGGCACTGCTACAAGGAGTGATGGCCAATACATTTAAGGGGATCTCAAGGGCTCTGATAACATCGCAGCATGTGCTGGAAATAAATGAAAACACACATCATGCATATTTCCAAAATAGTAATGGATGCAACTGAAACTATTTCCCAAGCCATGCTTCCTGCTTCCCTGCATAGGCAAAAGCCTCAGGCTACCTTAGCTCAGCCACGATTGTTCTAGTTCCCCTGGCCCTTTCCCGCCATACATCAGATGTACAAAGGCATGGTTTTAGAATCTGTCATTAAAAACAATGATCTACTGATCGCAGGAAAAAGAAAAACGCAGGCTACATGTTCAAATTAGCATACATACACAATTAGTGGCCTAAAATGAAACCAAAGATAAACAGTAATATGGATTTTCATGTATAAATCTTGTATTGTTTCAAATGAATTAGTTAATGGATGTAACAGCAGCTCAATAGTATAAGACCTATTATGAAGAACAGGGTGCTGTTGTGACTATGGGATCTGATGAAAAAGGATGTCATTTAATTTACCTAGAGCCAAATTCTTTCCCCTGCCCCTGTGTAAAAGTGAAAGAACAAAGGGGTCAAGAGGGAAGAAATACTCTTTTGCCATCTTAGTGCAATGGCCCCCTCACAAGAATCCCTCTAGTGCTGCTGTAGACAGGCAGCAGTAAGCAGAAAGAAACAAGGAGATAGCATGGCTTTTCTTAGACCTTCACGCTCTCCCGTATGTCCATGAGGACACTGGCCATACTTCTTCATATTGGGCTGTCCTTACCTGTGAGGTAAGGCTGAGAGATTTACTAAATAGCATCATGTACAATATATACTTTTGGACACAGTACAGCATCTTCACTACACATTTAAAGTCAGATCCTTAGCTCATGTCAGTTGGCATAGCTCCATTGACTTCACCTGTGCTGCTTTCCACCCATTGAGGGAACTAGTCCAGGTTCTTTATGTTAAGGCTTAGGCAGGAGGGACAATCAGCAACAGTAAAGGGAGAGATGATTGTGAAATGTGAGGTGTATTCTCTACAAAACTGACCAGCAATATTTTCAGAGGAGCAAACTATTGTATGTAAAGCAAAAACAAAACAGAACAAAGTAACCAGTACAGTCTAGGAAAAAGTAAAATTCCTGGCTACTAAGCCCTGGATCCCATTTTGATTTTGAATAGCATTTTCCCAAAAAGCATTTCAACTTGTTCCCAAAGCATTATTGTCTTGCTGCCCAAAATAAATAGTGAGGTGACAGTTACTAGAAATACGGCACATTTCCAGATGAGAAGTTACTCAGTCTCTGGACTAACTCCATTCACCGTAAAGAGAGTGAACTGTGACCAGTTGGCGATGTGTACTATTGTTCATAAGTGATTTACCACAGTGCTGAATTCCTGTCTTGTTACCTCGCAGGGGATTACATCCTGAACAGCGTAAGAGGTGGTAAGGTAGTAGTTAGTCCTCAAGTCACTTGCAACCCAATTCTCAAACCACCTTGCACAAAATTTCTACTGAAATCTGCAGCAAACTTCCAATGACTTTAGTGGGAGTAAGGCTGGGCCCCTGCTTTTTGATAGTAGATGTTAAGAAGCCATTTTTTCATTGGCTACTGGAAGTTCAGCTGGAACAAAGAATGCAGGATTTATCTCCCAAATTACAAGCATTAGTTCTGTCAAGGCAAATATAAATATTTATATGGAAGCAATTTTACTTCTTTGTGACACTTCAGAAACTGGACTGCAATAAAGCATATAGCAGAACTGTTCCCAGTAATCAAAACCTTTACTCTGACAGTGGACTACAAACCAGCTAGCCTGGAAGAACTTATGTGAGTCTACTCTTCTGCTTTGGATTCTTTTGTTTGAAGTTAATGATACTGCAATTTATGTTTATTGCAGAAGAAATCCTAAAGATTTACAGCTGATCCAAATCTTGTTGAGGTCAATTGGAAAGATTCTTTTAGAATTAGTACTATCTTATTAAGTGACCTTAAATTACATGGCAATTGAAAAAAAGTATCAATTTACTTCTGGCAGTGCTCTATGACTAAGATTGCTTCTCTTTCTATTTTTAAAACACTGTAAAGAACCTTTACACTAGCTTTAGTACTGCACTAGCCTATCATTTGCATGTTTTGTAGATGAATAATTTACAAAATTTTTCATATACAATCTACTCCAACAATTTATTGCATGAGAGCACAAGCTGTACCTACCTGGCAAAGTATAAAATGTTTTGCTGGATCACAGCCTACATATATTTATTTCAGTTACTCCATCCTTCAAGAACATGTTAGTTGAGGGAATAAAAATGATAAGCATGGTGGGGGGAGGTAAAAAAATATAGTAATTGATGTTTTCTGAAAAATAGATAATTGCACACCTGCAGTATCACAGCCAACATGCCACCAAACAGCAGGTATGCCTTTGACCTGTTTAGCAGCAAACTAGAGCAATGTTTTTATTGTTATCCAGACCAGATGCAGAGAGGTTTCCCAGACTTGTCTGAGGAAACAAAAATGATGGCTGTCTCAGAAATGGAGCTGCATGAAACTTGTGAGACTAATGACCAGGAAGGAAACCCTTCTGCCGAGGACCCAGTGAATCAATCATTCAACAAATACAGGTTAAAATGACCAATATTGTTAGTTTAAAAAAAATCCATCATAGTTGCTGGTGTTTTGTCAATTTCTGTGTGTATTAAATAATACACAGACTCTCACAGAACATTTCTAGTTGCATTTGGGTTTATATGCTGTTTGTGAAATATGATAACCTGTAGAAATAATTTTTGCTTTAACCTTAGTGAAAGTCCCAGGCCCTCACAACTTGGTAATTTGCATGTAAAAACTTCCTGCATATGCATTACCATTATTATAATTACAATAATTGTGAGATGGGAAGGAAAAAATGGTAAGAAGGGCAAAGAAAGAAAAAGCATATGGGAAATGTATTGCCTGTACCTCCTTCTATAATGATGTAACACATGATGATACTATTAGTTTGTAGTGTCCAGGAGGAAAATAGTTATATGGAGAATAGCTATTATTCATGCTACTTTAATATAATTAGTAAACTTAATTGTCAAAGAGAAAGAGATACAGAGGCTAACTCTTTGGCCCAGTGGTCAAGATACTCATGTGGAACATGACATAATTAGGTGCATGTCGCTGCTTCGGTTAATATAACATACACAAAATGGAACAGCTCTAATAGAAGAGACTACTCTAGAATAGTCAATAGTTGGGTGGTTAAAGCACTCCCCTAGCTTGTGAATTACTGAGTCCCTGCTCCAGAGCAAGGATATGAATCCAGGGTGGAGACATGCACAACATCGTAAAATCCTTGATCAGCTGTTTGTTTGCACCGACTGTATTTAGCTTAGCCGTACTCAGAGCTAATGCAGCTGTCACTCCGCTGACACAGTGCTCACTGGGGCTCCATTGCTGGGAATTCAATGGCAGGTCCTGTACCTGCTCACCAAGCCCCTGAATTCCTGGTCTGTCTGTGGGCCCTGCAGGCTGGGTGAATTGCAGGCTGAGTAGTGGCAGGACATTGGTGGTGTCATCTGTCCTACACTACCTATAGCATGTTGTAGGGCAGGGGCGGACAAAATACAGCCTGTGGGCTGGATCTGGCCCACCAAGCCATTCTTTCCAGCCCCTAAAAAAATTAGAAAATTAATTATCATCTTCCTGTGGCTGCCTGTTAAAGACAAAAAGGTGCCAGCAGCAGCAGGACCCAGGAGGAGCTGGTAGCAGGCTGCAGCAGCAAGGCCCACCTGGCCCTGCCCCACCCCCAGTCCCCAAGCAGAAGCTTCTGCCTAGCAGAGGCTTTTGGCTTGGTGACCCTGGGGCTGTTCTCCACACCCTCCCTCTGTCTGAGAGGGAAACTCAGATAAGAATGGGCAGAGTGGGGAGGAGGATCGCAGGCACAGCAGTAGCCAGCCCAGCCCAGCTGGCATCACATGGCTCCTAGCTACTCCTTCTGTGCTGTGCAGTTCCAGCCTTGCAGCCGGGAACCATGTAATGCCCAACCAGTGGGCAGGCAGGGCTGGGAGCAGCAGGCGGTGGGTGGCAGGTGGACAGAGGGAGAGCAGTGGTGGCAGGTGGGGAAGGAAGGGAAGTGACAGGGGAAAGGCAGCGGTGGCAGGTGTGGTGGGGGAGGGAAGTGGCAGTGGGTGGGAGCACAGGGCCCGGGGACCAGGGCTGGCAGCAGCAGGAGCCAGCTGGGAACCCTGAGGGCCAGGCTGGCTCTTGCTGCATTCTGCAGTCCCGGAGTTACAGCTGGGAACCATGTGCTGGTGGGAGGTACCTGACCAGGCCAGCTGGCTCTGTGCTGCTCTGCAGCAGTTCCCGGCTGCAACACTGGGACCCATGCAGCATAGCATGTAGCTGGCTAAACTGGCCCTGCAGCATGTGATTCCTGGCTGTAACGCTGGGACCTGTGCAGAGCCAGCCTGGCCTGATGGTGCACTAGTGCCAGGAGCTATGGGGAGTCCCGCGCCATCAAGCTGGGCTGGCTTATGGGGTTTCTGATACTCTAGCTGGGAGCCACACATGGAGGCACAGAGCTAGAGTCCTGCAAGCCCCACCATGGGGCCAGGAACTGCATGGTGCCCTCTCTCACACACACACCCACAAACACACCAGCCCAAAAAAACCCATACCCACC
>NW_017728996.1:37494406-37495883 GCF_001723915.1 Gavialis gangeticus
TTTGAGCTATTATGCAGTAATTTCCATATACCCAAAAAAACACACAAATCAGGACAAAAATATTTTTTAAAATAAAACATTATTTTAGATGTGTGATTTTAGTATACAATGTAGGTGTTTTTTGGTTGGAAGCTGGTAACCCCCCATCCCAAAAGGAACACTTCTGGCAAAAAGAGGGACTTACAGCGGCAAAGGTCAGGGGTGGGACTTACAGTCCCAAGATGGCAACCAGGGGGTGGGGCAAGGCTATTGCCTACTGAGGGGCAAGGCTACCCTTGCGGCCCTCTACAGTTTACTAAAACCTGTTAAGCGTCCCTCCAGCTGAAATAATTGCCCACCCTGTTGCAGGGTATTTCTGGTGTTCTTGTTTGTTTGTGTGAGAGTTTGAAGTGAAGATTTTGGGGAATCCTTGAGTAAATAGTGGCCTGAAAAATCAAGAGACTGGTCTTGATGGTCCAGAAAGGCCCTTCCAGCCTCATGTGCCTAAATAGAGAGGCTATGCTCAAGCTAATCCATACTGAAAATCCTTAATAGCACTAAAAAGCCCCAGCATAAATTGCACCAGCTTTTATATCTACAGACCTTTCAACACTCAAAGGAACCTCAGCACAGAGCTGTAATTCACAGGCGTTCTCAGTGATGAGAAATTCTATCACATACTAGAGACAAAACACTAGCTAGTTTGGAGTGTGTATTAGAAGGGAAAAGGTGCTGTGGGTTATACTTAACCCAGCACTTGGGCACCTTAAGTGCAAAGGCTGCTGTGGCCTGAGGCACTCACAATCCTGAAGGCTTGTAGCTATGTCTCTACATGGCTGCAAGCATGGACACAAACAAGGATCTAAGAGCCAACCTGCAATATGGGTAGATATCTGTAATACACTGGAGAAACAAAACTGCCTAGAAGAAATATTTCCCAGAATTGGACCAATAACCTGACCCAAAATATTAATATCTTTAAGCTTATTGCATGCTAACTCTCCTATCCCTCCACCCAAGAGGGAAAATATATTTGGCAGCCAGCCTCTGCTAGCTCTTTCCTAAGTGTCACACCTGCATCCGCAGTTAGAAAGGGAACCTTACCCGTCCACTACAGTGTGTGTGTGCATGTGTTTTATGTAAGGGAATGAGGGAGAATTGATTCCTAAGTGCTTGTAACAATTTATGAAAATGGCAAGCCCACTTTTTAAGAAAACAATATAGCTGGAAGTCAAGCAAATGTGCCACCCACACAGGCCTGCATAAATTCACACAATGTTAAAAACCAAGGTAACAGTCTCCCTTACCAACAAGGCAACCAATCAGAAACAGATGATCTTGTCCATAAATATATCAGTGCAGTAACTGTGGGTTACATGAAGGTAACTAGGAAAAATAAAGCAGTATGATAGGAAAAGAAAGAGTAAATGGAAAGACCTTCCCTCCTCCAATATATTTACAAATATTATTTCTAATTACAAAAAAAAAAAAAAAAAAA
>NW_017728996.1:37495997-37509385 GCF_001723915.1 Gavialis gangeticus
AAAAAAAAAAAAAAAAAAAATCCAATAAGGCCAGAACCTGAAGGCCAGAATCTGCTCCAACTGAAGTAAGTGGCAAAAATCCAAATGACTTTAAGAAAGCAGCATAGTAGCCCTAGTAAAAGGAATAAGTAGCATGTGAAGATGGGGATTGCACAACTATTCTTCTATTGCTTCAAGGTGCTCAGCCCTGTGATATTTATGTGCAACTTACATAGTTACAGCTGGGTCAAAAAAAGAAGAGTAGAATCACCATGTTCTTGTGCAGCATGCAGCTCTAAAGCAGTGACTAGAGTGGGATCTATCATGCTTGGTTAAGCGTCCAGTATTACATAGCTCAGTCAGTTGAGAAGCTAAATACATTCTTCTTACAACACATATTTGGGTCCATACTAAACCAAAATTCTAACCTGGAAAGACTGCAGAGGTGAGAAATTGCTACCAAGAATGTCGCCCAAGCTCCACTCCTGGGACAGGGAGTTCCAGCATTTTCAGACTTACTTATACATTATTGGAAGGACAGAGATGAAAAGTCTTTGAAGTAAACTGAGAGTAAGTAGTTCAGGGCTTTGCACATTGCAGCCAGCACCTTGAACTTTATTAGGCAGTCAGTCATCTCTCTGAAGGGCCTTGCACAGAAGTTCAACAGGAGCTGATAGGGTTGTATCCTGGGAGACTCCTCATCTCCCTCCCATCTCTGCTTTCCTTCTGGTTATTCTCCTCATCTGTGTAGATGCCACTCTGTACATCTGCAAGTCACCCTTTTTTAGAGGCATTTTTTTGGACACATTGTGGGTCAGAATTTGGGGTGAGACTGGATCTGCCCCCAGTTTCAGGTATCTCCTTCCTCTCTGATTACTCCTGCCAAGTGGAAATTTGTAATCTCCACTGGGTGGGAACGAGGATTGCACATGGGGACACTGGCTGCTGGAATATGAGCTCAAATTAGCACTGATTTCACAGATCTGTTTTGTTAGCTTGCTTTGTTATCTGCAAAGCATCATTGCACATTCAACCCTGGGCCTGTGAAATTCACACTAATCACACAAGAGAAAATGTTTTATTTTCCTCGGGGTCTGTATCTTTCCTCCTATTAGACAACAGTGTTTGTTCTCTCACTGTTTGAGGGATAAAGGTCTGAAGCCATAATTCTCATTAGCATTAATAGAATGTATGTGTGTCAGCCCCTCCTACATGAAGAGAAGATTTGGTTTGGAAAATTAAAAATGGAAATTAATATTAAAACTGAAAATGAGATGCTATTTTTACAGATACTATGACACTAACCAGATAAGCTCACATTTTTAGAAACATAGTAGATTTTATATGCAGCTTTTTATTTCCATGCAAGTGATGTGTATATATATTTGTGTGGAACAAGATAATGTGTGTAAGATTTTTTTTTTTTTTTTTCATGCAAAAAACACTTCAGTTCTGTGACACTGTGGCCTAATACTGGAATAACACCTTACAGTTGTGAAAGATATTACATTTCAGCATTTGAAAACCATTTTTTTAATGCAAAATTCTTCTGTGGTATGATGATCCCCCTTTGTAAAGCCAGACTGTGAGGGATAGAACAGAAGCTTCCTGGCTTCTCTATGCCCAACTCTGTTAGATTAGTGGCACATTTCCCCTCCCCCCAATGTAGAAATAAGTAGCTAATTTTCTGTTTATTCCCAGATACATGGGTCACAATTTAATTTATGGGTTATTATTTAGTCCCGACAGAGGTAATGAAAGAAAGACTCACTGCTTTTATTGAGAGCTGTTTACACTCCTAAATGAATACATAGGCTCTTTTGTCCTGATTTCTGGATTTGAATTTTAGTAGGCACACATACCATGTACCCATTTACTGAAAAAGTAGGTAAAAGTGAAGTGCTTTACAAAGTGACACAGGACCCCACTGCACTTTGGGCAAACCTATTGCAGGGGCCAGAAAAGGTGAATATATAACATCTTTGTATTTTCTAAACCCCAGCACCACTGATAGGGCTAATTCATCCTTCAGTGCAATTTAGAATAGCCTCAGAACTTCACAAATTTGTGTTGACAGGAAGTATCCCCTTGAGACCATTGTAATGTATTGGGATCTCCTGAGAGCAACAGCTTACTGGCAGCATGCAACCTTGCGTGGTCAAGGCTTCAGGCGCACCTTCTCCTGGGTGTCAGCACTATGCCAGCCAAAATGTACTCTGGACAGTGAAACTGCTTTTGCCAAATAGGGCAAGGATCTGGGCATATTGTCTTTTCAAATTATAAGCAAATTATAGGATCATTGGGACTAAATAATAAAAAATGATGCATAGCAGTCACCAAAATAAGTAGTATCCTTGATATGTAACCAGCATTTCTCAAAGCATTTCTTGATGCTGACTTGATTGGGGTTGGTGGGAGTTTTCTATGCACAAAGAATGCAGAACCTCACCATCCGACCTCTATTTATTTGGACCTATCCTTTTGACTTTTTAAAAAGAACTACAATAAAATATAGGATTGCATTAATTAGGGTGACATTAGCCAAAATAAAACCCATAACTAAAAAGAGCGGGCCTGATTCTTTTTTCCATCACTTTATGGTCAAACTTATGATAAAACAGGGCAAAATCAGGCCTAGGAATTGTTCACTGATATCTGTAATGTCCATTAAGTATCATTTGGTTGATTAGGGTCATAGTTTAATAACATTGTGATATGTGTATTTTTTTCAGTAAGCTTATTAGGGTACACAGTCAACAAATAACAGGTTGAATATTAAAATATATTTTAGTTGCAATGTAGAAGTCTGAGAAGGCACTAGGGGCCAGCAATCTATGTGCCAAACAGATGAATCCTATTGGTCGTGAGGACCAGTGACTGCTAGTTATGTTACAAATGGAAATTTGTTTTTAAACCTTCAATATTCCATCAGCTTTTCAGCATCAGATAAGATCTATATGGTAAGCTGAAAATACACAGTGGGTGTGTCTACATGTTAATTAATGTGCTTTTGCTACTGTGCATTAAGTTTAATACCGCTAATGTGAGGTACTAAGTAAACGCACATTAAGCTGCCCTAATATGTAGTAGCAAAAGCACATGCTTTTTAGTGATGCTTAATGCGCAGTAGCCTAATTTTACTGTGCATTAGCATATTAGTATGGTTTTTGCTGTGACACACTGGACCACAGTAAAATAGGCTACTGCACATTAAAGCACAAGTGTAGACGTGACCACTGAGTTCTAAATTCTGCAGACTAGATAAACAAATGAGGCTGGCTTTTATAACGGATCATGATAAAAACATTCAGTTACAGAATGTAAATTCAGGCTAAGATAGAAAATGTTACATAACAGGTTCAGGTTGCAAAAAGTGCTGTAACCTGGTATTTTCTCACTTTCTATGCCATTGATAAAATAATGGGATTTAATCATTTGGGATTTGCAGTTTTGGGTATTATTTATATCGCATTAAAAGTCAATTTTTTCAACCAGAATTAAACCTCAATACCAGTCAACAGGTCAAATTCTGATCTCATTGAAGGTTGTAGCAAAAGCCCTCATGATCTCAAAGACACTAGAATTTTGTCCAGTACTTTTACATATGAAAATGAATATGAGAAGCATGATCTCCAATCTTCTGTAGCTTAGGAATCCAGTTATATTCTATGCCCAGTGACCCTCTTTAGAATATTTTAAATTTCATTTTAAAGAATGTAATTTCAGTACTACTTCCTTGATTATGTCTGGACATGCAATGTTGTTTCAGGCTAAGTGAATCGTTTTTCCACCAAAGTGTTTAATAAGATATGGATTGTGCCAGTTTCTAGTCTCTGTAATGATTTGGACCCCAGTTTTACATATTTTGAGGATTCACGCTGATGGAAAGTGCAAAATTCACACTGATTTGAGCAGTTTGTAATCTATCCTCAAGTGAGTAAAGCATTTAAGTATGTACGTAGGTCCTACTGAAGTGTTTAAATGTTTTGCTGAATGATTGAATGCAGATAATGCTGACATCAAAGGAACCTTTTATATGCCAGGCAGTTCAGAGGCAGAAATGCCTGGTACAAAAAGCTGGATACACAGATAGCAGGCTTTTGGGGGTGTACAGAGTCTAAGGTTGTCTACATGTTTTTCTCTGAACCACTTGGATATGGTGGAATCCAAGGCCAGGTACAGGCATACTGGTATAAGTGATCAGAAACCATTCTATACCTGTAATAGAAGGGCACACAAAACCAGTCTATATCCATAACAGAACAGAAGTTCAGTGCACACAGACTGGTTTAAAAATGGTGAAGCCCAGTCTAAGGGTGCAGACAGAAGTGACAATTTTTTCCTGATCTAGCCCCAGAAAGTGGTCTACAGCCTTGATCAAACAGAAGTGCACAGCTGCAAACCACTTTAAAAGGGCGCAATCCTGAAAAAATGGGGGTTCAGATGAACATGCTCCAAAACAGAGTGCACTCTGTAACTTGTGTCTGCAGAGCTCCCAGCCTGTTGCTGTTTTCAGAAGGTGAGGAGGGAAAGGTAGCAGAGGGATTTTGGTCTGGGGGGTTTTCAGCCAGCACTGGAGGTTGGGAGGCTCCAATCTACCCAACCCACCCTCCAGTACCAGCTGGGAAACCCTAAGAATGAGCTCCCTCTGCTCCCTTCCCCCTCCCGCCCCATTCTGAAAATAGGACTGGGTCTGTGAGGGGGGAGTGGCATTGCTGCAGAGACCAGGCTGCAGGCTTATAGCAAGCAGCTGGAATCCCCAACTCCCAGACCTAACAGCGAACTTCTGTTAGGTTTGGAGGATCGCAGCAACTCATAGCGCTTCCTGCAAAGTGGTACGAGCTGCAACAGGAAGCTGCTCTTCTGTCTGTGCCCTAAGATTTACCCTCTCTTCCCCTCGCACTAAAGGGCAAATCTGTATCAGTTCACTACAGATATAAACTACACTGCGTATAGAAAACGGCATAACTTAGATTGATTCTGTCTCAGGCTTTTTGAATGTCTGTACTTAGCCCAAGAGCCCAACTGAAGGCTATTTCAGTAGAGCAGGGGCAAGAGAGAGTAAATACTATGACCCTAGTTACTTCCCTGTTCCCATGCATATTTTTTCCCTGTGCAGGGATCAGGCAAGAGCCCTTGACCATGTTAGATTCCTTTCACTTCTTACTAGTTACTGTTGGGATAGTTTCTAATGGCGGGAGGACTCATGATCTAGATTCACCTTCCGGCCCTATCAGAAACTCTCCATGTGATCTTACTTGCTCTGTATCTCAGTTCTTCACCTGTTAAATGGAGGCAATAATCCTTTGTCCTGCAAGTTTTGATTGTAAACGATGTGTCAGTATTGGGCAGAACATAACAGATGAAATATAATAATAACTTTTATAATAATAGCATTCACCTACTGCTTGTTCTTGCAGTTTTTTTATATTTAAACTATGCACATCTCACTTCTATGAGAACATGTTACAAAAATGTCTATATTCTTCCTGAAATACGAAGGCACATAATTTCTATATTTCCATCTGATGGAACAACTTGTAGGTCAGATTAGATAGCTGTGAGCTGAGGCATAGAGCTGTTGCAAAAGAGAACAGAATTTGACCCTCTGGGATCAAAATACTAACTGAATTATTCACCCGTATGTCTGTTTTCCAAAGAATATTTTTCTTTTGGTAGCTGCTTAAGTATATTTGTGTCATTATCATATGAATTTGATATTTTTCTCTGCTATAAGACAATATGTGAATAGTACCATCAGATAAAGACAACTGATTTTTTTTCTGCAGTATACAGCAATGGGAGGCTATGTTTTTGCAATCAATGACTAACTAGAGAAGATGAGACTTTCAGCCCAGCTGGTTAGAAGAGGTCTTGTGTTCAGACCATGCTCCCCATTCATTCATAAACTGAGGCTATGTTGAAAACCAGGCTTCCAGTCTTGAGCATGCAAGAGGTCACATTGCTGTTCGAAACTCAAGAGAATATTCCTCTACTGTGTTATCTCTCTGTCTCTCTCTGTTATTGAGATTTGTGCACAGATCATGCTTTTGGCAGCTTACATCTGCCATAGTAACCAATAAGAGCCAGACTGTGTTAATCAATATATTAGTTATCTTAATTCCATCATGGAATTCAGAGGAAAATAAAATGCAAATCTATCCTGTTTAATCTTATTTTAAAGCATGTGCTTGTTGGTTGCTAAACATTTTAGTCTTTGCAAAATGCTCATTTTTTCCCTGCATCTAGTTACCCTTTGTTTCATGAGGATTACTCATCTTTCTATAGGGTAAGAACTCTCATAGTGAAATGGAAATGGTTAAAAATAGGGTGCAAAAGTAATTGCAAGTAAGTTTTAAAACTTTCTCCTGCTTTTACATTTAAAATGTCATCCACATTTAAAAAGATACTTTGAACTTGTTAGGGATACAGTGCAGAAAAATAAGCAGCTTTGCTATATTTAGAATTTGTGTCAATTGTTTGCTGGTTTCCAATACGTTTATATATATCTGCTAAGAGAAGAGAGAGCTCTTTTGTGCTGCAGTGATAATTAGCTATGGCAGTGACTACACAGTCATTGACAACTAACTTTTGGAGAAGTGTTTGTTTGATCTGACCACTAGATGGTACTATATTATAGCTATTAAGACCCTTTAGCACTTTCTCTAAAAAAACATTGGTATTAATTGTTATTTGTATTACCATAGCATGTAAGAGTCCCAGTCAGTCACCGTGTCCCATTGTGGTAGGTATGTTACAAATGGAAAAGAATGTAGCTGATAACTATAGTTAGGAAATATAGAAGTATTTTTCATTTTGATACTCATATAACTTCCATTTGTATTAATGAGCCCTGAGCAATTCTGTGTTCATAATCATATCATTACAATGCAGTTTTAATGTTTTGAAGTGATAGTAATAAATATTTCCTGCCTTTCATTGTGTGAGGTAAATTAAACATTTCATCCTTCTATGATATTTATGCAAATACCTGTGGTTGGTACAGCATCAGCACCTACATGTGCCATTAAGGTGATATGATAAACTCCAGTGCAGCTTTTACTGGAGAAAACTGCTCCAGGACCACAGCAGTTTGAGCCAGGATGGAAGAGCCCCAGGCTGGCAGGGAGCCTCGGGGGTCACTCTGGACTCCTGGTGGCAGCACTCGGTGGTGAAGGGACTGGCTGGGACACAAAGGTGCTAAAGAGCACAGCTAGGCAGTGGGCAGCCCCTGAATTTTACCACCCTCATGGTCCAGCCAGTCCCTGTCACCATTTACACATGCACTGCAGGGCACATCTACACATTCATTAATGTACAGAGCCTACACCATTATATTTAGTACTTGTATAAACAAGTACTAAATAAATGCACAGTAGGCTGCTGTACTGTGCGGTACCACAATCACACACTTTTTGTGCAATGTTTAATGCACAGTAGACTAATACTACTGCACATTAACATATTACCATGGTTTTTGCTATGCATGCTAACACAGTAGTAAATTGCTGTGCCATATTGTCCCCAACCAATGCTGATCCTCCAGACTCCTGAGAAGTGTAAGTACATCCTCTTATAGACCTCCAGCAATGTGGGCACTTTTGGTTTGCAGATGATTTCTTCATGGGCACCTGATAGTAGACATGCACAACATTTATGCATTGCTCTTAATTTAGACAGCACAAAAGATAAACAGATGCAGACAAAATAGTAACTCCTGCATTCATTTCCCTGGCTGAGTTTCTTCTGTTCTGAAAGGAAGAGCCCTATAAAGGGTCCAGGATCCCCTTTTTCTTCACATGACTTTTCTTCTTAACTTGTAATGTCTGTCTTAGTGCAGAAAAGCTTTTATTTGGTCATTAGCTGATTCCAAAAGTTAATCAAGACCCTTCTACTTCAAAAGTTTACTCCTCTGATCTTGCTTATCAAAGTCCTCTGTTCATACTCTGAGTCCCTTTAATTTATATCTGAACACCAACACTTCTTTCCTTTGTTCCATCTCTAGGGATTTTTGGCTCTCCCCTACCCACTCCCTGCAAAGTTTATGGACATACAGTAATTCTCCTAGCTTTGGCTTGCATACTGTCCCAAGGTGTTTCTGCCTGAATGAGCCATCACTTAAGAATTATGACTAATCTTATCCCTGAACTGAAAGGCCTGTAATGCAATTCATAAAATTGCTGCATCATGGAATGGCTCACTATAACGTTAACCAGAATTCATCTCAGCCATGGGTTACCTGAGTTGTCACATTATGTGCTGAAGTACATACTACAATTGGGGGATGCAAAAGGGTACATTTAAACAGAAGAAAATTTAAGCTGAATATCAATAAAGATCCCCATCACTAAGATAAATGAGTCCCTGCATGAGGCTACTGATCACTAGGTTTAGTGATCTAGGGATTTTATTTATTTTTTTTTGCTATAATTTTTAGCTTGGTATTTCTGTTTTTTCCTGTTTGCATCATCTGTAAGTCAGCCAATTTAATTGACAAACTAGCCCTACAACAGATAAATTCTAGACAACCAGTGGTAGCTGTTACAACAGAGGGATAATAAGAGAAACCTTTTAATATGAAAGCTCCTTTGAGCTATTTTGACAAAGCATTCCAAACAAGGAAAGAGGATCTTCAGACATAGGGGACATTTGAATGAAAAATTAGCAGCATGTGAGAGAGAACTAGATTGGTGTTGGAGCTTTTAGATTTGGGTATTCTATCCAGCGCTGTAATAGAACATTTTTGTCAAGGTATGGCAGGAAAGACTGCAAGGGGACTACAGTGAGGAACTGAAGTAGGGCAGGATTAATGTAGTCATTAGGACAGGGCCAGGCAATTATTTCGGGTAGAGGGTCGCTTATCCAGTTTTGGTAGGCTGTCGAGTGCCGCATGGGTAGCCCCACCCCTTGATAGGTGCCCCGCCCCCTCGTCACCATCTTGGGACTGATGTCCCAATGTCTTGGGACCAATGTCCCAGGGCTAGCACTGGCGGGGCCCAAAGCAGGGCACAGGCTGGCAGGGGTCTGTGGAGCCAGGATGGGCTACAGCAGCAGGGAGAGGGGGGCCAAGAGCCCCTACCAGCTGGGACCCCACGCTCCTGCCACCCTGCTCTGGACCCTGCTGACACTGGCCCCAAGACACTGGTGTGGGCCCCGTGCTCCTGCTGGCTCCCCACCCACTCGCTCCCAGTGCCCCCCTAGCCCTGTGGCACAGGCAGGGGGTAACGCACAGCCCTGACTCCCCTGCTTGCTGGCAGGGAAGCTGGTGCTGAGCACAGGGAAAAGCAGCTCCTTGCCAGCCCCATGGCCAGTGCTTCCTGCTGCATGCACTTGCAGCCCACGCAGGACTGTCTGGAGCAGGCACAGGCAGCCCCACATGGGCTGCAAGCAGCTACAGTGCAGAGCAAGTGAGGGGCACTTTTCCCCATGCTAAGCACCAGCTTGTAACCTGGCCCTGCTTCCAGCCTGGGCTCCGTGCTGGCTCTGGGCTCGCCCGTTGGGGCTGCATGCGGCAGCAGCAGCTGCAGCCCTCACCACTTACTGCGCCAGGCAATGTTGGCTGCTGCTGCCCACCTGGAGCTTGCATGCTGGGCAGCCCAGAGGTGACAGAGGCAAACACTGGCCAGTGTGGCAAGCGGGGGGGCCGCAGCTGCTGTCGCCACATGCAGCCCTGACGGGCAAGCCCAGAGCCGGCGTGGGACCCAGGCTGGCAGTGGCGCCAGGTTACGAGGTGGTGCTGAGCTTGGGGAGGGGAAAAGCGGTGCCTCGCCCACCCCATACCTGGTGCCCTGTGCTGCAGCCACTCGCAGCCCAAGTGGGGCTGCCTGTGCCTGCTCCAGACAGCCCCATGTGGTCTGTGAGTGGCTGCAGCAGGGAGCGCTGGCCACAGGCCAGGTGATGGGCTGCTTTTCTCCACACCAGGAAGGAGCAGGGAAGGAGGCTGGGGAAAAGCTGAGTGCGGGGGAGGGGAAAGTGGCCCCTCACCTGCCCCATGGCCGGCACTCCCTGCTGCCGCCGCTTGCAGCCCACGCGGGGCTGTCCAGAGAAGGCACAGGCAGCCCCAGGTGGGCTGTGAGCGGCTGCAGTGCAGGTTTCTGGCCACGGGGCAGTTGAGGGGCCGCTTTTCCAGCCCCCCCCCGCTCAGCTTTTCCCCAGGCCACTTTTCTCCGGGCTCCTTCCCTGCCCAGGGCCCTCCCCTGCCCTTCCCCTGCCGCCCTTTCCCCCTTACCTGAGGTTCCAGTGTGGGGCAGCCATGTGGTCCCAGGCCAGAAGCCCTGACTGGGGCTTCCAGCTGGGGGGGGCGGGGCCAGGTGGACCCTGATGTTGTGGGATCCCACTGGGCTTCCCCTGGGTCCTACTGCCCTTGGTTCCTGTCATTTTTTACAGGAACCAAGGGCAGAGAAATATTAATTTTCTAAATTTTTTAGGGGCCCCGTGGGCCGGATAGAATGGCCTCACAGGCCCGATCTGGTGCACAGGCCATATTTTGCCCAACCCTGCATTAGGAAGTACCACTACTGCCCTAGTCCCTGTCCTGTTACAAATGTATTGTTGAAAAAGCCACTTATGGTTTGCCTTGACCAGAATTTAGAGGTTGTCAGAATGTGTTAGCATGTTCTAAATCACATGTTTTAATGAGTACCTTCATGTTCAGTTCAACCAGATATCTGTTCATTTAGGGCATTTTTACACATGCTCCAGGGTGACATAGAGGGGCTGTTTTAATTAGAGTGGCACTCAGAGCTGCTGTAATTAAAGAACCAGGAGTGACTCGTGTATCAGCATCCCTGCACTTCAAAATGACAGCACAAGTGCTTTAAAGCTTGTTGAATGAACTTTAAAGCACCCCATCCCTGCAGTGCAGGGCTGCTAATACACCAGATGTGGAGGCTGGCTGGAGTGCACTAATTAGCAGGCTTCAGCCAGCTTGATTAATTGAATCTATTCTTGTGCGCCAGAGCAGCCTCCCAGTACATGTACAGGCACCATGAAGCCTATGCTTCCTGTCAACACTAGACCTTTGAATGTGTGTGTCAAGCTAGGATCAATCATGCATTTGGCCCATGACAAGTTGTACCTGTGTTTCTTCCAGAATAGAAAAGTCCCAGGACTGGCATGTACACATGTCACCCTTTCATTTGGGGCTTAGGGAGTGGCTGAATGCACTGCTGCTTTTCTGCCATTCAGAGATGCAATTCTGGGGAAAGTATTCAGACACACTTCAGAATGTTCCCCAGATAAACTGTTAGTGCTTCTTAGCCTGTGAACCTTTTTAGAGTTTGTCCCGGAATAAGGGATATGGATGTCAGAATGATCACACTTTGTCCAGGAAGAAAATGTTTTCTCCCAGGACTTGTATTGTACCAGATGGATAGTTCCCTGAAATAATTAAGCAAATGTGTAGATAGTCATTACTTGGGGAAAGAGGTTAGCTGGGTGGAAGTGAAAATAACTCTCTTCTGCCCCCGGGAATCTTTGTCAGAAAAAAAAGGAGGCTGGAGCTCTGCTATTTATTCTGCCTAGGGCTTTCTCTGCCTTCCCTGGATTTTCTTGTGAGAAGAGTCCTTGGAGGGCACAAGGCATCTGTGCAAATATCCCTGAGCTCCAGTTTCCCCAGTATCTGTATGGATTCTTGGGGATCCACCAGTTCTGGCACAGATGGCCCCTGCAGGAGGACAAACCTTTCCATCTGGCTGGAATTGTGGGAGGAATCTGAGAGGAGAAAACTCCTCATGGAGTTTTCCTTTTCTGTGACCCACTCTTGTAAGTTAGCCTGCAGGAAGAGATGAGCTGGGCCAATGTAATTAAGGATCAAGGAAAGCAAGAACAGCCGTTTCCTGCCAAAGATTATTGAGACAAAACCTTGACTGGCTTCCTCTAAATATCCGCTGCTCTGCATGACTAACTTCATTGCCAAGACAAACACTGTGAG
The DNA here is from genome assembly GCF_001723915.1 of Gavialis gangeticus. Classification (NCBI taxonomy): domain Eukaryota; kingdom Metazoa; phylum Chordata; order Crocodylia; family Gavialidae; genus Gavialis; species Gavialis gangeticus. The sequence goes on from NW_017728996.1 coordinate 37,507,909, forward strand.
ATTTCCATTCCCAATTTTGCATGTATTTTTAGTATCAACTGTAAGCATTTTTATTTATCAATATTTAAGATAGCAGGTAATAAATATATAGGCAATGTTTTATTTACCTAGATTATGTCATTTCCCAAATATTCATTGAGATGCATCAGGATTAGATTCTGATGGGATAAGAAAGTGCACTGCAGTGCTCTTTTACCACTTGACATTTGGATTAACTGCAGCAAAAACAAAAGCTAGCCTTGGCCTACCTAACAATTGCTACCAGGTAGCTTGTGGCTTCTGGCATCCCAACAGTCAGGTCAAGGTTAGTTTGTCATGTAACATTCACTTGCTTGACAGGAAGCTGCTTGTCTCCGTTTGCCACCTGGAACAGATGTGCCATAATTGTAGTCAGGAATACAAAGAAGTGTAAAAGCGAAATGAAGGATGAAAGGAGAAAAGCTAATGAAGATGTTGGGATGAACAGCTTTCCCTGGTGATTTTGGACACTTCGCTTCAGAGGCACAGAAATCCTGAGGGATACAGTTGCAAGACTAGTACAGGCATTCTCTGAATAAGCATTCATTTTTCTGCCTTCTCATGCTGACCACATAAAATTAAACTGCCCAGTTATAGCTTACTTGCTTTTCCCCTTTCCCCCTTCCATCTCAATTACATTTCTTTCCAGGCTGATTTCTAAGTTGCATTTGTTTGGTACTGGTATCATCCTTGATGTTGTTTGCTCATCCTTATGTTTCATTCAAGAAAATTCAATTCCATTTAATTCAATTCAATTCAATATTCAAGAACATGGTTTTGTAATTCTTTTTTCCAGTATAATGTATTCACATGTACTTTAGTATTTGTTTTTAATTACATCTCAACTTGTATTTTTATTTGTGACTTTTTTATTTCCATATAAACAAAGTTTAATAGTTTAGAGGGTATTTTTTTTTTAACCTTCTCTTTAATGTCACTTTTAAAATCTCTAGTGCAGGCTTACTGTCAATAAGGCAGCATGTAAAATGGTTTCATTTGGTAAAGCTTATTCTAATTGTTATTTTAATTTCTATGATAATCTTAAATCAGAACAAAACTTAGGGTGATTATGTTGATAAATGTTGGGTTTTTTTGTTTTTGTTTTTTGTTTTTTTTTAATTTTGCATCTATATTTTGTTGTTTTATGTAATACTGTAAAAAGATTCTGAGAGTTACTCCATAGAAAAAAATGCATTCATTTAGACTTTTGATATGATATGAAATGATTTAGCTAGAAGCAATCTTCATGCAAAATGTATTTCATGGCAGCTTTGTTTAGTTTCCAAAATTTTTGACCGGGTCCTACATTACAAGTGTACTCAAAACTCAAAAAGTTAGTGGAAACTTTGAGTGTACAAGGAATTTTCATAGTTGGTAGGGTTGGAAGGGACCTGAGCAGATCATCAAGTCCGACCCCCTGCCATGGCAGGAGAGAGTACTGGGGTCAATTGACCTCAAC
>NW_017728996.1:37509906-37518824 GCF_001723915.1 Gavialis gangeticus
TAGTTTCCTGGGTCCTCCTTCCTCCCTTTTTTGAAAATGGGAACCACATTGGCCCTTTTCCAGTCCTCTGGCACCATACCAGAGCACCACGAATGCCCGATCAGCTTCTACGTGGCCAATATTTTTTTCCCCTTCTTTCTGTAAGCTAAGGATTATAAATAATTCCTTTCTAAGAAAGAGAAATTCTTATATGACTGTCCCGGGGGAGAGCGGGAGGAAGGACCCCATACCCAAAAAAGGGAACCATGGGGAAAAAAATCCCCACAAAGAAAAGAAAACAAACATAAAAATAAAACAAAGAAAATACTTACCAGCAGCTGGAACAAGGAGGGAAACCCGTGTGGCTTGTCAGCCCCGCCTTCATACAGCTGCAGCCGGTCGATGACATCACCGGCAATTACCGGCCGGTACGAGTAAAACCATCAGCGGAGGAAGGGAGAGAGGGAAAATGGACCCGAGGGAGGCACCACCACGGTGTGCCTCTTGGGAGTCCTGCAGGGAGACTGAAGAACAGCCCGCTTTTGCTAACAAGAAGCCAGAGGGAGTCCCGGCCACAGACTGGGACAACCGCAGCAAGGAACAGCTTGCCGGAGAGAGAGGACGAACCTGGGAAAGCTCCTGCAGCCGGCAGAGGTGGCAGAAGAGGAAGAAGCAGAGAGAGGGACGTGATGTCTCACACCTTAACAGGTGGGAGGAGTGGGGACATTTGGAAGGCAGAAGAAAACCCCTCTTCAAGCGGCTTCACACAGGAGCAGCGTGAAGGGCTATGAAGAGGCGGAGTGCCACTCCTGGGTGTGAGGAGTGACCAGTCATACACAGAGGGGCCACAAGGTACCCGAGTAGTGATGCCACTAAATAAAGGGAAGAGGAGTGGTGCCGTAACAGTAGAAGAGCTGGAAAGAGGGGGAGAGGCGACCTGAGTGAGGGGTCACGGGTACATGGCCCCAGGTGGGGATTATCCCCTGGAGAGATTTAGGGAATAAAGCACCAGACACCCCAACATGGGGGCCAGGTAGGGGCTACACCTGCTCCCCTTTGCAACAGAGTAGATTGTTAGTTTGTGTTTTCCTTTATGTTTCCCCATTTAGAGGGGTTGAGAGGCATGAGTAAATGCCATGGCTGAAGTAGCCACCTCAGAGCCATTATGGGCTCTGCTATTTTTGTTTAAAGTACTAGCCAGGAGTTATACCCTGAAGGGAATAGGTTACAAGGCTGGGGAATACCGGCTGCAAGGCTGAACTAGGAAGTCCATCCCGATAACCAGTTACCCAAGATGGGAAGGGGCGTGCAAGACTTCCATGATGCGACAAGAGTGGGAGTGTGGCCAGGAAGACCCAGTGATCCGCCGGACAGAGATCACGCCGCCAAGAAACCCCGAGTAGTCACCCCACCACTGGGGAACATTCAAAGTCATGGCAGGCAAGATTGGGGAAGGCTACTCGAAGAGCAGACACCTACTTGGTGGCTTACTGGAGACTGGGGGGTGTATACCATCAACCACTTGAACCAAGGCCACACATGACCATACGTTCGAGTCCCGGTGGTCACAATTACTAAAGCCTAAGTCTGTCCGCTTGTCCATCAGTAATGCTTTATTTGCACTCCAATTGGCTGATGGAAACAGCCAGTCGGAGTGCTCCAAGCGTTGGGGAGTACCGCCATGATTCTGAAGCTGCACCAAGGACCGGACAGAGGGTCAGGGAGCTGAGGTCAGCGCTGCTGGCCTTGGCTCCCCCATCCTGCTCCCTGTAAGAGGCAGAACAGTGGCAGCATGGGGCGTTAGGTGGCGGCACTCCATCCCAGCACCCGCCCCCCGCCCCCATTCATGACGGGCAATTGGCTAGTATAATAATATGGAATTATTGTTGGCATTTTTAACTAATGTTCCTGTGCTAAATGGAAATGTATCACTTGTAAATTGTATTAATAATACAATGTAACAATGCTGGCAGCAAATAACATATCATATCTTATTTTTTTTATAATTTAATAGTATTTTAAAGCAATTACAAAAGGAATACAAGTGACAAATAGCAAGTACAGTGTTCTTAGAAAGCCAAGAATAGAAACTAATAATCCGACATGAGTCCCAAGTATATAAATTTCCATCTCCCAGGAGTGGTTTTTATTCTATAGAAATTTTAAATGTAATTCATTTTATAGTATGTTAGAATTTAAGTAAATAATTAAGAGGCAGCTTTGAATTAAGCAGGAGTTATTTACATAAATTAACTATGTTACATAGTTATTAATATACACAAATTAACATACACTACATAGAGCTCTTTTATTTTATAAAAGGCACATACCATAGTAACCATTACCATAGCAATGTACTATATACATGCTGTTTGAAAGAGAAAATATCTTGGGTCCAATTTTCTGTGCTGCTTGAGCTGTGCTTGGAGCACAAATAGGGGAAGGTCAAAGGTAGCTTAACTGCATGAAGCCATTTCCATGAATCCCCTATTCTTGACCTGTGCTATAAAACAGACTCCATACTCAGTATCTGGACATAAAAATGGCCAGGAGTTCATTCCTGCAGCCAAGACAAGTCAGAGAATGGTGGCATTCCAGGCATCTACCCAACTCTGGGAGATGTGAGAGGCCAGGAAGAACTGTTGCATCACTGAGAGAGCCGCAGTGTCTAATGGATATGCAACATAAAAGGGAACTGCCCTGCTTATCTATCTCTAGGGATAAGGAAAAGCCTTTTCATATTTCTTGTATCTGTTGCCCCTTTGCTGACAAGTAGCAGAGGTCTGCATGGATTTATCATTTAAGGAGAAAACAGTGACTCCAGGTCTGGGTATATTCCTGGTGTCATTTATTTATTGATAAAGGTTTACATAGGTTCCTTCAGGAGTCTTAGCCAGAAAGTTCTCAGGGAGCCACTCTACCTCAAGAACTGGCCTTACTTAGAGAGATTAAGGAAGAAAATTAAGTTGCCTGCTTTTTGCTAAAGCTTCTACCAATATAAACTGAATCCCAAAAATCACAAAAGTAACAACACAAGTATCATATAAAAATTATTTTATGGATTATCAGCACATTAAGATAAAGAGCATGTAAAGCTAAGTGTAATAATGCTACTGCATCCCTCTTATCAAACCAATAATTTCAGAGGCATACTTGGATAATAAACTATTTTGAGTAGGAAATGTCTCCTAATGTGTGTGTACAATCTAGGTAGGGCATCCTCAGTACTACCATCATATAATCACTACTGCTATTACCATTAACCACCAAATATTACCATTTACTTTCTGCAAAATGAATATATTGTATTTACTTACACCATTTATTGCTGTAGTGTACGAGCCCAAGTCATGGACCAAGATCCCTTGTATACCGTAAAAATACAGAACAGCTTGTAGTCAAATGTATCTTAGGGCAAATTTGTAAAATCTGGCAATTATCTATTAACTAAGTGCATGATTTCTCAGTGAAATGGAGCCAGATCTTCAGTTGGTTCAAATTGGTTTAGGCTGATTGTAGTCAATGGAACAATGTTGGGATTTGGTCCTATATAAAACTTTCCCAAACCTGCATTTAATTCTTTGGGTTTTTCAATTTATAAAAACATACAACACCCTGATACTATTTCAGGTCAGAGCATTACTGTCTTTTATTGGACTGAGCTATAAACAAGAAATTGTATTATCTACAAATAGATTAAGTAAGGTATTAAACTTGGAATTCCAGATAATCTTTTAAACAGGTTGCTTATATTGACCCTCTTGCATGTTCTTCTCTATACTTTTATATCTATGTGGATTGCTTAACACCCTGAGAGCCATACATTTGAAACATTACTTTATTTAAAAAGTAACTAAAGCAGATAAAAGGTTTTGAAAAGATTTGAAAAGGCAGAAGATATCAAGCTAATGTTAATGACGGTCAAATCTCAAGATTCGTTTAATGTTTCTTGAGCAGCCTAGACATTATTGTGCATGAGGAATGCAAAATCTGTGGAGAAATGGTCTAAATAAATTTTCATAAATACACCCCAGAGGTTAATGTCTTCTACTTGTACATTTTCCTTTGTGTACCATATTTCACAGTCATATAAAATACATTGGATGTCAAGGTTTAAGAAAGTTTTATTATAATAGATGCTTGTCACAGAGCCTGGGATCTGGTAGTAAATATAGATAAAGTTTTGAAAACAAGTTTAAGAATCATGGTTCAATTTTGTAATTTCTCTTTTGTCATATCACAACAAATTGTATGGTTCTTTTCTAAGGATCATTTCTTATTTTCTACCTGTAAAACTTTATGCATATCCATAGTGTTAGCACCAGCCACAGTTTATAAACAGAACAAAAAATGTAATTCACTGTAAAAAAAAGTCCTTTTTTTCTCCTCAGTGAGACCCTCCTAATAATGTATGATATGTTATAATATTAGACAAGGGAGATGATAAAGCTTATGGCGTGAAATGATGCCATGGGTTAAAAAAAACAAACAAGTTTGGCAAAGCCACCATAGGGCTTTGAGGAGAAACTCAGACTGGGATCATTCATAGCACAAATACAATTAGCTATAAATAGAAATCTCACAATTATATTATTTTTAACTGATAGAATTAAAAAATAATTTTCTGGACTAAGACTCTGTCTGGTATGCCCACATCAGTAGGCTGTCTTACTTGCATCTATTGTTGATGTGAATAAGAGTTGGTATGATAAGTCCTGGACAATGCCATTCCATGTTTGGATGCTAGGAGTCTTATTGAAAAAGTTAATGCCAAAAAGTGCTGCTTATATTTTTAATATTTTTTTCATATTTAATTAAAATAGTGATAGCTATATCATTTTACCTTTTTTCCCTCTTCATTATAACCCCAGATGTTACACTTCAGAGGTCAGTGATTTACATGAGGAGCTAAGCTCATCTGGTATCTTTGGGCACTTTTACATGTACTCTGGGGGGGAGGTGGCGCTTTAATTAAAGTGCCATAGCGTTTCATGTATTAGCATCCCCATGCTTCAAAATGACGGTGGGGGCATGTAAATTAAAACTCATCAAACAAGCTTTAGTTCAAGCGCCCTTCTGCTGTTTTGAAGCATAGGGACACTAATACATGAGACATGGATGCTGGCTGCAGCACAGTAATTACCACGCTCCAGCAGACTTGATTAATAGTCTGCTCTGATGCGCTGTAATTACAGTGCCTTGAAGCAGCCCCACAGCATGTCTATAGGTGCCCAACTGGGTGGGGGGGGGTTAAGATCTCTCACTATTATAGAGAACTCACTTGAACCCCAACTCAATCAGCAGTCAATAGACCATCAAAATACTAGAAGGCATTATAAGGAATGAGTTGAAAAATAATACTGAAATGTTATCATTTAATTATCTAAATAAATAACTAAATCCCATTTAAATGCTATACCAGTTCACTCTACCCTATCTCAAAAACTTGTAACAGGAGTAGAAAGTGAAGTAGACAAGAATTAGGAAAGGAAATTCCTTAGGAAATAAAATGATTACTAATGTAAGACAGGAAAGATTTCTCTATGAAAGACTGAGAAAAGATGGGACCACTTGGTTTAGAGGTAACTGATAATAGGAAGTACAGTTAATAATAGTTGACACTAAACCATTAATGGCATGGAGTAGGTAAAGCAACAGCGTGTTTTTACCCTCTCTCCTAATACAAAAACAAATGCAGATTGAGAATAAAGTGCAACACATTTAAGATATTTTTCGTAAAATTCATAATTAACCTGTTGAACTTGTTGCCAGTTATAATTGAGATGATTACGGTCAAGAACTTAGATTTGAATACCTGGAGCTAATATTTATATGGAAAATGAGAAACCCAGTCAAACAAAGCCTCCTCTTTCAGATAATTAGCCATCTGCTACCTGGCTGAAGTGAGGTAGAAACATCACCTGGAGAGAAACTATTCCACAAGTATCTCTTTGGCCTCATCCAGATGATCATGGACATTTGGTTTCCTGGGGACAAGTAGAAGCGGGACACCTTGTACTGCTGCTACCTGTCCCCAGGGAATGCCTGTGCCTTGTGCCCTCCGGCAGATGGCAGTTTACTCTGGGTGGAGTAGGAGAGGCTGGAGCCAGCACTGGGCTGGCCCCAGCAGCCTTACCTGGGGTCCTGGGGCTACAGCAGCAGTAATTCTGCCACATGGAGCCTGGCCAGCAGCTGGAGTGTGGCTCTGGTTAGCCAGGCTTTCATTTTGAGCAGCATGCACTGCCCCCACGTGTGCCACTCCACTTTTTTTTGACGTGGGTTTTTTTTTGACTCCTGGATATCCAGTCAAAAAAAAATCCCCACAGTGCTCCCTTGTAGTGCAAAGAGCATCTGAATATGTGGTATGTGGTGCCATAGGCATGACTGCACCACTACATACTGTACAGCTGTGCTTATCTGGATGTGGCTTATGTGATCTTGTGCACTTTTGTGCAGAGCACCTGGTACTGCCTACTTTCACAAGCAGGATACTAAGTGGAATACTGGCAGAATTTAGCATGATCTTTCCTATGTTGACAGGTCTACAATATACTTGGCCAAATTCACTCATGTATTGTGTTTCCTTATGGTGCTATAACTCCTGAGGGAGGGATCTCAAGGCAGTATGTCTGTTATGGAATGGATTGGCTGTAGCAACATAATTGTCAATGCCTAAGTGGCTTCAAGTGGCCAATACAAGCTGAAAGGTGTGCAGTGTTGTCATGTAAGATGGCATGGCAGGCAGTATGAAAGTATGCTGGGAGAGAGGTGTTGATTCAGTGCCTTCCTTAGTAACCTCTCATCATTCACTTTTTTGGAAGTCCCCATAGTAAAAACCCCAAGGGAGCACAGCCACAATAACATAGAGGGTGTACCTCTTTAGGGGATAGGGGCTGCGCTGGTACAGGAAGATGCAGTTACATCTTTTTGTACCTCCATTATTGAATCTGGAGACACAATGGTGACCCTTGGTACCTTTGTATTGTGGTACTTTGGACAGCAAAAACTCGCAAGATAGGAAAGGAAATGAAAGGAATACTTCTGCACATAATGGTGTAGAACCTGAATACTTTATGCCCCATCGTCTTCATTTAACTACCAGGCTTCACTGGGCAGCTGAAAGGATAAAAAAGTACAGTATAGCTAAAGAATGCTGGCACCTGAATGTAGCCATTCTTATGTATCCTTTGCCAGTATATCCCTCTGTGGTTACTTAATGAGCCTTCATATACATATTTGATGTATTGGTTGCTGAGAAACTTCAGGTTCTACTCTGTAGGTCAAATTTATCCATACAGTTTCAGGCTTCAGTAAGGTGTCTGAAGTCCAGTTACTGCATGAATCAGTTTGGCCCTATATGTGCTGCTTTTACAAGCTCTTTTCTAATTAGTGCTCTCGTTCTCCCTCAGTTCCAAAAGAAAGTTATAAAGGGAAGATAAAGAACTTTGACAGCAGTTTTAATATAAATACTGCATCTGGAGACTGCTAAGTTAGGTTTCAGGGGAAAATATACTTTATTTTGATTTCTCAATCAGTTATGTTAAACCTTGCAAATTATTTAAATGATAAGTTATTTAATGTCCAAAATTTAAACTATTTTTGTCCTAAGATTACTGAATAATAGATTTTATTATGATTTAAATACCACAGAATATCTTAAATATGTTTTCTGATAGATCTGGGGCACCAAATCCCTTCTGGACATTTATCTCTGAAATTACATTGAGAGGGATAAACAGCTGTCGGGAATATAAATGCTAAATCATCAGAATGCTGACTCAGTGCTGTGGAAATCACAATATGTTCATACACTGCAGAGGTAACATGTCAGACACCAACTAGTGATTTTTTCTGTTTGGACAACTATAAACCAGTTGAATTAAAAGGATGGAACAAAAATGAGGCTTAAAGAACAAATGCAAAAGTCAGGAAGATTGAAGTCACTCTATTTTCTATACAGCCTGACAGATAGCAAAAGAAATGTTGACCAATAAGGCAAGATTTCTTAAACCTTTTGTTTCAGTGAATGGGAGATTTATTCTTTTAACAGTTCTAACTCTTGAACTCTTGAGCTATCATCTGATTCAGGACTCAATCCTACTGTCATTGTATTCAAGAGCTTTAATTTATTAGCTTTGGAAGAAGAGTCTGACTCTGAAACAATTAGGTACTCATCCTGCAAACTTTTATTCATATGGGCACTCCCACTAAAGCCAATGGCTGAAGTTCTCAGTTACTCATCTTGGTGCAGGAATGGAGTGTGGTATGAGAAGAAAGGTGGCTGAAAGTCCTAATTTCTTAAGGCAGGTAGGACATAAGTTGAAGTAGCCCCAGGATTCCTGTAACTTTCACGCAGGGTGCAACTACATGTCATCCTACATCGCCGTTGCGACGTATTAAGTCACTGTAAAATGCGCTATGATGACGTAGCAATGACTGAGTCTACACGTGACTAGCAGCTACTTTGCCGTAGCAGCACGCTCCCCCATTTAGTGTGCCACTATGGTGAAGTAGCAGCTAAAAGTATCTGTGTGCCATGCACTGTGGCACAATATGGGAAGTTACTGCACCATGCTTCATAGATTCATAGATGCTAGGGTCAGAAAGGACCTCAACAGATCGAGTCCAACCCCCTGCCCTGGGCAGGAAAGAGTTCTGGGGTCAGATGATCCCAGCCAGATGCCTATCCAGACTTCTCTTAAAGACCCCCAAGGTAGGGGAGAGCACCATCTCCCTTGGAAGCCCATTCCAAATTCTGGCCACCCTTACCATGAAGAAGTTCTTTCTAATGTCCAGCCTAAATCTGTTCTCTGCCCATTTGTGACCATTGTTCTTTGTTACCCCAAGAGGCGCCCTGGTGAACAGAGCATCTCTGGTTCCTTGCTGCGCCCCCCTAATTAATTTGTAGGCAGCCACAAGATCACCTCTCAGCCTTCTCT
>NW_017728996.1:37519351-37520151 GCF_001723915.1 Gavialis gangeticus
TCCTTCCAGGTCAATACCGACCCATCTACTACCACTCTCTGTGTGAGCGCTAAGCCAATTTGCCACCCACCAGACCGTGTAAACATCTATGTCACAAACCCTTAATTTATTTATGAGAATAGGATGAGATACCGTATTGAAGGCCTTGCTAAAGTTCAAGAAAACGACATCCACCTCTACTCCTGCATCTAAGCATTTTGTGACCCTGTCATAAAATGAAACCAGATTGGTCAGGCATGATCTACCTGCTATGAATCCATGCTCATTTCCCTGCTGCATTATTTTACCTGCTGGACTTGCACAAATATGATCATAATCTTTTTAAAGACCTTTCCAAGGATGGAGGTGTGACTGACTGACCTATAATTACTCAGATCCTCCTTCCTCCCCTTCTTGAAAATAGGGACTACATTGTCCCTTTTCCAGTCCTCGGGGACCTGACCTGAGCACCACGAGCTCTCAAACAGCCATGGTAGTGGTTCTGCTATGACACTGGCCAGTTCCTTCAGTACCCTCGGATGCAGCTCATCTGGGTCTGCTGACTTGAACACATCCAGTCTGTCCACGTGACTCTGCACCAAGTCAATGTTGATAGCTGGTAGGCTGGTGTCCCTCTGATGCCCATCTAAGAACCCATTAGGAGACTTATCTTGACACCTATTCAGGAACACTGAGGCAAAAAACTCATTGAAGAGCTCAGCCTTGTCCCCCCTCTCTGTCACTAATTGCTCCTCCTTGTTCAGTAGGGGTGCTATGCTGCCCTGTGCCTTCCTTTTACTCCCTACATACCTAAAAAAAAA
>NW_017728996.1:37520169-37523914 GCF_001723915.1 Gavialis gangeticus
AAAAAAAAAAAAAAAAAAAAAAGACTTTTTGTTGTCTTAATTTGTTTTGCCAGCCTCAGCTCTGTAGTTGCAGGGAGGCAGTTAGAAAGTCCAAAGAAAGTTCAGGCCAAGTATGTATACTCCTCCTTGATAGCTTCCCCCTGCTTCCACTGCCTATATGCCTTCTTTTTTGCCTTTATGCTCCCCTGGATTTCCCTGTTTAGCCAAGGAAGTTTTTTGGCTCCTTTCCCCCTTTTCTCTCATACTGGGATAGTCTCCCTCTGTGCCTGAAGGATCGTTTCCTTTAGGAACGACCACCCTTCCTGGACTCCCATCTCACCAATACATGTATCCTGCAGTGCATCGTTGGCTAGACTCCTAAGCACACTGAAGTTAGCCTTCCTAAAGTCAAGTACTTGCACCCTACTAGTTATCTTACCCACCCTCCGCCGTATGGTGAATTTGATTGATTGTGGTCACTGTCCCCAAGGTGACCACGAATCTGCAGCTCCCCTACCTTGTCCTCCCCCATAGCCAACACCAAGTCCAGTAAGGCATCCCCCCTAGTGGGACCATATACCTCTTGCATTAGGTGAAGGTCCTGCATGCAGGTTAAGAACCTTCGTGAACAGTTGGATTCGGCTGACTGCTCCTCCTAGGAGATGTCAGGGTAATTTAGGTTCTCCATGACAACCACATCCCTAGACTGTATGGCCGCTGAGAGCTGCCTCAAGAATTCCAAGTCTAGCTCTTCCTCTTGGTGTGGTGGTCTGTAGCAGACCCCCACCACCAAGTCCATTTCCCCATGACCTTCATGTATCCTAACTCACAATGCCTCAACTTTCTCTTCCTCTGATCCCATTTTGATTAGGGTAGATGTATAACGCTCCTTAACATAGAGATCAACCCGCCCCTCCCCCCCCCCTTTCCTCCCTACTCCGTCCTGCCTGTAAAACCTATAGCCCTCAATGTGTACTGCCCAGTCATGGGTAGGGTCCCACCAGGTTTCTGTTAGCCCCACTAAATCAAAGTTATTGTTCGCAAGCAGGAGTACGAGTTCCTCCTGCTTGTACCCCATGCTCCTAGCATTAGTATAGAGGCACTTGAGCCCTCCGAATGGTGCCACTGGTGCCCCCCTGTTCTGATACCCAGTGGGCCCCTTAGTAGTTACATGGGATGTTCTGTTGCATGTCTCATAGACTGTAGATCCTAGATTCTCTCCATCTCCTGCCCCTCTGTCCACCGTTGAACTTAGTTTAAAACTGATGTAGGAGATCAGCCAACCTGTAAGAGAAGAGACTCTTATCTTTTGTGGAGAGATGAAGCGCAAGGGAAGTACTAAAGCATGGCACAGTACCAACATTACAGTAGGGTGACATGTAGATGCATCCACAGACTACCATTGTTTTGCTCCCCTCTCTACTACTGATTCACTTCCTGTAATAGGAGCTACAAGTAGGGCTGGGATAGAGTCCCTGCAGCAGCTGTCAAGAAGCATATCTTCTTGCCCGATAAAAGGCTACCATGGGGTCCCTGGGTAGTCCTCACCATGTTGTGGGTTAGTATTTACAGGATTGGGGACCTCATATTGGATGTTAAATGTGAATTAGTTCAATACATAAATGCATTTTTGTAACAAGATTACTCTGAGGGCAGAAAAACAACAATTTGTAGCAGAATTGTTGTTTTAGTTTACTGCTTTATCTGATAGTCTGTGAGAGAGACAAAAATTTCACATCAGTTTAGCTTTGATGGATTCACCTTAATTCTCTTCTGAAAGTGATTACAATCTGGACCCTAGTTAAGCACTACTTATCCCTACAAAACTGTCTTGGTTACCCTGGAATGACGCCTTTGACTTTGGAGCTTATCTAGGGTCAGTCAGCAGTGATCTTAATTCAGTCTTGAGTGTCGTTAAAATAAGGAATGACCAGTGAATTAGCAGGAGCTACCAGGAGCTAAGATAGAGCAAATAACCCTGCAATATTTAATATATTTTATAGTTTTTTTAAAAATTGCATATATACATTCCTAAACCCAAATCTCACATTTGCTGGTTTTTCCTATCATGCCTCTGTACTCATGTGCATGTAATATTTTTTGCCCTTAAGGACTCCAATCTAAATTATAAAAAGGGGCTTGTACATGGTCCTCTGCCATAGGTCTGCAGCTCTGTTGAAACTGATGGATCTGCTTTTAAAAGTATGACTCTGGGCATATACTGAGCCGTGATGGCTCAGAGGATAGAGGAAGTGCAATTTTTTAAAAAATATGGCTCTAAAATTAGAAAGCCCTTTTAAACATAAAAATAAATCTTCCACTCAAAAAATAAACTGGGAAGGTTTATGAATTTTACCTTTAGATTAATTCCATTCTGTGAAGTGACATGATTCAGGTTCATTGCTCAAAGAAACAAAAGTTTTCATGACAAAAGACTAACACAGAGAGCTTATTTTAAACTCTATATCTGCAAGCACAGTTCTTTTATTCGTTTGAACTCCTCAAGCTAATAAGACTTTTGAAGCTCAGATTCTTCCTAGAAGCACAATTTATCTGTTAGGCTTTGTGATCTCCTGGCATCTTTGTCATGCCTAAGTTACCATACAGTTTCACACGGGAGCCTGGGGTTCTGCAAAATCTCATCTAGAGGCATTGTTTTATTGCTCTAGGAGAAGTCGTCTCATTTTGTAAATCGGGTGAAATTTGTCCTGTACTGTCATGTTTGGCCTCCTGGTTCCAAGTCATCCAACTGTTATTAATTTGTTATGTAGTTAGCATTTCTCTGTGCTGTATCTGCAGTCAGCACAATTGCTTGTACAATTTTCAATAAACTGATTTTTTTCATACTTTATTAAAGAACTATATAGCAATTAAAAGAAAATGTACCAATGCTTTAGAAGTTGCTTTTTAGCCAAATTGACCATACCATGTTGATTATATATGCCTCAGTTTTTATATAAAATATAAATAACTTCCAGCATTATAGATACTTGCACAGGTATTAAGGAGATTGCAACCTATAAAAATCTATCTTCATTTCTTCTGTACCTTTCAGTTTGGAAAAAGTGTTTGTCAAATGAATAATTAAATTTACTCCTCAAAAGAAACTGGTTTTTTGCCTACCTCAAAGAAAATATGTCAAGCATTTTCAGTTATCTTAAAATAATTATAACAATTTGAAATTTTGACTTACCTGATGTGGTTTTTTCTCCAAGCTCAAAAAATAGTTTTGACTATCCCTTCAAATTTCTTAAAGATTATATTTCTCGATTCCTGTGATTACTTTGTTCAAGAAGTATCAAAGGAACTTTTTTTTGTTTATATGTTTATCACACATGTATAAATACCGTGTCTGTGATCTTGTCCCCTCAAGCCTCCTGCCAAGGAAAAGATTTCAGTACTTTGGGAAATGGTTATATCAAACTTTGATATCTGGCACTGAGATCAGCACAGATACAAAGAATCTGAAGTAATATAACCTCTTGCCTTAGTTCCAATTTTTCAGCTACTGTGCTTCCAAATTTGCTCTGTATTTCTTATGTTATCATCATGAACACCATGTGCCCCTGGAGGCTGGGGGGGCACATTGAGCTCACGCAGATGGCGGCAGTGCTGTCGGCAGCAGGAGTATGATGACAGTAAGCGGGGAGCTCCTGCAGGTAGCCACAGCACTTTCAGTGGCATCGGGGGGGGGGGGGGGGGGGGGCCGCCAAGGGGCGGGGACCCCCCCCAGACACCACCGGCCGGGGTTGACAGGGGCAGGGGG